>NC_089789.1:24628605-24731105 GCF_040412425.1 Macrobrachium rosenbergii
ACTTGTACCTTCTTCCTTGAACGCTTGGCTGCCATCATGCATGCACCGGGTATTTGTTTATGCCTGACTGCTATTTATAAATGGGCGGAGACTTGCTATTCGCATATTTGAAAAAATATTTTTGTCTCACTTTTAGAATATTAAAATTTTTGTCCTTACTATTCGTGTACAGTTTTGATCTTTGGAATTCAACTGAAAACGACACATATATTAAATAAATAGAAATATTTTGCATCATGATAGATGTTGGTGCTTGTCCCTTTTGTTTTATGTATATGTTGGAGATGTAGGTTTCTACTATGCATGAAACTATTTTTCTCTTTAAAATGCATCAGTATGTTGTTTATGAGCATGTCTTAATCCAGAGCTTTTAAACTGAACACTAAAAGCACCTCTACATTGTGGGCAATTTGCTCAGGTTCTAGATTTTGCTCTCCTTTCTTCCTTTTTGCTTATTTTTACTCTACGTTTGGCTTCCTTCCAAAACGCCCTGCTTTAGGTGAAACTATCTCTAAAAGTGATCTAAAGCGGGGACTGTTTACATGCTGTCCATAGCCATCTGTTGCCAAGATATACTATCTGTGTGTGATATGTAAATATATGCGCTGGGAACTTCAGGATATGTGCTTGGTTAAATGCCAGACGCTTCCACAAAATACCTTAATTGTGACCTGATGAGATTAATAGACATTTTGCTCGGTGAAAATACGCAAAAAATGTTTTTCCGCACTAGACGTTTTAAAGTGACACAAATGTACAGCATTTTATACCTAATGTCGCGGAATTTTTGGGACGCTGGAAATCGCTTTGCTGTTCAGTACTGGTGCAGCATGCTTATATGCTTGACTGTTCAGTACTGGTGCAGCATGATACTCTTAATAAAAATGCTGTTATTAAACACGGATTTTCCTGATGTAAGGCCTTTATAAACTCACTTCCTTATGAAGGAACGAAGTTGCAGTCAGCAACTGTATTATAAATGAAAGAGAAGTTTGAATTCCTTAATAGAATAACAGCCAATCAACTACAAAGACAAGGTCATAACAAAGAATTGTAAGACACAGTACACTCACTTTCATATACAAACACATGCATAGATTCCTGAACAGGTACAGTATAAGTGCATACGCATACTTCTTATCAGAAGTGCTGCCAGGAAAGAGGATGATAAGAGGAAAAATGCCACCATTTATATTTTAAGAATTCTGCAACGTTGTATGTTATGTTGGCGTTCAGTATGGTTGAATCAGTCTGCCTTTTCAATCCATATTTTTCCTGTTATGATTGTAATTTTCAGAACACTGAGAATGGATATAAAAAGCAAATGTTAATAAAATGAAACGCGCTTACTCTCTCCCTCTTTTTAACACACACACACACACACACACACACACACAGTGTTTCGTACCTGCATGGTTAAGCATTGTCGGTCTTTGCATACCTGAGTGTTTGCGCGTGCGCACACCCTTATGTGTCTTGTCTCTTGTCTACCTAGAATACAGGTGTGATGAGGGTCTTGTTCAGGGGGTCGGGGTTTTCCCCTTGCCAAGATTCAGAGTTCTGAGGGGAGGCTACAGAGAAAAGACACAGATTCGTGAGGGGAAACAGAAAAGGAAAGAGACTGATGCTGCAGAAGGGGAGGGAGAGGAACTAAATTTGGGATTGTGGCAGAACTTTTATTCTATGAGAGAGAGAGAGAGAGAGAGAGAGAGAGAGAGAGAGAGAGAGAGAGAGAGAGAGAGAGACTGTTAAAGGAAATGAAGGCTGAAGGAAAATGTATCAGGAAAACGGTAAGAAATGGAACCGAACAATAGTTTTGTTACGTAACAGTATATTGACGTTAAATTATCACAGCAAGTAGAAGGTTAAATTTCGGAAAGGGATTTTATTTGTGGAACACGAACATGACTTCGTTCATACTATTTTTGGAAGGTAATCTCCTCTACGTCAAAAGATTTCTGAAGGTAATCTCATTTGGAACAAACAGTACATGCAGTCCACGACAAGGCACGGCCGCTTCGCCGGAAGCGGAAAGGTTTTCCTTTTGATTCTGTTTTTCCAAATTGTGTCGTATTTCATTTAAAAAAAAATCGCTCTTTTGTTTGTGATTGACGCAAAAACGGTGTTGCAAGTATAAGGTATTTGTTTGTCAGGTTCTTCAGAGGAGAATAGTATAAAGTAAATAGTTTCACACGCTCTCTTTTTATCTGGTCCTTGTATGCAATAGTAGCAATCGACTCAAAATCAGGTACACCAAAGGCACTCCCAGGGCGAGCGAGGAAGGGACGGAACCGGCGAGTATCCTTAAATACCCAGTGTTCTCTTGTTGACTTAAGCTGTGAACACTTACCTGGTTTTCAGTCGAGTGTAGTGGGTCGCAGGTGGTGTGAAGAGAGGCAGGGAAGAGAATAGACTGATAATGTAACAGACGTGAGCCATTAGTGTACCATTACATAATTAAAGTAATTAAAAAAAATATGGAGGACCTCGACAACGTAACCTTAACCTCACCACTGTAAAACTCTCTCTCTCTCTCTCTCTCTCTCTCTCTCTCTCTCTCTCTCTCTCTCTCTCTCTAATCAGGAAAACCTTGCATGTATCATTTACGGACCCTCTTGGAAAGAAGACAGAAAATACGTGTAACGTGGGCGTTATCTTCAGTAACATTTTAAGCTCTTGAAATAACAGCCAGCACGACACCGTAAGGTTTCGCCTCTGCTTGTTATCTCGTCACATATATAGCCTGTGCTGTCTTCTGTCCATTTATCCATTTTATTTAATTGTTCTTGATGTCCCCGTTTCTTTAAGCATTTTTTTTTTGTCCTTTTAATCAAGCATCTCTTCTTTAAATATTGCGATTTTTTTTATCCTGCAAATGTTTATTTGTTCTGCATTTCTTCCATTTATTTGTTCATTATTTATGTGTTTGTTTATGGGTGAAAAGTCAGTATATTTATTCTAGTATTAAATTGCTCTAAGTTGCTGTCGTGCATTATTTATTGATTTAATAACTAATTTGTTCTGTGATGGTGATCATTGTTGTAGTTACACTCTGCTTATTATTTGTGAGTTTTATTCAGGCTTTATCTTTCATTTGCTATTCCGCTGATCTTTCTGACAGGTATTAAGAATATATGTACATACATGAGTGTGTGTATGTGTATGTATATATACTGTATATATATATATATATATATATATATATATATATATATATATATATATATATATATATATATATATATATATATATATATTGCTTTTTTTTATGTGTGCATTCACAATATGTGTGTAGTATTCTTTTATGAAGTTTCCACAATCTTGATAAAAATAAAGCAAGCAACGGTGGACAAGAATTCGACTGCTGTGAAGCCTACTCTAGACTGTGCCCACATTTTCATATGGAAAAGCCTAACAATTCTGTATGTGTGCACACACATGCTAATCTTATATCTGTCACCTACAAACCTTTTTGAATTTGTTTGTTTTGTTTTTTAAGGGGATATATCCAGGTGCCATCCATCTGGTTCTCAGTGATTGTTTTACGATGAGGTTACTGGTCCCATGCTCTTTATGTACCCTGGTTACGAGTTGCAACCCACCACACTGATTCGGCTGAGCATCTATATCTGATCTACTGCTCAAGTGAACAGAAGCACTCTTGGGTACGATGGAACTTTTCTAAATCGTTTTCCATGAGAGGTAAATTTTTACATAAAGTCGTTTAACGGTAGTTTTTTTTTAAGTAATTCAAAGCGCCCAAGTATTTCTGAAGAATAATTGTAAATTTCCACGCATTGTTAGTGTTTCAAGTGAGTGCATAAACTCAAAATATTTTTTAAAAGTAATTAAAAAACGCCCAAGCACTTCTGAAAAATAATTGTAAATTTACGTGCATTGTTAGTGTTTCAAGTGAAAGCATAAACTCAAAATATTTTTTAAAAGTAATTCAAAACGCCCACGTACTTCTGAAAAATAATTGTAAATTTTCACGCATTGTTAGAGTTTCAAGTGAATACGTAAACTCAAAACATTTTTTAAAAGTAATTCAGAGCGCCCAAGTATTTCTGAAAAATGATTGTAAATTTCCACGCACTGTTAGTGTTTCAAGCGAATACGTAAACTCTGGGAAGTGAAGTTATTTTAGCTTCTCCGCTTCCTTCTCTTCTCAATCCTGTCCGGTCCTCTTCTTCCTCTCTCTCTCCGCCCCTCCTCTTATTGCATTTTAACGGCTGCATTTGCATGTTCTCCATCTCTCTTTGCCCCTTGCAATAACGGTAGTGCCCAAGAGACTTTATGGTTTTATGGGACGGAATTCAGGTCGTCGGAATAATGATAACAAAGTGTTTGGATGTTGTCGGGGTGGGAGGAGCCTTTGGGTGGGGAAGGTCTCCTGGTGGGTGGAGACAGGTATTTGGTGGCATTCCTTATATGGCCAAGTGAAACAGTCAAGAGGTCCCGAGGAGAAGAGAGGAAGAAAAAATTAGTCTATAAATCATCAGCTGGTGACCGTTAAGGTAACGAACGCGGTCTCACAGAAGAAAAGGGTGGATTAAAATTCATATTAACTGGCTAGAATCGCTATTGAGAGAGAGAGAGAGAGAGAGAGAGAGAGAGAGAGAGAGAGAGAGAGAGAGAGAGAGAGAGAGAGCGAGAGAGAGAGCACATATACCGTTACCCAGAAAAGTTGTGATTTGCTTGATTTGAGAAATGTCTAAATAGCGATCGTCGATGTTGAAGTATGGATACCTTATTCCTAATATTTTCCTTATTAATTATGGCTACTGTTACATACCTCTCATTAGTATTGAGAGGTATTAGTTTTACTCATTCAATACACCGGTAAATATTTACTATAGCTTATATTGAGTGACTGTATTTGAGATATTAGTTATACTTCTTCGACACACCAATAACTATTAGCAAAAATAGCTTATATTTAGCGACTGTATTTTACATCATATTTTCTGATTCGATTTCACTTGAAGTTTTTTCCGCTAAGGTTTTTTCCGCTGTCAAGTTTCTGTTTACCCTCCCACCCCCTCATGCTATTGAATTCACTCGGAACTAATATGTAAATACAACATGATACTACTTGAGATGATTAGAAATGTATATATATATATATATATATATATATATATATATATATATATAATGTATATATATATGTGTGTGTATATACTGTATATATATGTATATATATAATATATATATAAATATGTATTTATATATATATATTATATATATATATATATATATATATATATATATATATATATATATATATATATATATATATATATATATATATATACATATATACTTATACCACTGATTGAAAATGAACAACGTATTGCCTTATTTAATGAAAGCCTAGACAAAAAATAGACAACTGAGTGCCTTATTTAGCCAGAGGCCGGGCACAAAGAAAAGAAGCGACAGATCTTTGTGCCTCCCGAAATAACGAAATGTTGTTGTTATAATAGTCAGAAAAATCGAGTTGGATGAGAATTCCGATGTTTTTTCCAGTCTTCAAAGCGTTGCAGTTCGGGCCGTTGCTAACGAATCAGTTGCAAAGATGCGTCGACGAGTTTTGTTGGTGCCACGCCATTTAACGTCAATCAGTGTGTCATTCGTTGCAACGCTCTTCATGAATTGACCGGTATTAAACAGTGATTTTCAGTTTACTGCTTCTTCACCCCTCTCTTTAGGCTGCCTGTGGAAAATGGCGTCGAAGAAGATTTTTTTATCTTTTATTTTGTCACTATTTTTTCTGTAGTTTTTCTCTTGCCAAGTCATAACGCAGATTTTATATTTTCTAATTTTAGTTTTCTGTAAAAGAAAACTATTGTGCCAGCTTTGTCTGTCCGCCCTCAGATCTTAAAAACTACTGAGGGTAAAGGGCTGCAAATTGGTTTGCTGATCATCCACCCTCCAGTCATCAAACATAACAATTGCAGCCCTCTAGCCTCAGTAGTTTTTATTTTATTTAAGGTTAAAGTTAGCCATTATCGTGCTTCTGGGGACGATATAGGACAGGCCACCACCGAGCCGTGGTTAAAGTTTCATGGGCCGCGGCTCATACAGCATTATACCGAGACCATGAAAGACATATATTTTCGGTAGTCTTGATTATACGCTGTACAGAAAACTCAGTTAATTCAGTAGTTACTGCTGTATGGTTGCATGTGAAGATCAGTTACTCGTATTGATTGATCATTTGATGGTCAGTCTTTTTCTCATCAGTCACTGAAGATTGCACCGGAAACGGAAAGCATTTTGACTTTTCTTTACCTTTGTGTCTGTTATACGGCAGTAGTAAATTATATAGAAATAATGAAACAAAGATTATATGAGGATTGGTTAAGTGGAGGAGAGAGTGACCAGTAGATTTTATACACACATATAATTGTGTATGTATGTATGTATGTATGTATGTGTGTATTAATTTTATATTTTATATATATATATATATATATATATATATATATATATATATATATATATATATATATATATATATATATATATATATATTTTAGAATCTACTGGTCACTTTTACCAAATACGTATGTTATTGTAATAACCACAATGCCCTCTTAACTTCTCGGATTCTTCACACTTTTTGGATACGCTTGTCACTACAAAGCCTTAGATCCAAATGAAAGAAAGTGAAATAATTCTGACGTCCATAGCAGAATGCGAACCTGCATCCAGATTAACAGAACGAGATCATGTTGCCGACCTGCCCACGAGAAGGATAAGAGTCAATTGCCGGTCGTACATACATATACCTGTTCAATTCAGATACATTTATTAGAGCTGGAATAGACCCATCCTCACCACCATAGCCAAGTTGGCAATCGTGAGGATGAGGATGGGTCTATTCCAGCTAAAATAATATGGAAGTGTGAACGGCAATAGACATTTATCCTTCTCGTGGGCAGGTCGGCAACATGATCTCGTTCTCATAATCTGGATGCGGGTTGGCATCCTGCTTTGGACGTCAGAATTACTTCATAATCTTGCATTTGGGGTTTAAGGCTTTGTAGTGACTACCGTATCCGAAAAGCGTGAAGAACTCGAGAAGTTAAAAAGGTATTGTGGTTAACAACTATATATATATATATATATATATATATATATATATATATATATATATATATATATATATATATATATATATATATATATATATATATATATATATATATATATATATATATATATATATATATATATATATATTTATATATATATATATATATATATATATATATGTGTGTGTTTTTCTACCGTTTGTGTTTCGCTGTAAACGTACATCTTCAAAAGTGATGTATGCACATATGAATATGAGATAAATGGCTGCCTTCCTATTTTCTCCAAATTAGAGCAAACGCTCATCAGCATATGCATGATACAAACATGAAAGAGCGCACACATGAGTACTATTTATACGTGTCAGAAAACCGCGTTATCAAGCAAGCAACAGGATTCGTGTCGGGTCTGAAAATGAAATCGCTGCCTTGAAAATGACCTCCATCGTTCATTTGAATAATTGATAAAGGGGAGGTCCTGACCGCTGCGGTTTCAATTAGCTCCTGCCTTCTCTGAAATTATAATGGCGTTGAGGGAACAAAAAAAAAAAAAAAAATAAAAAAATATAATACGCCTCGGAAAAAAAAACAAGGTAAAAGAGATTTAATGAGGGACTATGATGAATGTCTTTGAGTTCTTAAGGCTCGCATCTTCGAAACGTATCATCAAGACCTTCCTAATATGTTGGTTAGGATTTGGAACCACCTCATGAATTGCAAGGGAGTGGGGAGAAGGGGTTTTGGGGTTGGGGATGGTTGAATTGTCTCTCGCCCTGGCTCTAGGATGAACCATCAAGGCATTTAGGGCAGCCTCAAGAATGGTCTTGGATTTTTTTTTTTTTTTTTTATTTTTAGAACTTTAACGATCATGTTCTTTCCTTATGTTAAGTGTATAGGTAGTGTTTACATGATTAAGAGGACAGACGTCGGGAAACATTAACAGTTTCTCTCTCTCTCTCTCTCTCTCTCTCTCTCTCTCTCTCTCTCTCTCTCTCTCTCTCTCTCTCTCTCTTTCAGTTGTTGTGATCATGCTCCTTCAGGGATGGACGGTTGAATGATGGGTTATGGGTGTCGTCCAGTCTTTTGCAGTCTCGTCTTTTTTACTTTTTCGTGAGTGCTTCCTATATTACCGAAAGGTTCTTGACCTCATTTTTCATCTGCAGGCTATGGAGTACCCCCTTTTTTTTTTTTATCAGGGGGCGAGCTATAATAGATTTTATTCCTCTTTCTGAAGCTATTTGGTAAACCTGGTTTTCCTCGAAAGAGTTCTCAGAAGTGCAGCTGTTAATGGTTGTTTCTTCAGAGTATGTGAGATGTTTTTGTATAAGCACGAAAAGTTAATGGTAAACCTGAAATTTATATTGCAGTTTTTATGGCCTAACCAGTTCTTTGAATAACTCCAGGTGCATTATTACCTTTAGAGATGGTGTATTGTTTTTGTTTTACATAGAAACCTACAGTGTAGTGTCGAATTCGCTTACTTTTGTCATATCATTTTTGCATCTTTGACCTCTGTAATTTTATGTTCTAGGACCATTTTGGGCCTTTCCTTTGTTGAAGTTCTAAGGTTTTCTGATGGTATCTTTAGGAGCTTGGTTAGATTGTACAAATATACAGAATTCTTCAATTTAAAAAATTGTTTTAGTAAACGGCGTCCAGATTTCACTCCTAAATTTTGTGGGAAATACTGATTCTCAACAGATCGATGTTGTTAGACCAAGAAATCTTTCGTTTATGTAAACATTTTCCAAGCTGTCTAAAGAATGCACATGGCTATGATAAAAGTTTTTTTTTTCTTTTAAACAAAAATATTCAGCTCTTTACCAATTTATATGCAAAATATCTTCTTCAAATTAAAAGTTCTGAGTTCTAGCGAAGAGTGTCCAGACGGAAAACTTCTTTTCCCAAGTAATTTGTTGCATTCTACTTCTTCCATAGCCAGAGAGAGAGAGAGAGAGAGAGAGAGAGAGAGAGAGAGAGAGAGAGAGAGAGAGAGAGAGTGTATATTTTTAAACTAGCAAGACTTATCCTCTCACTTATTTTTATAATGTTCCCTGCTTGAACCAAAATTTCAGTCATTATTCCAAAACTGAGAAACAGAACTTTCCTTCTCTCTCTCTCTCTCTCTCTCTCTCTCTCTCTCTCTCTCTCTCTCTCTCTCTCTCTCTCTCTCTCTCATTGTAATTTTATTTTCTGCCTGGTGTTTATACATGGGCTGGAAGCATTCTTATTTATTTATACCCTACCTACTGATTCCTGTTTCCGACAGCTAAATAACTTTTGTTTTCATTAACTATTGTGTCTGAACGTTTCCATTTTGATGGCCATTACTTTATTGTGTTTCCTAACGAAACCTTAGAAATTTAGTTTCGTACTGACTATAGGGTTTAATGTTTTCATTTTTTTTCTTTTCAGGTATGTGTCCCCCATTTTGAATAAGGCTTCCTCAAACACTGAAAGTATTCAGTCCAGTAAGTCCTGTACCTTTTACCTTTGTACATCACAGTATTAGCAATTTTATCTTAAGTATAATAGGTGCACCTTTGCTGTAAAGGTTCATATAGTATGTAAAAGTATGAGCATATGCAATAGTAGGCTCACATTCACACTAAGCCTTAAGTATTATAACTGCACTTTTCTGTACAAGCTTTTGGTACAGTGTGTGCATTTTTTTATGTAAGTGTGCGGTATAGTAGGTGCACTTTGTGTCGGAATTATGCATATGGGGAATGTACTATACAAGTAAGTAGTGCTGTATATAGTATGATAGGTGCACCTTTGTAATATATGTTTAACCGTTTTGCTTTTCAGTTTTATGGATTCAAGTGTACATTTATTGGTAACTATATACATTTGAACTAGTAGTATGTATATTGAAATTGATGTTGCTGGACGATCTTGTATAACTGAAGTGCTCAAGTCCACAACTATGTTGCAGGTGTCCACTTACTTTTAATTAGAATTCTAAATGCGTCAGTAATAAGTTTTATGTATTGTTTTTAATCAAAATAATCCAAAAAGTTTACGATTTCACTTTTTCGAAATATATCATCATTGAGGCTGTCCTGCTAGATAATATAAAGTATCTGAGTGAATGCTCATGGTTATATAAGCATAGTAAGTCGTAATGTATGTGCATACCTAAATTGATGTAAAGGTTGAATGCATATGTGAATAAGTAAATGTCGCCCAAGAAATGAGTGCTCATGCGCTTGTCATAAAATTAGATTAACAATGCATATGTGTGGACAGTCGTATATGAATATGTAAATACAGTAGATCAGCGTTATAAGAGGACCAGTATGAAATTAAAGGTTAGGGAGGGAGGGTACCCATAGCTTTCGTTTGTTGCGAGCGGACATCGGCAACAGAGCTCAGGTAAATAGACGCAAGGCTCCGGCGTCAGCTCACCGGCAAAACTTTAAAATTCAGGGAAGAATCCCACCTGGCCGGGATTTGTTGATGGCGTTTGACGTTTGTGTGTTATTGGAAATATTAAAGTGGGGAAAGGAAGCATGCTCGGTGCTTTATTTTAGGTGTGAATGTACAGATCAGTGTGTTTGTTTATTGCAATATATTTTTGAAATGCTATGTATATATAGGACTTTTGGTTCTTTTGCGTGAAATTGTCGTTATCAGCAAAGAAATACTGAAAAAAAGACAAGAGACTGAAATGATGTATTTCTATTTTCATATAAGTGAAAATGATGCATGATACACACACATACATATATATATATATATATAAATATATATATACATGTATATATTGTGTATATACACACGTTATATTGTGTGTTGTGAACTGTAAATGATGTATATGCTTATATATTATTTGTTATTAGTAACTAAAATTGAAATGATTGTGAAAATGAGCGTTATGTTGCAAATAGCATTAGAAAAATGCCATTCGAATTTATATACATATATATATATATATATATATATATATATATATATATATATATATATATATATATATATATATATATATATATCGTCCTACAAGTTCTCCGTTCGAAAAACTGGCTTCGAGCCGTTTTCAAGGATGTGACATTTTTGTGAGGTCCAGATTATCTCTTTCTCGTGTTTCAGTGATACGTCTTCGCTTGTTAGCAAGGACAGAGTTTTACGTGTCCAAAACGAGACCTCAGTTGAGTAAAGGGGCGTTTCCTACCGATGGTTTCTGACAGGAGGGTTGTACATAGTCGTTGTTCAAGGGGGAATTAGATGGACCTCTGATATTGGAGGATTAGTGGGACGTAAAAGAAGCTCAACACGCTATTGTTTCTTCGTGACGACTCTCTCTCTCTCTCTCTCTCTCTCTCTCTCTCTCTTTCGATCTTTCTACCTGGTCCTCTTAACGCAATGGTACAGCCAAGGTCTAGAGATACAGCCTTCGGCTCGCACCGGATGGACCCCTGTTCTAATCCCAAAGCTGGCAAGTAAGGAAACGGTGTTGGCTTGTTTCTTTGATAGATCCTGTGCCTTTGCTGACCTAAGCAGCGGATTAGTTTCCTGGCTGTTAGTTAGCTGTTGGGGTCGAAGCTGGCTTGGGGAGGAGAAGAAGAAGAAGACAGAAAAGGGGGAGAAATGAATGATCAGTATCCCGTCAAAATTTAAGCCACCATAACATGATTGTGAACGTGAGGGTCTGAACGAGGTAATCCTCACCCTACCGAGGTGAAGTCATTCACTGGTTAGGAAATTCTCTCTCTCTCTCTCTCTCTCTCTCTCTCTCTCTCTCTCTCTCTCTCTCTCTCTCTGAAGGACAAGGGAGGAAGCCAATATCAAGAGAAAAATTATAGCAATAATGAGGACAAAGATCGGACCCTATATATTTTTTATCATTTGATTAAAAATGGAAGGTTCCTTTGATTGAATTCCTCGAATGACCGGAGCGCGGCTGAAACTTCTTAGAGGTATTGATTTGCCAGAGGGGCGATGGCGATATTCTGAAGGGAGGGAAGGGAAGGAAAAGTCAGAGAAAAGGCGAGACAAAGGGGTAGGGAAATTCCGTTGTGGGAGACTTGGTGCTGTCTTTTTTCAACAGATGTTTTTATGTGCGAGAATTGGTTTTTGAGTTTTATGCACGAAAATTGGGTTTCCCTGCAAATGGAAGGAGGACGAAAGGTCATTTACAGAATGAATATCTGATGTTGGTAAGGTAAGTTTCCATGTGGATAATAATTTATACTTTTTAATTCTAGTATATTAGATGGAGGGATGTATTTATGACCTCATACAGAAACTGGATGGATACGTAGATTTATCATGGCAACAGTTGCTTGTATATAAGAACTCGATGAATATTATTTGTTAAGAGTACGTTTGGTATGCTTTGAAATTTGCTGTTTTTACCTTATGTTAGATGTTTGTGCTTTCGATTGGCCTTGATTGTCAGTCTGTTTATCGGCAGAATATTACGAAAATTCTACCAAGGGTGGGGTTTTTGACTGGCAACGTGATCAGATTCGGGGAGAGATAGATTTGTAAATTTTCTGGACTTTTTTGTTATTGTTGATTCGTGTTTTAAAAGTTTTAGACTATAGAAACAAAAAAACATGCTCATCATTACCTTGGATGTGGAAATCGAAATTTAATAACGACTTCTGCAAAGAAAGCTGACTGTAGGTTGTCTCCTGAACTTGTGGATTTTCATTTTGGAATAACCAGCCATTTCTGGTCGACGCTAGTATGTTATCATAAGGGTTTGACGTTGGCAAAGTGTAGTTTTGTCTCTCTTGTTTAGTAATGATTCTTCTGATCGTGACGGCTACCTAAAGAATGTTTTATTCTGATACTTATTTTGAAGTTTTCATATACGTAGCCTTTTCAATACATTAACTAAATATAGTTCTATCAGTAAATTGTTATATATACTAATTTCAAAATGGTGGAAAACAGACTTGAGATATCATAACTTGAAATGGTTTTGAGCTGTGAAGGGGAGTGTGGAGCGGTTAGTCACGGAGGAGTAGTAGACATGGAAATGGGAGAACAAAGACTTGAGGGATGTCTTGAAAATCATGGATAAAGTGCGTGAGGAACTGAATCATATGGTTTTTACTCGTGTTTTATATATATATATATATATATATATATATATATATATATTATATATATATATATTTATATACATATATATATATATATATATATATATATATATATATATATATATATATATATATATATATATATTATATATGTATGTATGTATGTCTACCTGCCTTTGAGGCATCCGGTCCTCATAGGCGGAAGGAGTATTAGACAGAAGATAGTAGAGAAACATTCCACCTCTATGCCGTTAAGGGGAAAATCTGACGTTAAACGTTGCTGATTATGTTGACGACGATGACTTAGTCGTGTCTCGTGGGACATTGAGGTCATCAGCTTTAATTCGTAATACGACTTAGTTACGTATTGGTGTCTTATGGGATTCATGAGGATTTGAAGGGATCAGGCTTCACGCATAATTGCCAGCAATAGTCGATCATCATTGTGGTGGAAAATCTTGTGAAGTAAACTTCGAAAATTCTGTCATTCGGAAACGCCTGCTAATTCGCGTGGAACAGTTAATCGCTTCTGATTTCCAGGAATCAGTTGACGACCAGACTGTAATTTTTACTTTTGTGTGATTATATGCCAGCTTTAAATTTACTGATGTTACCAGTGAGATTGAATTTTTAATATTTCTTTATTTTTTGACCTTCAGTCCTTCGAGTTTTTTTTAACTATTTCTTTTTAATTTGAGAAACAGCCTTCCATTTTCTCTCGTTACCAGTTATTTCGGAGTTGATTTTACATTGCTTTTTTATCGAAATATTTACTGTAAATACTCATTCTTCATTACAGATTTCTGATGTTTTTTCTTTGTCAGTTTTTCTTTTTATATTTGAATGTCTTTGAAGTTATTATCAATACCAGTGATTTCGGAGATTTTTTATAATTGTTTTTCATGTTAACTATCAACGTTTTTCCATCATCATGTACTTCGAATTCATATATTCTTATTTGTTTTTACTGTTTTTTAATTGTCGCATTGGGTTTCTTCCTTTGTCTGATACCATGCCTGTTAATTGCTTAATTACCGGATACTGCTGTTTTGTCGATCATTATTCTATGGTGTAAAAATGGTAATTCAGTTACAGTCCTTTTCCTAAATAACAAACTTTTGTTGTAAGCTAGTCTCCTTCTCTCTTTTAGTTCCAGTGGCAAGACCCTGACAGAATTGCTCCCAAAAAACTCAACAAATAAAGACAGAGTCCACACAGGGTAAGTCCTTTGTGAGGTACTTTCCCACCTTGAGACCGGTTGAATCATGTGCAAATAATATTAGAGTTAATTACCGTATAAATTTCCGATTTTGTGATGTGAGGTAAATACCGTAATTGCCTTTATGTATGAATGAATTGTACTGTTATATTAAAGTGAGAAAGGTGACTGAGGGTATTCATAAGGGTAGAACATTGTTTAGGCATGGAAGAGGACGCGTGGATCTAGTGTTTGCTATGAAAGTTACGTGAGAGGTTTAAAAGTGAAGAGAAAAGCTGTATATAGCTTATATTAACCTAGAAAAAACTTATGATTTGAATCGATAGAGGGGCAGTATTGATCAGGTCCTTACTAAAATCTGTTAGAGTGGAACCCAACCAAAATGTATTAGGATGGGTCTGTATCAAAACTTATCAGACTGTATCACATCAAAATATATTGGATTCTCCCTCCCCCTACCAAAATAGATTAGATTTTATATCCGCGAAAATACATTAGATGGTATTCCTCCCAAAATATGTTACTTTGTGTCCCTAAATTGAAATAAATTGCATCTCCGCCAAAAAGCCTGGAGTGAACCGTAATATGGAAATGGAACTTGTAATCAAACGATGTTCTGCACATAGATTAAAAAATAGCAAATAGAAAATTATTTATTTTTCAAGCGAACCAGCATAATCTAAATCACTCCCCAACCAAAATATATATGGTTGGATTCCTACTAAAATACATTAGTTTGACCCTTTTGCGTGGCGAGGCATCCCCCATAAATTTTACAAGACTCCGCCATTTGATTTTGAATTCATTATTCCAGTAGACAAACACACTTCAGTATGAGCTTAGGGTGTCCTTCCGGAGGTAATGAGGACCTAGCCGAGCCCGAAAGTTGTGAAAGATATTCCATACCCTCAGGGTCCCTTTTCCATCTCTCATCATTCCACGCCCTTTTCGGGTCCCTGTCAATGCTATCATCCTATCTCCAATCCCAAGCGAGGCTTGTCTATCGAGAGGTAGAGAATGCCATCGGAATTAGATATTGTGCTCGGAGGAAATAGGGCGACGCCCCTGCTTCACTGCCAGGAAGGAGAGAGAGAGAGAGAGAGAGAGAGAGAGAGAGTGCTGTGGATTTTTGAAATATCTTGCAATTTGAAGGGAGTACCAAGTGATATTAATTGTATTTGCTGCAGATTTTCGTATTCATAATTTCAAATCATTATTATCTTGAATGCGGGTGTTGACGTGCTTGTTGTTCACTGGCTCGTTATAAGTTTTCTCCTTAATTTCATTTGTACTGGGATTAAATTGTCCGCATGGTCATCACCACTTGTCTATTGCCAACGGTCAGATGTATACGGAATTCCTTTCGGTTTCGTAAATTTCGCCTCAATTCAACTTTTTCTCCTATGGTTCCACCTGCTCTGCCAGACGTATTCTTTCATTCCAATAAGCACTGAATAACAAGTATAGTTAGATATAATCCCTCGATGTTGGTGAACCTCGCTGACACATTCCCTCTTTAGAATAGACACTCAAACGAATCAGGTGTGCATAACACATCCGCATGACGTAAACCCTTGTGTTGGCGCGTGAAACTACGTAAGACTGTTTGGGTTCTTCCGTCCGTTGAAAGATGTGAGTTACGAGTACAAAATGTGATTTCAACTGTGGGTGGAATTCTTCTCTCCCTTTCCCTGGTCTTCGTGGCTTTATGGAGGCGTTTGCATCACCCCCAAGATACCCTCGTTTGATTCCTGGAGGATGACTGTGAACAAATACAATGTGCCTTTGTTAACCAGTACTGAATTATGTCTCGTAGTAGGTCGACTATTCTTGGATAAGTTTAGTTTTTTTTTTTTTTGGTGGGGGCCAAGGGTGAGGAGAGGATAGAAAGAGAGAGAAGAGAGACAATAAGTAAAGGACTTGAGTGAAGGTCCTTAGTCAAAATGGTTACCATCATATCTTAACTAAAACTGGAGGACCTCAACAAAATAATCCTCTCCCCTTTCAGAATGAAACCATTCTTCAAATTTTCTCTCTCTCTCCCCTCTCCCCTCTCCCTCCCCTCTCCCTCTCCCTCTCCTCTAACTTAGTATTATTCATTTTTCCTTTCTGGTCTTTTGAACCTTTTTGAACCTTTGATTTCTCCTGACACCTTTCCCTCAGGGGGCAAAAGGGGATTACTCGGTTGGTTTTCCTGTTGTTTGGAGAAGCGGCCTAAATTTGTGGATGTGGCCGTGTCCCCGTGATTTGCGCCTGTCACTCGAGAATGTTGATTGGAAACTGGAAATTGCACCACGATAGACGGCACCATTTTTATTGTTGTTTGTTATGGTTTCTACCCCACGGCAGAATGTTTTCTCTCTTCCAACTTCAAAAAGTCATTCGGTGTTCATTGCATTTTGCTTCTTTTGTTCTATTTTACTTTTGTAAACTTCGTGAAGGATGTCATATTTTTAAGTGTTACCTTAAATTGTGTCTCTTGTTTCCGTTATTGACTGAGCGTTGTGTTCAAATACTGCACCGTTCATTTCTTCACCTTGTATGTAATCTTCCACTTATTTAAGGAAAGGCCCCATTGTTCTAATTCTTTTGCCAGTTCACCTTCTGACCTTGCTCTTCAAATTTATATACGTTTCATGGACAAACCTTTGCTCTCCCGTTCTCATTCCATGGACAGACCACGACAAAACAATTAGATCCACCTTTCCCACCGTAGCTGATATTCTGAAATGCCTTCACTTTATCTTTGCTCCTTGTCATTTCAGTCATCTGTACTGCAGTTGCCTCACCTAGAGACTTTCTTTACTCTTAATATTTAGTCCCAAAAACTAGTCCTAAGTACATATTCGAGTCATCTACGTCCACTCTTCCATCATCTCCAGGACCTGCATCATCCATACTAACAGTCATCACCTCGTCCTGGCTTAAGCCTATTTTAACAATCGCGTTAATTATTTTCAACTTTTATTCCTACAAACAGTTTGTTTCAGATTATTTTACGAGTCTGCAAGTTTTCATTAACACCGATCACGTAATATAATCCGAGAATATCAGCCATTCCCCATTCCAGATGCAAAACCTTCTGTCATCCTGGAAAATTAAGCTTTCATGTGTTCTTTATTGCAAGTCTTTCATCATTCTTTTTATTTTAAATAGTAAACATCCATGGGATATATCACACTTGGTCGCAACTTCCACTTATCCAAAACCAGTCACTTCGCGAAATGCATATTCTTATACATTATCTGCTTTCATAAATAATTGAGCGAAATGCATATTCTTATACATGATCTATTTTCATAAAAAACTGAGCCGATTTAAACTTGATAGTGCGTGTTCTGTACACTCTCAGTACTTTGCCCATCTTCTTTATCACGAGTATAAAGCTCCTTTGTTCATGTGCCGCACACACTCAATCTGGAATCTTTCCCTTATCGAGATACTTGTCCCAAATCAGCCTCTCCTGTAATTATTAGTGCTACTATTGATAATGCCAGATTTATTTTTTCTTCCCAATAGTTATTAATAGGAAGCTAGACGGGGATATTGTCTGATAACTAAGAAGCTTAGAATCAGAAGACTTTCGACCTAAAGTGTGCCATGAAGGGGTCAGGTCTCAACTCAGTTCAGGAGCAAGACGAAACAGCCCAGAAACATCATGTGGGTATCAGAACGTTAGGCATCACCAAGTCTCCTCGGATGGTTCCTGTTAGAGGCAAATTTGATTTTCGCTGGAGAATGACATTTCATATTGTCCCAGAGGACCGAGGGCAGAGGTTTCCCCATCGCACTGCGCGCGGAACAGCCTCCCTTACAACCCCCTTAGCGGTGATTTTACTCGGCCCATTACGCATGAAATTGGTGTCTTTTATGTTGCCGTTGACGACCTTTGCATTCTCTGCGCGAGGACTGTGGTTGGAAATAGGCTGGCGGATGGTTGTTAAAGCCATGACATAAACACACAAAATAAGGAATGGGTGGCTGCATGGGGGCCGAAAAGGCGCTAGGATTTATGGTAACATTGGGGTCTCTTTTGGCGTTCTTGAGACCATTCTACGCAGGGGATGGGGGCCGTGGGGTGTTGTATTGGAGATGCTGGCTGTCTCTTTGTGGAGCGTGCAGTTACACGATGTCTTTGGTGGTTTTATTGCTTTGTTTTGTTTCACTTTGCCGAACCCCTATCTCTCTCTCTCTCTCTCTCTCTCTCTCTCTCTCTCTCTCTCTCTCTCTTTCACAGACACTCTTCAGTATTCACAAGCAAAGGCTAGTATAATTCAGAACTTCCATTATTATTGTTTTTTTGGAAAGTGTAGTCTTTGAAAAGAAGCAAAAACATTTTGAAGTGAGTCTCAAAATAAGTAATGAGAAAACATTTCAAAGTCGTGTCCCTGCAGTATATTGTATACAGGTGGCAGCCTACATAAGGACTTTATGTATGCGTGCATGTGTTACGTCATAGAGAAGTACTAATGAAACGGTAGAGGACATTTTTTTTCAAGTCAGAAGAGCTTATCGTAGGGGTTGGTAGTTGAGTAAACCGTATACACTGTATTGTAATTCTTCTTCTTCTTCTTCTTTTAACGTGCTTTTTTCCCATTTTTGTATGGGGTAAGCACGATGCCTTCTTTGAAGGACTTTTTGATTTGGCTATACATGTAAAATATCAAATAACGGTCTGTTTATCTATCTATGCATACACACGTACACACACACACACACAAGGTAGATGAGACTTATCCACAAAGGTGAGGTATCTCCTGTGAAAAACAGAATGACAGCCACTGCTATGTTTCTCCTGAATGTATTGAATGAACACCATTAAGAGTTCAATCAAGGACGGAACCCAACTTTCACATAATCAGACAGCAAACTCATCAACAGCACGTCGGCGGTTGCTCCCTCTCTTCGACAGACGCAGTGCCGGTAATCTCTTATCTTCGCGGACCTAAAGTCTTTCTCCGAATGATGCACCTTTTACACCAGCCTATCGTCCATGTGACCAAACCAGATGAGAATATTCTTTTGCATCTTTTCACCAATGCTGAACTTTTTTTGTTTACTGCAAAAGTAAACCTTGCTTCTTTAATGCAACTTCGGAAATAAGTACGTATATTATTACAGTCGTTTTATTGCAATAAACTGCTACTTGTCATTGCTGTCTAGTAATGCAAAAATTTAGTGTACTACATGTCAGTGTATATCCTACTCCAAGTGCACCGTTCTAGTATAAAACAACATTTCAGCGTGTAGTATACCCGAGTTTCATTTCTCTTGTACATTGTTGTATCCACTGTATCTTGTGCAAGCGCACTGTTCTTATTTGCGTGCCATTATTTACTATACTTACGAGACACAGATTAATGTACAAGAACAATTTCTTGTACATTAATTTGTGTCCGTTTTGCTTTATCAAGTACACCAATTATAATTATCAGTTAGAGCAGTGATTCTCAAACTGGGTGCCTTGGCACCCTGGGGTGCCACAGACAGTGCCTAGGGGTGCCGCAAGATTGTCGTGAATTTTGTCTTGGCTAGATCTTCTCAATGAACATTTAAGAAAAAGTTTGCAAAGTCTTTATATAATTATTATCAGTGTGTCTACTCTAATTATGTTTATCTAATTCTTCTGACATGCTCTTTCTTTGTACAGTATATTTCTGCATATGCGGTGTGCTGAGTTTGGTTTGAGTATGGATGAAATTTTTATTCATTAAATAAGAAGTTAATTCATGCGATATAGTGGGATGGTGAAGAAGGGGTGCCACGGTAATGATTGCATTAGTTTAGGCGCCATCCCTAAAAAAAGATTGAGAACCACTGATTTAGAGAAATAAAAGTATTTTTAGATATTTTCCTCGGATTACCCTTTTGGTTCCATACCGTTAAGTCATGCAATTGACATTTCTCTTTCACTTCTGGTCTTATTTACACGGTGCTGTCGGGAGTTGTAGCTTTCCCCAATTCAGACGAGATTTCTTTGGACTGTTCTCTGAAAATATTTTCTGCTTTGGTATGAGCTACATTACATGTCTTAATGTATGATTATTTATTGATAAATCTGTGAATTTAGTGCAACTTGTTATGGACTGCATATTTTGTATTTAGTGTGGTATTCATTTTGTGTTCCAAAGGACGTGATGTGGAGGATCTTTTGTTCTTATTTTGTCCGTTTATTCGATAGATTTTCGTATCTTACGTTGCAGAACTCATGAGAAAGAAGATTGATTCTTAGGAGTTACCTAAGTAGCTACCTCTATTAAACTGAAGTCTTCAGGAGGTATCGAATTTAGAATTGGTTGAATTTTGCGTTGGATTTTAATTTCCGTTTATATAACACTTGAATGCGTGGGATTCGACAAAAATTGATTCATCACCTTATTGCATGTCTTCCTCGCATGTTCTCATTGCAGTCTTTCTATAACCTCCCACATGTTTATGTGTTATATCACGTTTCATGCGCTTATGATTGCACTGCGTCACTCATCCTCGCAAATGACTGTGACTTATGTTGAAACGTGTGAAGTATTTTATGAGGTGTGAGGAGGACCTGTAAAAGTGCCACCTCCTTCTTATGCAGTCGCAGCTTGTTGCATCTTTGCACGGCACTTATGGGTGCTTAAGTCATATTGCTTACTGTGTTAGTGTTTCTCCTTATTTTTTATGTGTTTGTGGTCGGTGCTCGTTTAGCCTACATGTTGACGGATGATGGCAGTTTAAGTTCGGCTTGTATTACGGTTTGCAAAGGGAGCCGAATCGCACCGTTTTACATAAATCGCGTTGGAATGTCGGAGGGGCAGGGAGACCCATACGCCTCTTTCACGAGTGCAAATGCTTCTTTGAGTCTCACTATGTTCTCTGTTATTTATCTCATTTATGTTTGTGTTATCTCATTTATATCTTGTGTTATATATCTTCTAAAGTGTGTTTTTTTACTTCTGTATTTCTTGTTCCGAGCAAGGTTGCTTTTCCTATTGTAACCCTACGTCTTGTAGTTATTTTGCTTTTCCAATGAAGAATGTGGCTGGACTAATAACAACAACAACAACAACGACAATAATAATAATAATAATAATAATAATAATAATAATAATAATAATAATAATAATAATAATAATAATAATAATAATAATAATAATAATAATAATAATAATAATAGAATCGTTTTAGTGTGTTTTCTTTTCTTTCCTTTTCGAGACGTTTTTGAACCATTCCATATTCACGGAGTTGAACTCCACACAAGCATCTCGTGCGCTGCTCTTTCCTTTCTTTCCTCTTCAGATTGATTTTAAACCATTCCATAAAAGCTGTTTAGCCTACATTTGTATTCTCGTTCGCTGCACCTGGTGGAAATGGACAGGTGGACTGAGGAGAGACTGAGAGAGAGAGAGAGAGAGAGAGAGAGAGAGAGAGAGAGAGAGAGAGAGAGAGAGAGAGAGAGAGAGTTTTCTTCTTAGAAAGGTGAGTTTAACCTCCTCCGGACGGCGCTTCCCGTTCAGGTATGACCCTCCAGAATGATCAAAGAACAGGTTAAATCCTTTATTGTGACCCTCTCGGAACGAGCGAGCATCTGTTCTAGTGTTCTTTTATGGTGGCAATATGGCGCCTTATTTGGTGTGTGAATATTTCGGTTGCAGCCCGAAAAACGAGTCACCGTTGTGATGCGTATCTGTTGCATTAGAAATTCTCTAGACAGGGGCCTCTGTGTGTTCGGTGAATTTCCCGTCTTTTTTCTCTTTTTTCTTCTTCTTCTTCTTCTTCTTCTTCTTCTTCTTCTTCTTCTTCTTCTTCTTCTCTTGTGATGGGTATTTTATGGTATTATGGATAAAATCTGGGCAGGCGTTTTGCTGATCTCACAAACACGCACGCATAGAAATATATACATTATGTATATATATAGTATATATATAAATATATATACTGTATATATATACATACATATATATTTATGTATATGCATATATATATTGTGTATATATACATACATATATATTTATATATATGCATATATATATATATATATATATATATATATATATATATATATATATATACATACACATACATACATAGGCTTACTTGGTCCAAAGTAGTTTCTATTCGTAATGGGTCACCCATCCAAGTGCTGACCAGACCACAGTTGCTTAGAACACCAGCACCATAGTGAACGTGTAATTGCTATGGGAAATTCGATTGTGTGTGTACGGATGTGTGCATATATATATGTGTGTGTATACTGTATATATAGATTTTTTTTTTTAGTTTCTTGTCACTAAAGTCATCAAAATCATCTTGTTTATAAATTACGAGTGTATGAATTTAGGTTCAAACATTCTCAGAGAGAGAGAGAGAGAGAGAGAGAGAGAGAGAGAGAGAGAGAGAGAGAGAGAGAGAGAATTTAGTTTATAGACAAATTCTTGAACATGAGAGCATTTTTGTTCTGTCAAAGTGTTTTGCCACAAACTCATTACTCAGTACGCGTCAACGAAAAAGGACACAGGGAAATGTGGAATTGAGAAGAAATATTTTGACAGGAAAACTGCTGTTGAAATGCGAGTGTTAATGAGCTTATTAAGAATTTTTTTCTCACTTCGTTTCTTTTATAGACTGATTATTATTATTATTATTATTATTATTATTATTATTATTATTATTATTATTATTATTATTATTAGTAGTAGTATTATTATTATTATTATTATTATTATTATTATTATTATTCGTAATATGCATTGCGCTTAGGAAACGAACAGGAAGACCATGAAATTTGAAGATTTTGGTGGATCCCTGAAGGCAATAGGTGGACTGTAACTTCAAAATTGCAGGGATCATAACAACCTGGAGAAAATAGCGGAGAGTATCAGATTTGAAGGGTCACGCAGAGGAATGCCCCCTCAAAACAGGCTTTTTTTTTTTTCCCCGTGTGACCGGAGTTCAATTCCCGCGGCCGGCTGATGAAGAGTTAGAGGAATGTATTTCTGGTGATAGAAATTCATTTTTCGCTATAATGTGGTTCGGATTCCACAATGTTGTAGGTCCCGTTGCTAAGTAACCAATTGGTTCTTAGCCACGTAAAATAAGTCTAATCCTTCCACTTTAGGAGAGCTGTTAATCAGCTCAGTGGTCTGGTAAAACTAAGGTATACTTACTTATTTTTTCCCGTGTGTGGAATGCTAATCTCCACGCGTTGATTGATAGAGGAAAAGTCTCAGGAAAAGTAAAAAAAAATTTTAGATGATTGTTTTTCTGTTTTATTTCCAGGTGGGTGCGATTCGGTTCTTAAAATGCGCCAGCGTCATTCTGCTTTATATGCATTATATATATATATATATATATATATATATATATATATATATATATATATATATATATATATATATATATATATATATATATATATATATATATATATCCTTAAGGTTTTGGTCATTGACAGCATTTCCTTGTTGAAAAGGCTTTTGCAGTTGGATGATGAATTTTCATTTGCCCCCAATTTAGATTCGTATTGGCTAATAGACAGCCTGTTACTAAATTGCGCATTTATTTTGCCAAATGATTACTAAAAATATTACAGTCTACCAACAGAACCATTTCTCGCGCCTAAGGGGAAGGGCCTATGCTAATAACAGCCAATTGAATCCAAACTGGCCAGAATCCTTCCCTCCCCTATTTTTTCTTTTTGCACGTCACAAACATCATTAGAATAGTGCCGTAAATTATCGACAACTAATCAAAGGATTTTGTTATTATTTCTTGTGTACTCTCTCTCTCTCTCTCTGGCCTTGTATTGATAGTGTAGGGCGCCCTGTTCGCAAGCAAATAGACCTATGCTCGCTCTTGAGAAAAAAGAAAAGAACGGTTGGGCTCGCTCCCTTCAAAATCCTGTGTGACTCTGTAGGCTTAAGCCGCATATAGGTACCTAGGGTGTCAGGCGACTGTTGCAGATCACAGCTGGTGTGGAGAGTGTTAGAGAAAATAACATATGAGAGATCAGTACACCCTCGAAATGTATATCATCATGCAATGAACAACGAGAGGGCCTCGACTAGGAAATCCCCTTCTCTCTCTCTCTCTCTCTCTCTCTCTCTCTCTCTCTCTCTCTCTCTCTCTCTCTCTCTCTCTCTCTCTCTCGTAATTTTTAGGCAGACATGTAAAAGGTATTAGTTGACAAGATCCTATCGTTTCGCCAGGTAGAAAGAAGATACCGCCGCGAGCGTACATGCCGACCATTAGGAAGAGGGCTATGATATACTTCTCCCTTAACGGCTCAGGTGAATTGGTGCAAAAATTTGTGCCTTGTATCCAATTACCATGTTATCTCTCTCTCTCTCTCTCTCTCTCTCTCTCTCTCTCTCTCTCTCTTTATATATATATATATATATATATATATATATATATATATATATATATATATATATATATATATATGTATATATATATTATTGAAGATTCAATGTGGACTCATTTTTCACACTTGTGTTCTTTTCTGTCTTGGCCCCATCCTGGAACGAGATGATTCAGATATCCCCTTCATCTGGAAGTTTGTAGTTTGCTTCTCTCTCTCTCTCTCTCTCTCTCTCTCTCTCTCTCTGTCAGATGGTTCCTGGAAAAGATTACGCATATTTTTTTCGTCGTCTGAAATTTTCTTGCTCTCTATATTGCTGAAAGTACTATACACTTTTATTTACACCCCTGGGAAATTCTAGATGGCTACTTGGCAGTTTCAGGAAAAACAAGTTGTACCTAGAGAGACAGTTGTGATTTTGGACATCAGAATGAGTGATTTTTTGGATGTAAATAAATACTGATTAATGTTTATCAATAATAATAATAATAATAATAATAATAATAATAATAATAATAATAATATTGTGATTGTGAATGACCCTAGAGTGCATAGGGTAGACGATCAGAATAAAAACAACTTTCTCCTCTTCATTTTTTATTACATCTTCTTCTTCTTCTTCTTCTTCTTCTTCTTCTTCCTTTTACGCCACGTCCTCCACTTCCTTCTCCCCAAAGACAGTGGCAATAAGATGTTTTTATTGTTGCTTTTACGTTGCATTTAACGATCGTGGGTAATGGATTCAGATGAACAGACGGAGTTTGAGCTCGAAACCGGATCTTGATTTCAAGTTCTCCCTTACATAGAAGAAGAAGAAGAAGAAGAAGAAGAAGAAGAAGAAGAAGAAGAGGGGAAAAGATAATGGCCAAGACGAATATGACGAAAAAGAAATAAAGGAATATGAGGAGGGGAATGAGGGAAATAATGACCGAGAAAATAACTTTTACCAAGACTTAGCTCCTGGTAACCCTCATGCGGGAGGTACGTCTGTGACGTCAAGCTGAATGACATTTTGTCACCTAATGACAGGAGATGGCAGCCGATGCTATTGATGTAATGAATCTGTGTATGTGGAGATTGTGTGGCTGGAAGTCATGATATGTAAGGAGCAAGATGGCTCAGATCTTTACTTCCTTTTGTTTAGGTGCACATTGCATCTTGTCATTGTGGATTGTTTGGTATTTTTTATGGAAAGAAAAGCACCCCCTTGTCTCCTGCGCTTTCCCCATTATCACCATGTGTGTGAGCATTCTGTGTTAAGTGGCATCGTATCTGTTACTTCGTGTTTGAATCATTGCTTTCACTCACCCTCTTCTCATTAGCTTTATAGCTATAATGTTGTCTAAGTTCATTGATCTCTCTCTCTCTCTCTCTCTCTCTCTCTCTCTCTCTCTCTCTCTCTCATCATCATCGCCATCTGCTGGTACTCTGAAGCAAATAGCGGTATGTCTTATTGTTGGGAGTAAATCATTGTACTGTCTTCACGTATGTCTCTCTTCCTTTACATCATCATCTATGAACACTGTGTAGAAAATAGTATAATTTCTACTGTTTGATCGTTTAAATCAGTGCGTTGTGGTCATTCGTTTGTTAAAAGACGAGGTTTCGTCCCCTCAACCCTCCCTCCCGCAACGTAGATAATCGTCGATTCTTCGCCATTTTCAGAAACTCGTTCTTCCTTTTGTCAGCATTTTCAATCGGTTGAACAAGACCTTTCCTGGCCTCCGATCTCCGTTTTTGTGCGGAATATCCTTCCACGAAATTATCTTAATTATGAACGGGAGCAGGATATTGAAGAAAAACAATAATGGAACAGAGGAAAGTCTCTAGCTGGGAAAGGAAGTGGAACAAGGAATACCGAAAAAATTCTGTCCCCCTGCATAAGATCGAATCACATGAGAAAGTCATTGCATGATAATACAGGATGAAAGAGTCAACCTTCAACACAGCCAAGGACTTTCATCTGATAAAAGACCCAAGATCGAGGCAAGTATAAAAGACTCTAGAAGAATCTTGATAAAACTACCACTATGGTTATCGTTGTACATTGCTCGCTATGAAGGCCAAACCAGTGGGTTCGCTGGGTGCCAAAATAGCGTCTTTTTAATAGCATGTTTATTTGCCCTTGCAATCATTTACAATGATATGATGAATTTTGATTTTAATAAGCGTTGTTTTCATGAAAAAAAATAATGACTTGACATCCATAAGAATAAGCATTTAAAAAGTGTATTGATTTATACCCCTTAAAGTAAGCTTGTTTTTAAAACGGTAAATTCACGAATATCCCTTGAAATAAGAGTAGATTTCATAAAACATTAATCTTTTAAAATAAATGTTTAACAATGCATAATGAACTGATGAATGTCATTTTAAATGAGCATTGTTTATGTATAAAGAATTAATAAATACCCCATAAAATATGTTTTGTTTGCACACAAAGAACAATTAATTGATGACGGCCCTATAAAGTAAGCTGCGTTTCCATGAAAGGAACAGAAACTACTCCTTGAAATGACCTTTGTTTTCACACGGAGAACTGATGAATGCTCCTTAAAATAAGCTTTGTTTCATAAAAAAGAATCAGAGAGTATCCCTGAAAATAAGCTTTGTTTTCATAAAAAGAACTGATGAATACCCACAGAAACAAGCCTTGTTTTCATAAAAGGAACCGTACATTGGATAATGGCGCTTTAAATAAGCTTTGTTTTCATCAAGAAAAATGGTGACTTTTTGTTTTCATAAAAAGATCAGTACATTGAATAATGGCGCTTTAAATAAGCTTTGTTTTCATTAAGAAAAATGGTGACTGCCCCTTAGAGTAAACTTTGTTATCATAAAAAGAACAGTTTACTGATGAATACAACGCAAAATAAGCTTTTTTTTTTTCTTTTAAGAAAAACCAACAATAAATTTATGAATACCCCAAGAAGTAAGTTTTATTTTCATTAAAAAAAAAGCTTGATATCTTATCAGGGATTGTAGATAAATTTCAGCCATTGCAGCGATAAAGCACGTTAAACGTAGAAGAAGCAGCGATAATGGTTACCGTGGTTCGGAGACTGCTATTTTATTATCAGTTGAGTAATGCCCCTTTTAGATGAGAATCATTTTCAGTCTCTGTCATCACATATAATATATATTTATGGTCTATATAAAATTATAAGGATGGATATTTATTTTTTCATAGTTTTCATTTAAGGGTAAAGGTACCACCTACAAATAATGATCCTGCCTAAGAATCATTTCTCTTGCAGGCGAAAATTGGTGTAAAATATTTTATTTATATGAATAATTATTGGTCACTTGCGTGTTACACACACACACACACACACACTTACATACATATGTAAATATATATTTGCATAAAATAATTATTTGTATACTTTTATAATTATATATAGGAGTTTCGACTTACTTGTTTTCTCTCTGTCAGTTATGTTTGTTTTATGCATTAACGATAGAATATTTCTTTCTTTTGTTGTATCCATTAAGTTGACATGCTTCCAACCAACCAAACCTCATATGTTGTAGAATAAATACATATCGCCAAGATACATTTGTATTCTAAGGTGTTATAGAAGTGAAATTTCATAAGTCCAGTGAAAGTATGGGTCATGGAAAACACTGAATAATTCTCTATGGTTCAGCAAATGAGTGGAATGTCTCTTTCGTAAGAGATAAAAACTGGTTAATACGCATCTCCCCTCTCTCTCTCTCTCTCTCTCTCTCTCTCTCTCTCTCTCTCTCTCTCTCTCTCTCTCTGGTTCTTGTGGAACTGTGGCTCACAACCTGAGACCCCGTTCGATCCCTGAATCGGGAAAAGAAAGAACTGGATGAGTGTGTTTCCATGAAAACAGAAGAATCTCTTAGTTGACCCAAACAATTAATGTGTCCGCTATTATAGTTGATTGTTTTAGGTCGCAATGTGTGTGGAGAAAGAAAAAGAAGAAAAAGAAGAAGAAGAAGGGAAGAAGAGGAGGGGGCGAGGAGGAGGAGGAGGAGAAAAAAAAAATCAGACGTGAGTGATCAGTATTCCGTCAAAATATAGTTCTATATAAACGGGACTGCCTAAACAAGGCACGGTACTCTCTCTCTCTCTCTCTCTCTCTCTCTAAGGCACTTGCTCTAATGGGACTAGATGCGTCTTGTCAAAGATTAACTTGTTTGCTCTCTGACTCTGTATTTGGGTTGGATTAGATATTGTGAAGGGAAAAAATCAGCTATAAACCGTTCCCCCCTCCCCCACACCCCTCCCCTTTTTCTCTCTCTCTCACCGAATCTTCTTGTAGGAATACTTCACGAGGTAATCCATTCCTTGGGTGTTTTCTAGTGACAGGTTTTGCCATTCTCTCTCTCTCTCTCTCTCTCTCTCTCTCTCTCTCTCTCTCTCTCTCTCTCTCTCTCACACGCACGCACGCACACACACACGCTGATCTAATCCACTCTGCAAATATTCCATAGGCACAGGTCTCTCTCTCTCTCTCTCTCTCTCTCTCTCTCTCTCTCTCTCTCTCTCTCTCACGCTTATGTAGTCCACTCTGCAAATATTCCATAGGTACAGGTACCCCCTCTCTCACACACACACACACACACACACACTCGCATGCTTTTCTAATCCACTCTGCAAATATTCCATAGATACAGGTACCTCTCTCTCTCTCTCTCTCTCTCTCTCTCTCTCTCTCTCTCTCTCTCTCTCTCTCACACACACACACACACACACACACACACACACACACACACACACACACACACACGCTTATCTAATCTACTTTGCAAATATTCCATAGGTACAAGTATCTTTCTCTCTCTCACACTGAACTAATCAATTCTGCTAATATTGCATAAGTACAGGTAACTCTCTCTCTCTCTCTCTCTCTGCATTGGTTCGAGGATATAGTTCGAAAGGCCTTTTGTATTTTAATGAATAGCTATGTTAGAGAAACGTACCGATGACTGACTTGCATTGTGGCGCTTCCTCCATCGGCTTTTGTGAGAGTTGAGGGAAAACGTTATTTCCTCCTCAAGAGAAGCATGACGATGCGGTACGTCGTCTCTCTCTCTCTCTCTCTCTCTCTCTCTCTCTCTCTCTCTCTCTCTCTCTGTAAGTTGTGAATTATCGGTTGCTTGTGTATAGCATCAGTCCACGCTATTTCCGAATTAGCCTTTTTCTTTATAAAGGCCATTGTGCTTCTCTTAAATCATGCAGTGATTATTTACGTAGTAGTTAGTCGACTGTAGTGAACCATAGCCGATGTAGAGAAAACGGGGCTAGGACTCTCATCCCAAAACACCGTAGAACCGGAAGCGTTGGACTTGAAGCCACCACGTGTGATATATATATATATATATATATATATATATATATATATATATATATATATATATATATATATATATATATATATATATGTATATATATATGTATGTGTATATAGCATATATATGTATATATATATATATATATATATATATATATATATATATATATATATGTGTGTGTGTGTGTATGTGTGTGTGTGTATATATATTAGATGAAGAGTGAGAGTAACAGAGAGAGAAAATGTTGATTAGAAACATTCAATTTTCATATAGAATAATCAAGAAAAGGGCAAGAAATTATCGCACGTTGATAAATTTAAGCAATGTAGCTTGAATTAGGGAATGCGCCGTATTAGGTAAAGATTCACTCCCTGAAAATATTGCTCAAAAAAACAACAAATAGGAATGAACAATGGGAAAGTATTCTCTTGCAGGTATGGTAGGTGAAGTCTGCTGATAGCGAAGAGGAATGTCAGCAAATGGCTTCAGTGTGGGGAACAGAGGTTGGGAGGTTGGATGACGGGTAGAAAAAAAGTAACTAAATTCATGTCTTACTGGAAGGTAAGTATCCACATGATGCATATTTCTCTCCTACGTTTTACCTTTCCATTAAAACGACAGCTAACGAGTCAGTGTGGGTATTTTTTAGATTAATGGTGTATTGAAATAGAGGAATAGTTTATTGAATAAATAAACTGGCATTACGATTGGGAAAGTCACAGATGCCGCGAGGAAACAGGAAACTGTACAGCAGTGAAGAGAGAGACGGAGATATGTTGCTTGTGCCTCTCTCTCTCTCTCTCTCTCTCTCTCTCTCTCTCTCTCTCTCTCTCTCTCTCTCTCTCTCATGCATATTCGGGGGCAGGGCAATTACGAAAGAATTTTCCTTAACAAATGTTAGTTGTTGCTGCCGTTTCTGGGTTGCTTCTCCGGCTGTTGTATAATGCAGTTATTGTTTATTGCTCGCTGCAGCAGTGTTGCAACGTTGCTCCTGAAGTGAACTTCTTATACCATATATATATATATATATATATATATATATATATATATATATATATATATATATATATATATATATATATATGTATGTGTATGTGTGTGTGTGGATCGAGCGAGATAGAATATTAAGATACTGTTAATTAAAAGATTGATTATTGAGTAATTGACTACAAGTATAAAAGTAAATAAAAGATCAAGGAAAGAAAGTTCAAGAGAAGAAATGTATTCGTTCTGGTAGTTATTTTTATTTATTTATTTTAGGGTACAAAACCTCATGCAACGAACTGCAGGTCAATTTGGAATGTTAACTAATGTGTTTTGGGCGGGAGGAGGTTGGGGTGCTGGGTATGGGCATGGATATATGCCCGTTGCCTTTTGCGTTTGGTACTTTGCACATGGTATTTTTTACGGTGCTTCTTGACCATCGCATGTAAAGAAGATCCCACAAGGATATGGTTTTCCAGTTCCTTCGAGGTAGAACAGCATACATACATACTTACATACGTACTGTCCATATATACATACTTACATACATACATACATACACACATACATACATACTGTCCATACATACATACATACATACATACATTAGTTTTTACCCTCGCAGGAAGATTAGATTAGCCTTGGTAAAGAAATACTACATCTGTTATAGTTATATAGCTATATTTAATATATACATGCACACATACATAAATACATACACACACATACATATATATATATATATATATATATATATATATATATATATATATATATATATATATATATACATATATATATATATATTGTTTCTCTGCACATTTGTTTGTCTGGGTCGGGGTGCACTCCAGCTTTTTATAGATTGTCTTTAAATGTCTTTGTTAAAATTCTCAGTGAAAGTTTTTAGAAGTATGAAATCCAGTATTGAGTACACGCACATAGCTTATCTTTTAACAGGTGGCTTATCTTCATTAACACTGAAAATCACATAGGTAACATAACTAAGTTAAAGAGAAAAGTTTTTTATTCATTATCTTTTTTATGATTACTATTATTCAACAAAAGATGAACAGAAAAAAAATTTGCAACCTGTCATCTCGTAACTCTACCAGTCTCACAGCAGTGTCTGTGCAAAAAAACTCAAATAAAAATCTCAGAGAGAGAGAGAGAGAGAGAGAGAGAGAGAGAGAGAGAGAGAGAGAGAGAGAGAGAGAGAGAGATTTCTCCTCCAGTGATTTAGGGTTAATGAAGAAGTAACGGTGCATTTCTTCACCTTTTGTCCCTCCTGTTGCCAGCGTCGCCTTTAATCAGAATCTGTTGAAGGCGTTCCCAAGGAAAACATTTCAGATATTTCCTCCCTGATCAAAAAGAGATGCCGTAGCAGGGAAGCCTTATTATGCTGCTGTCAACCTCCTGAGCCCATTGCAGAAAGGGCAGTGTCGCAACGTAGCCGCCTTCCATGTGGTAGTCGCGGACGTGGTCAGCCGTCTTTTTGGGTTTTTAACTACCCACGGGAGGTAGGGGGTGGTACCGATGCATGGCCTGACCACCCTTGGCTTCGGGGCGGGGGAGAGCTGTAGGTGCTCTGACCGCGCAGCTGGCGCCTCTCTTCTTCCCAGAACCACCTATGGCCAACTGTTTGAATATTCATCTTTTTGTTATGGAAAACGATCGTGTTGGGAAGGTGTTTACTTACCATTTTGACTCTGGTTATGGTAATGAGGCCACCTGATTGCATTTCGCCAGTTAAATTTCTGTAGAGGTTTTCCCACGTCCTGGAAGAGAGGGAGAGAGACAGAAAAATCAGTGGAATGGTCATCACTTCGAGAAGATGCATTACCTCTTCGAGGCTCTCCCCTGTGTCGATTCCCTCATTATTTGTATTGCTTACTGTCTCTTAAGACTTTGACTTGTGTACTTTTATGAACATTCATTGCAAAGTAGAGCTAATAGGAAAGCGATTGTTGTTACGCTTGACTTGGTACAAATGTCCTTTCGGTATGTGTGTTGCTTAGGCAATGTCTTTTATCGAAACTTGAGTGTACGTGAAGCATTTCGTGGCTGTATTTATTTATTTTCCCCTTGCATGGGCTGCTATCGTTAGTGCTAATAGATTCTACATTGTTTGTCACTGTGATTCATATTCAGTAACGTTAGGCTAGCCATTCGCTACCATTGATTGTAATATGTTGGTGTCCACGCCATTTATATTACTGATGTCATAGTTATCAGTTTCTGTACGTTTAAAAAAAATACATAATTATTGTAATTATTCTGCAAAAAAAAAATTACATGGTTTTAACTGGGTTCCTTCTCTCATATTAAGTACCTTTGCTCTAAGAGACCAGCCCTAGGAGAGCTGTTAATCAGCTCAGTGGTCTGGTAAAACTAAGGTATACTTAACTTAAGGGGCTTTATGCATAACATTCGCACAGCTTACGTTGCACCATAAGTATTTCTGAAATATGTCACACGGCGATAAGGTCTCGTGATAGAAAAGAAACATGCCGGGACGTGCGGCTTTTCTGATAAGGTCCGTCAAGACGGTTGACGTGGTCTGGTGACTGTGCGACAGATCGTAAAGTACAAGATTTTGTTTACATTTTAGGTCTGGGAATCGTGAGACAGAGTATCCCAAGGGCAAGGCGGTGCCATCTGGCGCATGATTACTGCACATAAATCTTGGTTTGGTGCAGTGTGCTGCAAAGGCAATTGAACGCGAATAGATCGAGTATAGGGTTTTCCTGAAAAAAAAAAAAGACTGCCATTAGTACTGTGTGTCTGTGTGAAAATATGCATTTTCACTTTAATTCCAAGTTTTATTTGAAAAATTAGAATATCCATTTTCGTCTTGCAAGACGCACCTTTCTTTTATTCACAAATTATGGATTTGTGTTTCAAGAATTCTTTTCTCTTGACATATCTTTTTTTATTATTTTAAATAGAAAAGTCTCATTTGATAGCGTAGTTTTTAAAAAAATTTTTGTTTTATATTTTTGTTCATGAACTGTACTTCCTTTTTTATCATACTTCATGGTGATCATATACAACAGATTCACTTGACACATTAATTTTTCTTGCGATAATAATAATAATAATAATAATAATAATAATAATAATAATAATAATAATAATCATAATCACGTGCCGATAGAATAGCCGGAAGGATTTTTTTATTCCCTCTGGTCCAGGAAAGACACCGATAAACCCCGGCTGAGGACAGGATGGTATTGCAGATGCGGAAAGGGTGCGGGACCTTCAGCCTCATTCCTAGTAGGACTGCATAAAATTTCCTGAATAATAAGGCAGAACGGCTGTTACCTGAAACTTGATAACAATAATACCTCAGTGATGATAGTGACGAGCTGTTGACAATGCCTCCATAACTTGAGAAACGAGTCAAACATCCAGTGAAACGGGAGAAATGTATTGCATTGATCCTTGGATTTTATCGAAAAGAAAAAATTGATTACAAGAACAAGTAAAAAATGCGCAGAAGTTTCTTTGACGCAATCGTGTTTTCTGTACAGCCACGGCCCGTGAAACTCTTAGCCGCGGCCCATGAAACTCAGCCACGGTCCGGTGGTGGCGTGTGTTATTTGTACCAATAGCGGTGCCAGAAGTATGATCATGGCTAACTTTAACCTTAAATAAAAATAAAAACTAGTGAGGTTAGAGGGCAGCAATTTGGTATGTTTGATGATTGGAGGGTGGATGATCAACATAACAATTTGCAGCCCTCTAGCCTCAGTAGTTTTTAAAGATATGAGGGCGGATAGAAAAAGTGCGGACGGACAGACAAAGCCATCACAAATAATTTGCTTTTACAGAAAACTGAAAAGGGGATTTTCTTGCAGATTAAGACAAGTTAATGCATGCGAGCGTGTATCGTTATGTTCGAAAGAGAGAGAGAGAGAGAGTGATTTTATGCCAGACTGCAATACTAACGGACCCAGAACGCATTTGAAGTATTTTTCCCTTGATAAAACCCTCGTGTATGACCTGAGGTTCGAATGTAAAACCCTCGTGTATGACCTGTGGTTCGAATGTAGATGGAGATTTATCAGAGAAGGGAGCGGAGGAGGACTGCTGGAATATGATGATAGTGTTGAACTGGACTTTCTTGGCAGCGAACCAATCTTAGTTTCCGGAGAAGTTATTAAGCCTGAAGGTAACGTCGACTTCTCTTACAATATTTTGCGATTTTAAGATGTGGCGTTCCGAGAAAATATACTTTCACTGTGGTTGAGCGTGGTTTCCATCAGTCATTTTTATTTAAAGAGCCAAGCTCTTTTCAACAGGAGACCTCCATATTAGTGAGGAGTAGCCCGTAATTTGGAGAAAAATAACTAAAGTGTTTCAGATATGCATATGAGCTTACACTTTAAAGAAACCTTGCGAATAGTCCCTAATTCTTCCAGATATTTAAGATCGCTATTTTTTCGAAACGATTATGCTTTACAAAGGTTAAAGATGTGGAGATTAATGTCTTCCAGATTCACAGCATCCTTAAATTTTTTACAATTTGAAGTGCAACCAAGCCCGCCGGTATATTGTAAATGAAAAAACACCTTCTGAGGTTGCACGTCTTGTGGAGACAACAACAGAAGACCTACCCAGCCTGACCTGACAGAAATCCATTAATTTAGTTCGTTGGATTCGATGATCACAATTAGTATAATTCTTTCATGGCAATCATTTCATGAGTCATTCCCCAAAGTAGGAAGTTTATTCAGTTGCACCATTATTTCATTTTGCTAGGGCAATAGTGTGCTCTACAGCTTCCGACATTCGTGCAAAATAATGTGTATGTATGCATGTAGGTATCTATAGTGAAGTGCTGCTGCATGGTGGTAATAGTGTAACTGAGTGGTTTATTAGGTTATATATAAGAATCCATAGAGGATAAGGTTCTAGACGAATGAAAGAGGCTATTCAAAGCGTCCTAGTTGAAGGGGGAAGATGCTTGTCAGACTTATAAGACTTACATTGTCCTTGATGTTCTTGTTTTTTTTTTTTTGTTTTTTTTTGCGCTGAGTGTTAATCTTCGATTCGGCTATGAAAGAATGAAAATGACAGTGACGATTTTTTAGTTTTTTCCTCCTGGGGGCAGTCCCTATTTGTTGGAATGGCTTTTTGGGAAATATCTATCTATCTGTCTATCTATCTATCTATCTATTTGTGTGTATTTTCAAGAACCGGAGTGAGATTTTAATTTATTTCCCCTTCTGACTGAGAGGTTTCATTCGAAACCGTACCCAAGATGTGAGGAAATCGAGGAGTTAAGAGGTGAATGTGACCAGCAGATTCTACACACACACACACACACACACACACACACACACACACACACACACACACACACACACATATATATATATATATATATATATATATATATATATATATATATATATATATATATATATATATATATATATATATATTTATATATATACACATATAAAACTTAATGTAATGGAAATTTACGTTACATGCACTTTTTTTTTTTTTTTTTGTGAATAGGACCCCTTACTCCAGAGTACTGATATAAGGAGACAGGCAGAATCTGCTTTGTTATGGGAGGCCTTTGATCTCCAATGCCTGTTTTAGGATTTAACCGACTTGGGTGACGTTAGAAAGAACTGTTTGAGATAGTTGGGAACTGGAGGGTAGAAGCTGAGGAATGTCCGGGAGGAATTTTCGAAGATTGCAGTGAAAGGATTGACTCTCTCTCTCTCTCTCTCTCTCTCTCTCTCTCTCTCTCTCTCTCTCTCTCACGGACGAAAGGGAAAAATGGAATCTTCTATATTAGTCTCTCTTTCTATATCCCTCCTGAAAAACACAAGTGAAATGGGCATGCTGAAAACAAATCTAGGTAGTTGTAAATCGGTGTCAAGCGGGAAGAAGGAAACGTTGAGAGAGAGAGAGAGAGAGAGAGAGAGAGAGAGAGAGAGAGAGAGAGAGAGAGAAGCTGGGAAACGCATTAGGCTCAAATTTGTCTGAAATTCTTTGTGAAAATATAGAAACCCGTCGCAGAAACCATCTCAGGTAAGGCCAGCTGTGAATAATGAATTTTCCCGTGCCAAGGACCCATGAAAGTTGCACCAGCCGTCGCTGTGGAGGACGATCGATTGAGGAGCAAGGAAAGGTGATTGATGAGGCCTCAAGTTTGATAAACCCTATCTGTTTCGACCGCCAAGAAATGTGAGAGACAGGGCATAAGTTCTCTTCTGTGATTATTGTGAATTACTATTTTGTGAATGATTTATGAGCGTGTGTTTTTAACTTCTGTGAATAGTGTAATGGAGATGATGTTGTCGAGAAGTAAGGTAAAGATTGTTGTAATGCGAGGATCACAGTAAGAGTAGAAGATAAAAATAATGTTAATGATAATGTTTAAAACATTGTTGTTTATCGTTTTCACTATTTTTTTTTATATTTTCGTCATGTATTAATGATGAGAGTTTCATTTTCTTAATTTTTAGTATAGATGTTTCTTTTTGTATTCAGGAGTCGTGTATTCATGAGTGACAACAAATACGATATTATCTGCGGAGACAAGTACTTTTATGCAATAAAATGACCATTTCTGGTCGTTTGTGATCTAATGCGTTATCAGAACACCAACATGTACATGCTGGGTTAACAGATTTTCAGACATTTTCTTTAGGAAATTGTTTTATTTGTTGAAGATTTTAATGCTTATTTTCATGGGAAAAGTGATAAGCAGCTTAGCGTAGATGTAGAAACTGAACGGTGTGTTTCGAGATGGTTCAAACATGTGGAGAGAACGGAATGTAGTACGTCCATATAAATGACTATCACTGGGAGAGATGGACAGACTGAGGAGAAGACGTGGAGTGCTGATTAGAGTAAGGAGAAGAGATCTTGTAACAGGAGTGTTTTTATAATTAGGAAACAAGCGCGCGTACAAGATGGACTTAAGTGTCGGAGTGTTTATTAGCGGGTTCGGTGTAGTGCTGGTGAGCCGTCTATGTAGATATAAGAAGAGGCTAATAATATGGGAGTTTTGCGCTCACTAGGTTTAGCTTGATTTAGTAGTTAAAGAATAAATATGGAAGTGATGTTTTACTTCTTTTTCTGTGAATCCACTCCTTATTAGGTAAATTAGCTTATTGTTAAAAAAATAATTATATGGGGAATATAAATGTTTAAAATAACAAATGATTATGTTATCAGTGTTTACTTTTGTTGAGTAGTAATCAAAGGTATTAGTCAATGCCAGTAAATAGTTCAGTGGTTAACGACTTCAGCTTAACAGCGAGACGCCGGGTTCAATCCTTTGGTAGAGAAACGACTTGGGCCTGTTTCCTTAAAAAGCTGTTGTTCTTTTGTTGGCCTTAGGAGTGAATTGGGTCACTGGTGGTTAATTGAATTTATTTGGTTGCAGCCAAGGTAATGAACGGCATAAGGCTAGCAATCACATTCCAAAAAAATAGTTGCTTAGATTCGAAACTTAATACCTTATGGATCTTTTTCCTAGTGAGAAATGAGTGTGGTGGAATGAATATATATATATATATATATATATATATATATATATATATATATATATATATATATATATATATATATATATATATATATATATATATATGTGTGTGTGTGTGTGTGTGTGTGTGTGTGTGTGTGTGTGTGTGCGTGTTATGTTTGTGTGTGTGTGTTATGTAATGTTTCCATGGATGTTTTTTTATTATGTATATAATGTATGCTGTCATACAATTACATTTACCGTAATGTAACTACAATACTTAAATTTTAAATCTTCCGAAATACAGTCCCTCTTACAATAAAAAGGAGATAGGTCACTGTGCAACAGAAAGCGAAATTAAAAAAGAAAAAGAGAATCTCAGGCATTGAGGTTCCCATATCTACACTGCAGTCAGAGGCCTTCCTCTCCCATTCTGTTTTTGTTCGCGACCTTAAAGGAAACGACCGCTCACAAGGAATGTCGACCCTCATTTTGACAAAGGAACACACGCGAGAAAAAGGGGTTGTATAAAAAATAAGAAGGAAGAGATTAATTTTAGAGCTTCATATATGTCATTGGGTTGGAAAAGGAAGATATGCGATATATTGTGTTTGTGTGAACTATATATATTATGTACATATATATATATATTATATATATATGTGTGTATATATATATATATATTATATATATATATATATATATATATATATATATATATATATATATATATATATATATATATATATATATATATATATATATATATATATCCACTTTCTTTTAATCTGTCTCAGGTCCCAAAAGAGGACATAAAGTATTTGAGGTTTTCATGCTTTGTTTAATTTTATGTTTTGGAACTTTAAAACGAGCGCATAAAACTGCAAAAACCTGGCCCTCTCTTCTTACGTGACTGGAAAACTATACGTATTAATATATCCACTCTTCATTTTCTTGAGCGAGTACTTACAAACGCGCAAACACACACATACGAACACTAAAATATAAAATACAATGAAAGATGAAATTTCATCAACAATTGAAGAACGAAACAGTTGGCGGAATTCTTCATTTATTTTTAAATCTGTTTTCGCCGTTTTGACTTGAATGTGGACTGAATTGACACTGTGCACCCCGTGCGTGTGTGTGTGTGTGTGTGTGTGTGTGTCGGTTTTTCAAAAGCAAAGTGAATTGATAGAAGGGTTTTGATATGTTTTTGTCTTTGATATCTCTTTGCCTACAGGTGTATCGCCCTTCTTCCAACATAGCTGTTGCAGCGTATTTGCCCAAAATCGTATTTTTAAATGTTTTGATCTTTTTGGAGAGAGAGAGAGAGAGAGAGAGAGAGAGAGAGAGAGAGAGAGAGAGAGAGCGGTGTTTTATAGAACGAGTGCTTGCTACTGGTCCCAGTAACGAGGTCTAAGTCCTTGAAAATGGACTGCTGATCCTTATCTGTGCAGTCATGGTGGCTGGTGTTCGAAGATCAAGATAAGTCCAGGCATTCTTAAATGGAAGACGAGTCGGTGCTATCTTATTAATTGTCTACAAGTGTTCCCCAACCGCTATCAAATTCGTTATGGTCTTTACTATTTTGCCCATGTTTGGTCATACTCTCTGGGGAGGAGGGGTTGGGAGGGTGACTAGAAAGATTTTGTGTTTACCAGAACAGTTCATAATAAAAATAATAACTTTAATAATAAGAACATTATACGTCTTGCGGCTTAACTATATACAGATAGAAACTGCAGATACAGTAGAGACCTACAAAATACATTAGCAACATTAAAAAAGAAAAATCCTGCCTTTGACTTTGCTGCGTAAAGTAATTTATAGCTCTGTGCAACTGATTCATAGTGCAACTGCAAGGTTTTCCTCCTGTTACACCTTTCAAACCTTTTACCGTCAATTTCCGTTTCAGCGCTGAATGACCTCATTGGTCCCAGTGCTTGACCTTTGGCCTAAATTCTATATTCAATTCAATTCAACATATATTATTTCTCTCTTAAATCGTTATTCTGTACTGAAGTATATCCTTTTCCGTATTGTACCTCTCTCTTTTGGTGCCCCCAGACTTGTGGCTTTTATGAATCAAGGAATCAACTTACCATATTTCTGAGCCATCATGAGCCTTCTTACCAATCGCTAATTGTTCTTTCTTTATTTGTGATCTCTGGTCTTGCTGCTAATTTTGTTGCTATGGATATATTTTGAGTGTGCATGTTGTTTTTACACGTGTACGGTCACCATGGTGATAAAACAAATAAATAGCTAGTCTTGGCAAAAAAGTCATGTGACCCCTGTACATTGAAATGTAAAAGATAATGTATTATTGCCATCCATTAAAAACATGACTGGAAGTAACCAGTAAAAAATGTTAAAAATGACTGCTAGTATCAAGTTAAAATAGATGCTTATTAATAGCTAAGACGTGAATGAAGTTATTTTCAACTGTATATGTTCCTAAAAACGATTAGTCAGAAGTCTTATGAAAATGAATCTTTAGCTCTTTGCATCATTTAGACTAGAGGAGAGTGAGAAAATATCTTCAGATATGAAGAAAGAAATCGTTGTCTGTAAGTAACTTGATTCTTCGTGTATATATATATATATATATATATATATATATTATGTATATATATATATATATGTATATATATATATATATATATATATATATATATATATATATATATATATATATATATATATATATGTCCTTAATGTCACATAGAGATATATATATAAATATATACACACACACACACACACACACATATATATATATATATATATATATATATATATATATATATATATTTGTCCTTAATGCTTAGTCAAACGAGAGAGAGAGAGAGAGAGAGAGAGAGAGAGAGAGAGAGAGAGAGAGAGAGAGAGAGAGAGAGAGAGAGTAATTAGATGTCAAGATTTAAGAAAGGAAACCGCTGGTTAGTTACAAGTCCTTGCTCTTCCCAGTTACCCTAAGACAGCTTGTTAAGAAACAGTCAGACTTAAACGAATTTCAAGACTAATCTCTTGGGACTTCATCCTCTTTGTAGATGTTCAATAAACCCCCGATAAAATATATTAAGTATTCACCACAGTAGCAGATAATACTGGGAACTTCTCGTGAACTCACAAGTCTCGTTAATTATTTAGGATCTCAAACGAGTTGCTATTGTAATATAAATCATGATTATTATCATTTAGCAAGATCATAGTAATTGGCAGTTGAGTAATATTCAGGGATCACTTTCCATGAAAATGAAAGTCACATGAAGAACGGAACTTAAACAATTTAAAATTTGTGAATTTTAAATTGTTTAAAAGTAGATGTTCATAATCTTTGTAACGCCAAATTAGGTTTAAAAAAAAGCAGTCAATCAACCGATTTGTTTTCATGACCACTGAAAGATGGACGCATAGAGGAATAATTGCATTAGCAAATATGTCTGTGAATAAATAAAAGGAATTAAGCAAACAGCTGCGTTTCTCTGTGTGATCAATTGCATTTTGAAGTTGAATTTCCGACTTCTTGTGGGTAACCAACGATGTGTTTCGAATGGAGTATGAAAGACAGGGTAGATAGGGCACCGCGTATTAAATTATGCTTTAGAAATTCGAGTTTTCAAATTGAAAACAATCAAGGCATTAACAGAGATATTTGTCGTTTTATTTCTGCGTGTATGCTGTATACTTTACCATTTTTTATATATCGGGAAAGTAGTATGGTAATGTTATGATTAAGATTGAGAAAGTAAGACACATAACAGAACTGATAGGGCAAGAATAATGCTGGTTAAGAGAGAGAGAGAGAGAGAGAGAGAGAGAGAGAGAGAGAGAGAGAGAGAGAGAGAGATTTTGTGCCCTTATTATGCTTAGAGCTTTGTGTGAGGATCACATCTTTCAAAGGAGCTCTTGTAATCAGTCAAACAAACACACATCGTGAGAACCAACCAGTGAGGCTCCCTTCCGCCATGGCCTTTAAATAGAGGTCTCAGCATCTCCTTCCAAGACCTTTTTTTTTTATATTGGATTTGTTGCTTCTCGTTGCAGTGGGAGACCTTTCGGTGTCATGGACCCTTTTCTTGTAGTTCTTCTTCAAATCACCCTCTTCCTCTTCTATTCCCGTGTTATTATCGCTCTTCTTCTTGCCCGTCCCCTTCCCGGTTCTTCCTTCCCTTCTTCAAATTCTCCTCTTCTCTTTTTTCGTATCATTCTTCCCTTCCCAATCTTTCCCGTCCTTCTCCCAACTTCTCTCCCCGCCACTGGCTTTTCTTCCTCTCTCTCCCTACTCTACCAATGCCACTCATAAGAACTGAAGAACGACTTAGGCGAAGAGTTGCAGGAGATAGAACGGTGGGATCGCCTTTGCATCTAATGCAGGGCTTGAGATAAACGGTTACATGCGCTTGTTAAGCGGATGCCCATAAGAAATTCCGGATAGGGAGAGGTGGCAACAGACGATGCGAATCGGCGTAATTAACCTGTGATTACTTGCGTTCAAGCGTGGCAACTTGGAAGGTGGTCATGAGATATGGGCCAGCCTATTCATTTGGGAAGCTGCCATCCGTTTTCGGGCGGCTGTGAATTTGTAGGATGCTGCAAGCGGTGTTCAAAGTGGAAGATCTTTAATCTCTATTTTTGGCGATGAGAAAGGATTTAATGCTGCAATAGCTTTCTTGATTGGCCGTGGAATTGCAAGATTAGTGAGGTGAGTCTGGTGCAAAGCATGTGTTGTTAATAGAAAGATTGGTTTTTCTGTACGCGTGTATATATATATATATATATATATATATATATATATATATATATATATATATATATATATATATATATATATATATATATATATATATATGTGTGTGTGTGTGTGTGTGTGTGTGTGTGTATGTATGTAGGTATGTATGTATATATATACATGCACATACGCATTGATACATACATAAGTATATATATATATATATATATATATATATATATATATATATATATATATATATATATATATATGAGTAGTTATTTGAAAGAAGGGTGTTACCTCAAAGAAATAAAAGGTACAGTATAAATTGTATGAGCCAAGGAAGAAATTTTAGCAACAACAATTCACATAATTCTTACAAGCACAAAGGAAATGACTAAATTCATGCCGACCTAGACTCTGGACTAGGTAGTGGCTTTAGCTGCAGCTTTCAGGGATCCCGAGCATCCCCACCACATGTATATACAGCACATACCACACCTTGTCAGCTATTCACACTTAGTGAATGAGAAAGAGAATTAAAGTAAAAGCAGGGACAAGGATGGACAGCATATACTGTATATAAATGACAATTCATCTATTACAATGGTCGCTTTAATATACTCATGCGGTGTGCACTGTAGGCATTATTTAGGGATCTTTGCAGCGTTCCTTCTGCCCCTAGCTGCAATCCCCTTCATTCTTTTTACTGTACCTCTGTTCATAATCTCTTTCTTCCATCTCACTGTCCACCCTCTCCCAACAGTTGATTCATAGTGCAACTGCGAGGTTTTCCTCCTGGTACACCTTTCAAACTTTACTCTCAATTTCCGTTTTAGCGCTGAATGACCTCTTAGGTCCCAGCTTGGCCTTTGGCATTAATTCTATATTCTATTCTCTTTAACATCCTTAAGGGGTAATGGGTAGCTGCGGAAAATTAGGTAAACAAACGCAGGCACATTATATATATATATATATATATATATATATATATATATATATATATATATATATATGTAAATATATATGTATATTTATATATATATATATCCATATATATATATATATATTATATATATATATATATATATATATATATATATATATATATATATATATATATATGTGTGTGTGTGTGTGTGTGTGTGTGTGTGTGTGTGTGTGTGTGTGTGTGTGTGTGTGTGTGTGTGTGTGTGTGGAATCTAAGTACCAGATTCGAAATTTTTGATACGTAAACATAATTTATCGGCGATTATAGAGGAAAAGGAAGCCGCAACTTTAGGAATTTTGGCCATAGGAAACGAATCGTGGGGGACGTGAGAATGATTTAGGTAACCGGAGAAAATGCTGGTATAACGGTGCATGAATCAAGTGAACTGAAAAAGCATAACTGACTTACGAAGAAAGTGATACCGTCTTAAATAGGCAAATCAAGGCGCACATGATGACTCACATTAAAATTAATGGATAAATTAAAGACGGAATTAATAATAGATTTTTGAAAAAGTCAAAGTTAATAACAGATATTTGGAAAAGTCAAAGTTATTAATAGATATTTGAAAAAGTCAAAGTTAATAACAGATATTTGGAAAAGTCAAAGTTAATAGATTTTTTGAAAACGTCAAAGTTATTAATAGATATTTGAAAAAGTCAAAGTTAACAACAGATATCTGGAAAAGTCAAAGTTAATAACAGATTTTTGAAAACTTCAGACTAACGTCTAAAGAAGTATAGAGAATAATTGACCAAGGCTACTCGAAGTCTGAAGGGAATGTATAAAAGAGCAAAGAGCATGAAAGACAGGAGTTGATCCGCCCCAAACAACGTCCTTGGTGTCTTCACAGGAGGATGAGAGATGTGAATGAAGGCGTGTAACCCGATAAAGCCTCGTGTACTTCTGAAAGAAGCTGTGCCCACCCTTGGGGTAGGGTGCGTTTTGGGATGGGAGACGTAGTAGGGTTGTGGATGGATTGGTAGATGTATAAGTCGGCCACCAATGAGCGACACCGTGGAGCTCTAGTCTTGTCTGTGATTGGTGCTATCAGATCCGATTCATAAAAATCTCGGCATACTCTACGTGTTTGCCTCGAATCAGGTTTTGTTTTGTGAATAATCGAGGGCTTCTCTGGTGTTCACCATTGTTTGGTTTCTGAATGATTGTGTGTGACGTTTTATTGTTTGGTTGCTATTGAAAATGGTTTTAGGCCACTAAAGCGTTTAACCTTTAAGAGCAGACGTCATGGGATTGATGGGGCTGCAATTTAAATTGGGTAGAAATTAATCTCAGTTTTTGAGTAAGATTCATTTTAGTCACTGTCATATTTTGTAGTCATTTTTTGAAATTAAGTCTGGTCATATATTTATAAAAATGTTTTTCCTTTAAGGTCCAGAAACAAGATTGTAACAAAAGGACAACCCATTTAATAACATAAGACATTTCGACTAAACTGCCATATAAACATTAAGAGACAAGTCTGACAATTTTCATCCTTTGAAGTGTCAGAAACTTGCCTCGACAATTAGTCATTCTTCCATGGTCAGGAAACTGAGTAAGAAAACAAGAACTCTGACCTTATCCCATTTTGTAAAAACTAGAGGAGTTATAAGGATGGAAAAATCGCTTTTGTCTCATAATCTTCATTGAAAAAACCACGAAAAATGACCAGCAAACATAGCCCTGAAAATCGTATTATGTGCAGTATTTGTCCTAGCGTTAGCATAGAACACATTTAAGACTGATGACTTTCTGCAGAAGAGCCCGAGAGAATTGAGCCGCAAAGGATCCACAGTTCCATTAAGAACAACTCGAAGCATTTGTCACCTCTTGACTTTCATCTTAAAAGTTGCAAAAGCATTCGTCACTTGACTTATTTTAAAGAACTGAAAACTGGATTGGTTAAATGACTTTTATTGTACAGAACTAGAAAATTATTTGTCACTTGACTTATCATAAAAGAACGAGAAAATTGCCACTTCTTGGCTGTTATTGACGACCACCAGTCTGTCCTCACTGGTAAATATAATAAATACGCCACTGCCCTCTGCATGCGAGAGTGAGTCACCCTCATCCATATCTGGAAGTTTCTGAAAGGGAGATGGTGAGCTTCAGTGAGGGTGGGTGACTGCGACGGGGAAGAGGATCTCCCTGTGAATGAGGAGGACGGGAAGATTTGGGGAGGGGATCGAGGGTGGCTAGAAGCCGTAAAGGGGAAGTAACAGGATGTTTTGGGATTTGCTTATCACCGATTATCACGTCCCGCTAGGGGAGTTCGCGCGACCTGTTTTGCATATGATGTCGTCTAATGGTAAGTAAACAACAGAGGGAGACAGGGGACAGCTTTCAGTTTCCGATGGCAGTTTTATTTATTTATTTTCTATATCTGTTATTTCTAGTAGTTTGCGGCCGTATATTAGTCGTACTTATTTTAGCATCTTGGCAGACATGTGAGCAAAATATTTACTTGGACAGCCTCATGCCTCGGGTTATTGGTATCAAGGAAAGAAACGAACAGCATGAGACAAACTTCTTTTTACTTACTGTAGAATGTAGTCTTGTCGGTTACAATGCTTTTAGAAAGAGCAAAGTATCAAACGGTCGTGATCGAAGACTATCATTTCTATGGACTTAGATCAGTAAAAAAAAGTTCCTCGTTGGACGAGTCGGGTAGAGTTGTCAGCTAGCACTCTGCTAGGCCCGAGTTTGAGTCTCCGACCCGCCAATGAAGAATTAGAGGAATTTGTTTCTGGTGATAGAAATTAATTTCTCGGTATAATGTGGTTCGGATTCCACAATAAGCCGTAGGTCCCGTTGATAGGTAACCAGTTGGTTCTTAGCCACGTAAAATAAGTCTAATCCTTTGGGCCAGCCCTAGGAGAGCTGTTAATCAGCTCAGTGGTCTGGTTAAACTAAGGTATACTTAACTTATGCAAAATAATAGCAAAGATCTTTTGTGTAATACGATTATGAGATGAACTGCTATGTTTTGTTATTGCTTTAGTGTAACATTCAACACTGGAGATGGAAATGTATCTTTATACGTACTTGTCAGTCTTCTAGACATCCATTAGACAACCAAATTTTTGGAAATGATTGATGTCTATTTCATTTTTTCCCCTCATAAAGCGAAATTAAGGCGAATTATTTTTGTGTCAGTGCAATATTTAGAACACGGGTAGAAGTATTTTTGGATATTTGATTTTCATTTTTACTGGCGAACATGTACTAGCTGTGCGAAATAATACCAAATGTATTTTTAGCTTTCCCATTCGTAAACCGAAATTAGGATGAATGGTGAATTTTCTGCCGCGCCAAAGTACAAAATGACGCGTATCAGATGAAATCATATCTGGTTACCTGTGATTTCTGTTTCACAGGAGGGGTTGAATTTATACAATATATAATTTCCTTTTCCTTGTTTTCATTCGCTGCTGGTAATCTAATCGCATGTTGTGGCTGAAAAATATTAATTGTGAAGAACATTTCTGTAAACAGATTGAGTTTTATGCTGTGCCAAAATTGTAAATGTACCTTTTGTGAGACGCGTATGAAAATGTGTATGGATTTTTAGGATTTGTATTGAATCCTTTACGTATGACTAAATGAATTCTATATTTGGAAACCAGGTTTTATGTAAAATTTTGTTGTAATCAGAAATGCAAATTCCTGTGTCTGAAATTTTTTTGGGATTATATATATAAATATAAATACATATAATCTATATTATATATATATATATATATATATATATATATATATATATATATATATATATATATATATATATATATATATATATAAGTAATGTATATTGTATGCATACATACATACATACATACATACATATGTGTGTGTATATATACAGCATATATGTATATTACTACTGTCTTCCTTTTAAGGAAGCTTAATTCCAAGGCAAGAACTTTCAGAATAAACTAAGGTTTAAGATAGTTGAAGAAGCTGTCACAATTAAAGCTCTAAATAAAATAATTGAAGTTCCTGTTTTTTGCCTTGTATTCAGCATGAAGTTTTAAGGCACTTCTGTGTTACCTGTAATAGAGTATTTAGAAGGGACATTTCTCATCTTTCTCAGCTTCAATATAATTTCAAATAAGAGGCAGGTTTTGTTGTACAAGGGAAAGAGAAGAAACGTCTGTTGTTGGTGATTGTGACTTCATAATAATAATAATAATAATAATAATAATAATAATATAATAATAATAATAATAATAATAATAATAATAACGTCCAAAAGAATGAGTTGACAGAAATATAGCAGTAATTTTAATAATGGTGGTAATTTTGTTGAAAATTCACCGATGCCCTGGTAACAAAAGTAGCAGAATAGCAACAGAAATGATGATAATGCTATCAAGGAACCTCATCAACCTTTTGGATGATCTCATTTGCATAAGGGACATATAAAGCAAAAAAAAAAAAAAAAAAAAACTCACCCAACCCATAGTCTTCTCAGACCTTCTTTGTTGCTCACCTTCTGGAGGTGAGGTCCCTTGTAGCGGGTTGCTCGAGAGATTAATTATTTAACTCGTTTGGCTCTCCAAACCTAATGTTTTGGACAGGTGAGTGAGTAGTTGACCCAGATAGGATAAGTGATTCATGTTTCAGACACCTGTTGGTTTGTGCAGTGAATGGATCATAAGCGTCTTGCAGGTGTATCATGAATGTTTTTGGCGAGCTTGTTTGTTTGGTGCATTTGTTAAATAAAACAGGTGTTTTTTGCAGGTCTCAGAATTCAAGTTTAGTCTGCGAGATTTGATTAACCAGGTTTTTTTTATTATCTTTGTCTATATGTAAAACAGCTGGGCAGGTCCTTGTTTAAGGTAGATTGTGTGTAGGTGAGACCAGGTAATTAATTAGAGGATTATTTTATGTTAATGAATATCTGGTAAATACAAAAAAAAGTACTGTCTGATGCAGAGACTGCATTTACTTTTATATTTATAATTTTATACATTTCGTAAACACCTTTGCATGAACACACACATCAAATATTTAAGGAAGTTTGAAAATCGGACATCAGTGTTGTAAAGATTTGTAAATTATACACTTGGGTTGAGATTCAAAACGTAGACCGAGTTTCCAACACCTGATTCGTTGACGCTTTTGTACGTTAATAATAACACCAAGAGCAAACGGTCAAATTACTAAACAAATTCACGAACATGAAACAATTCAAATATATTAACTTCTTTCACCAGGAGAAAACCTTGATTATTGGATTATAATGGTATTTTTACCACTAGGAGAAAACCTCAATTATCGTAATATAATTGTAGTATTTAGTATTAAATCAGCATGCCTCTGCGCGCGCGCGCGTGTACAGAGCGCAATTTCAACTCTATCTGGCACTTGGTTTCCAGTTCTGCACTCAGAACTGACGTCATTGCTATCAGTGGATGTTGCACACAATGTCTCCATCGACAGTGGGCAGGGTACTGACGAGGTAAACTCCTAGCAGCTGAAGGGTGGAACTTACCTAAAGGTAAATCTGAAAATACAAATCTCTCATTGTACCAATGCTTGGCAAAGCAGCCCTTTGTATGAGTGTGTGCATATATATATATATATATATATATATATATATATATATATATATATATATATATATATGTATATATATATATACAGACATATATATATATATATATATATATATATATATATATATATATATATATATATAGAGAGAGAGAGAGAGATAGAGAGAGAGAGAGAGAGAGAGAGAGAGAGAGAGAGAGAGAGAGAGAGAGGAAAGCCCCAGGTTATCGGGAAGTCTATAAAAGATAAGGTTGCCAACCCCCATGCGTTTTTCCTGACTTCCAGCTTTCCAGATTACTGTGAATGTGCGTTCATTTGTTTTTGTCTGAATAGGCTGTATGGTTTTACCCTCCAGATCCGAATGATTACTCCTGTAGATACCCCTAAGATAAAAGTCCCCACATATGTATATATATATATATATATATATATATATATATATATATATATATATATATATATATATATATATATATATATATATATATATATATATATATATATATATAGTATAGTATTCTTTTATTAGTCTCGTGTACTGATTTTTCATATGCATGCTTACTGTTACTTAGCAGTGTTTGGTTGTACCTGATGTATTCAAATTATTTAATGATTTTTGTAATATTTTCGGAAGGCATGTATTAGAAGTTTATTTTACTCTGTTTATTTAAAAAAAAATAAATGGATTAAACTAAATTATTATTATGACTTCACTGTACTTAACTGAAGTTTATGTAATCAGATAGTTAAATGCATGAGGCTTGCTCTGACAAGTAGCTGCTTCCCTGTTCAGCAAACCCGCAAATAGCAAGTAGTCCATTGAACGGGATTAAGAGTGACTGATTTACAGGCGGCAAACAGCGAACAGACTCTAAGACGGCCACTCACAGAGACGCTATCTAAGGGGAGATTAGAGCCAGCTCGCACCATGCACCGGATCCTTGACTTAATCGATCGTGATAGTATGGCCGAAGGCCTTTGACAAGAGGATGAAGTTCGTGCTGTAAAGGCTAGGTCATTCCTTAGGAATAGGTTGTACACCTCTTTGAGGTTTTGTTCTGGTGTGGATGATGATGTCATAGTCTACTGGTATTGTTTGCTGCCTTGTGACTGTCTTAAATCTTGCGGTGTGGGTTGAATCTGGTCATGCGGTTAACTTCCCGTTTGCGGAGATGTGTGTCGAAAATTACCCCTCAGTTTAGAAGTGAAGACATGGCTAAAAGTCTCCAGTTATTTTAAGGAAAGGCCTTAGTGTGGCGGTTTCTGCAGCCTGTTTCGTTTGGACCATATTATTTATTTAATCATGTCAAATAAAATAGATCTTGTACTAACATCTCTTAATCGATGCTTTTGAATACCGTTGAAGCAAAGTGTAAAGTAATAAACACGGACTTAGCAATATACTCCGTCACGTTTTTGACCGATTATATCCACTTTAAGATTCCTTCGCGAAATAGGAAAACACAAAAAAAGTAAGGAAAATGTGAAGAAATAGAAAAATAGAAGTATTACGGTCTGAACTGTAAAAAAAAAAAACAAAGGCGGTTGCTAAGTATTCCAATATTTTCCCCGTTTCGACACACTTTGGAAAGCAATTTTCCACCTAATTTTTCCCTAGCTTCATGCCTTCAGACTCGCGTCCAGGTGCATCGTTTTCTCGAGTTGCCGAAGCTTAATGAATGCAGAGGGGCTGGGTGGGGGCTGCGGTTTATCGCTGGGTGTTGCTCTGCTACAAGAGCTTGATAGTCTCGAGATAAAGAAAAGGAGGGGGTTTAAGGAATTTTTGGCCGCCAGTGAGCCTGACATCATCTTTTTCTCTCCTCTCTCCTCATTTGGTCTTTCGGTTTCCGTTTCTTCCTTCTGTGCCAAAAATCAAGTTGATTGTGCTTATTTGATGATTGCTTAGTTCTCCACTCAAATTTTGTAGAAGAACTGAACGCAATTAAGGGGAAAGTGTGTTTCTCTTCCACAAATAAATTAAAGTAAGTCGAGGAACAACTCCATCTATCTAATATGTGTTCGATTATTGCTTAGTTCTCCACTCAGATTTTATAGAAGCACTGAACGCAATTAAGCGGAAAGTGTGTTTCTCTTCCACAAATAAATTAAAGGAAGTCGAGGAACAACTCCATCTATTTAATGTGTGTGTTCGATTGTTGCTTAGTTCTCCACTCAGATTTTATAGAACTGAACGCAATTAAGGGGAAAGTGTGTTTCTCTTCCACAAATAAATTAAAGTAAGTCGAAGAACAACGCCATCTATCTAATATATGTGTTCGATTATTGCTTATTTCTCCACGCAGATTTTATAGAACTGAAGGAAATTAAGGGGAAAATGGGTTTCTCTTCCACAAATAAATTAAAGTAAGTCGAGGAACAATTCCAGCTATCTAATATACTGTATGTGTTCCGTGCATGTGCGTATCAGCGTAGTCGCATCTGTACGCACATCGTGCACAAAGCACCCAAAATGCAGTGTCGGAATGTTAATGTCGTCCCTGTATGCTTAATGTGGGGAATGTAAACAAGTAGCTCGCGTGGTGATGATAGTTGTGGATTAATTGAGATTTTGCAAATTGGGTTTTATAATCTGAGTGTTATTGTTAATTAGAACTGGACACTGACTGCGACTATGCTGTTTTCTATGAAAGTAGTTAATTGCTGATGGTTAATGAACCTCGCGTTAATGTAGGCAAATTCGAATACTTTTTTTTTATACTACATGGCATAGTGACAGAATTGCTTTACATTGGATATTATGCTTTGTATTAATTTCAGATATTAAAGTTTATGTATTGTCGAGGAAGAGCACAAAAATGTATGAACATATACAAAGTGTATGTACTGATATACAAACGCGCGCACACACACACACACACACACACACACACACACACACACACAAATATATATGTATGAATATACAGTATATGTATATACTGTATATTTTTTATGTCCTGACTTTGCCTTTATGTATTTTATCTGTGATTTTTATTGTCAATGTTTTTTATTTTTATAATTCTAGAACCGCTGATGATGTAATCGCGAATTATTAAACGTTGGGAATAAATATGTATTAAAAAACAAGTCAAGAGTATTCTTGTTCGCCTTCCTGTCTGATGTCTGTATCCTGGCATTCCTGTCCCTTGCTCATATATATATATATATATATATATATATATATATATATATATATATATATATATATATATGTGTGTGTGTGTGTATGTGTGTGTAAATTAGGAAATGTCTTTAAGACATTAAGATTGTGTTTTTAATTAATAATATTCACGTTTAACTGTAAATAAAGAATCCGCGTATTTTTATTGTTGTATCTTATGTGAATCAAGGTCGAGCCAGGAGCATCCTAAATCCTTTGTTTAAGGAGAAAGAAGATTAGAAGGAATAGGTGTAATAAAATAGTGCAAAAAGGGATTAAAAAAAGGCCTTTAATTAATCCCTAGGGCTCTAGGATAAGGTAATGCATCTAGGGTCCTGCAGGATCTTGAATAGCCTAGCTGGGAGCATCACGATGAAGCTGCCTTCTCTGCCCAGCCTGCTGTGTTGTATCTGACAACGTACGATAACACGGATTGATAGTTACACACGTGCTACTCTTTGTCTAGATTAAGGGGTGCCTTTTGTTAACGTAAATACTCCGAGGTCCTGGCTTTAACCATGCAGTGTTGTCTTTCCTCTCAAGGTGTTTGCGTTTGATGGGACGTTTGTTGCGCATTGCAAGAAGTGCTGGTCTCCTTGTCGTGATCGATTCTAGGATGGTGGGTATGAGAGAGAGCTGATAAATTCAGTTTTGCATTGGTTACGTCTCCAAACACACACGTGTGTGTGCGTAATATATATATATATATATATATATATATATATATATATATATATATATATATATATATACATATATATTATATATAAATATATTTATATAATTATATATATATATATATATATATATATATATATATATATATATATATATATATATATATATATATATATATATATATATATTTCAGAAGTCTTGGGAGGAACAAGGAAAGGAAGGCTCATATTCTTGTATAAGATAGCGTAGTTGAACTTTTGGACTGGGGGCCTGAATATACAGGAAGCGAGGGAGTGCGAACAAAAATAGGGATGGAACATCTTATCTATGATGGCCGTTGTGCTGATGCGGTAACGGAAGGGCCTTTGAGGCTTTGGAAATATATGACATGGCTCTTTGAGTCAATAGTTTGAAGATAAAAATGTTTATCAGCGCGGCATAATAGTAATATTAAATCATAAATCCGAATATTTTAATACGCATATAGATATTCCTGGTGTATTCGCAGAGTATAATTATAGTTTTTGTGGGAAGATTAAAAAAAATTGGAAAAGAAACTACTTCCTTTTGCAAACAAGCGTCGACGATGTCCTCGTCTTGAACAGTGCGCATCCACAGGAATCCTCAGAACGCCTTTACAAATCCTCCCTTTAAGTGTTATGACCCGTGGATAGTGTGCCGGGATAAGGGTTACGTGTCCTCGCCCCTTCTAATGACATTTTCGTGTATGGCATCGTTATTAAGGCTCGAAGCCTGGCGTCCTCATATGTGCCTAAGATATTTGGCACTGCTAATGCCCTTGCTCGTCATCCTTCTCCAGTTATTTCCACCCGGTCTTTGAAAGGCTTACGTCGTATGGAGAAAACGGCAGCCGTTATGAAGAGGGTGATGTCATATTCTCACAGCATCATCATTCTCATCATCGTCTTCTTTATAAGCGAGTCTGCCCCTGGCGGTGTCTTCGTATCGTTGGCGTTAGGTGGAAGAAGAAGAGGTGGCGTAGGTGAAGAGGTGATCCGTCATTGGAATGAAAGAATTATGAATAACAGCATAAAGTATTTACTATATATAACTGTGGTACTTAAGATATTTGTTATGATTTATTAGATACAGTCATGCTCTATCTTTTTCTTTTTACCTTTATTTTAGGTAATGTATTTATGGTTAACTGCAACGATGCTAGCTAAATTGTGGTAATGTATTATGTGAGGTTCTAGCCTTTTTCATTTCCACCTGAGGCGTACAGTTTTCCACTAAAATTCTTTTTGTGTCCATTATCTATAATATCTGTACCCGGTAATGGAATGAAATCACTGTTGTAATGCCAGTCATAGAAATTACCGTGTAGAGTAGTGGAAACCTTCAAAAGGAAATGAGCAGGATAGAGTTTGAGAAAGACCATTAGTAACAATTTCAGTCATAGAATAAGAATAGAATGAAGATCACATTAAAAGACCACGTCTCTGAGATTGTTAAGAAATAAGAGGAGAATGACTTTCAAGATGAAAGGCCAGATATTATAGATAATTAGGAGAGAGTTACCCAGAGGGTAATTCAACCTTTTTCCCCTAATTGCAAAGAGGATTAAAGTGGCCGGACGAGCGTTTATTGGTGATTGTAGCACGGAAGGTCGTTCTGTTTATTAGCCGCAGAAGTGGAAGGAGAAAGGAAGAAGTGGGCGAGGACATAGTGAAGTAGTGGCATAAACCTGACGGAGTGATAGGCTAAAAATATGGAGAGGGGGAGGGGGAGAGAAGTGCGATGTCGGTGCCCGGTTGTATTTCATATCCTCTGGTATCTATTTTATATCGAATATCTCCCACGCTGGCGGTTACTATCTCCGAAAAGGATGGCTAGCTAAAGCTGATGTCTCTGGTGGGGAAAGTTCCTTTCATCAGGTGATATTACTCGGACATTTTTATGAGCGTTCTGAATTCGTTGGTATAATAGGACTGGTGTTGCTGACGTTTTAGCTTCACATTACCGGAGAAAGGAGCTTAATTGGCTTTCTGGTTTATTGAAATGAAGAGATTGTGATTATTATTATTATTTTCTCATTCCCCTTTTTTTAAGAAAAGGTTTCTTGCTTTTTTCTGGATAAATTATGGCGTGGGTTCTTTTAGCTCACGCATATGTATGTCGTAAATGGGTAATAAGAAATAAGTTACGCTCGGTAGTAGAAAGTAAGAACAAAATGCATGAGAATGCTGATGCTGTTAGTAATAGTAATTAGTGATAATATTCTTATACAGAATGGGAAAGAATGATGCTGAATGTCACTGGAACAGTAGCCAGGCAAGAGAGCCTGTCCTGAAAGGTTATTTCCCGCCGGGGATGTTGAATAATGAATATTTAATTTGGTCCTCTTGTTTCAAATTTCTAATTGGATTTCCGACTTCCTAGTCTCTGATAGGTCGGCGTGTAAAATGAATTCCACAGGAAATGCAGTGATGCTGCATAATTAATTGGTACATGCTATAGATGAATGATTGATTGTCTCGCTTCTGTAAAGGCCTTGTTAGTAATTCACATACTTCTAATAAATATGAATTTCGTGTTTACTTTTTAGCTCATCTGAGCTGAAAGTTCAGGTGAGGTTTTCCATTCGAGCTCGGTGTATGTATGTATGTATGTATGTATGTATGTATGTATGTATGTATGTATGTATGTATGTATGCATGCCTGGAATGAACTTTTCAGATTGTCCACTTACTTTCAGGAACCACTAGATCAGTTTCAACTTATTTGGTACAGAGTATCCATGGACAAAGGGAATTGGAGCTTGGTTGAAAGGGGAGCCACGGACCCCTTCCAAGTGGAGATAATTAGTATATAGTAAAAGTACGGTGAGATCATTTGAAAATCATCTTTTCTAGAACTGCCAGGCCAGAAATGATAAAACTTACGGGAAAGCTTCCTTATGCAGCGTGAACTCAAGTTTGTCCGAAGCATGGGCCTAAGGCCAGAGTAGTGTTCCAGAAATGTATGAAATTAAGAAAAGAACATCTTTCCAAGAAGAGCAGAGCAAGGTTTGTCAGATGAAGAAGCAGTCAGCATAATTTGGTGTATATAGAAGCTTATTCAAACTATAGCCCATGGGCCTGGGTGGGACCACAATATGGATTCTAAATATTACATAGGCTATGTAAGGAAAATGTGTATTTTATAACTGAAAATGCTTCAAGGATATTCTGCTAAACAGTGGCTGATGGGCTTCGTTTTTTATTCATCCAAAAGTTCAAGGTCACAGGCAAAATAATTTCGACTTCATGGAATACAGAGACTTCTTATTGCACCTCTTATACCGAAGGCTACGAAACAAATTTTGAAACGCGTTTGTCCCATTAATAGTAGCTGGGTTAGATTTATTTCATTATTTTTTAATTATTTAATAAAAAGTCGAAGTTAATCTTATTTTTATGGACGAATTACCAATGGTAAGGCACCAACCACTCTTACGAAGAGTCATCAGTTTGTGTTTGTTAATACGTGGGCCGAAAGTGGTATCATCGATCCACAGTGACCATGAGAGAGAGAGAGAGAGAGAGAGAGAGAGAGAGAGAGAGAGAGAGAGAGAGAGAGAGAGAGAGAGAGAGATACTTCTTTTTCATAAACGGCTGAAAGTGAGAGCGGTATTTCTGTCAGCTTTTTTATTGTGTGCCTAAATCTAATGAAATATTCCTTTAGATCTCCCTGGATGTATTATAACAAGTTCACTCGTCCTGTATTCGAAACGTGAGCCATGCTTCAGGGATAATGGAAAGCAAATATGCAACTGTACTTGACCGGCAGGGATTAATTGGCCTTTATCCAAAATGTTATTTAGGAACAGACGCGAAATTGGAAAGTCGGGAAATTTTGTCTTCGCTTTTTAACAGATTCTCTTTGGAGTGACGACCGTGTTTTATAGAGCTCAAACAAGGCAGGGAGTTGTGTGACCTTTTTTCTTTGAATGCAACCAGACTGTGCCAAAAGCTTTTATTAATGTTATTATTGTTAGTTTAATTATTATTGTTAGTTTAACAAGGCCATCGAGTTACATTTCTAGATTCTCAGGGGTCGTCGGAAGCATATTGCTCTTGAATTACAGGTGAAAATTGGAGATAGGTAAAGTTAGAGAAGTTGGACAGCTGGGTGAGAAGAGACTATTTGAAACAACTGTGCGACTATATATATTTTAAAAATGTTCCAAAAATAAAAAGCTTCTGTCAGTTATAAAATCGTAGACTCCTTATCAGTTATAATAAGATCAGTAATAAATAAATGGAAATATAGATTTTAGTGACGCCTCAGTACTTTACAAAAAATTGTGGAAGCATAAAGATAGTTGAATAACTCTATTCAAGACAGTGCTGTGAATAACTTCTTGCAGGAATCTAACGGCATTCTGTGAATTTGGCTAATAACGGCCAGGATAGACCAGTTGAAGCCCTGAGGATCAAAATAAATATGTTTATGGTTACGTCTCTACCAGCAAGTTTTCTTCAAGGTGACATTTATAGCCATATTCCAAAATATGAGAGCAGGCCAGACTAATGGAGGACATTAAATACTTCAACCCGTTTCTCCTATCCCTTGACCTCTGCTCGTTCAAACTGTAATCTCTTTATTTGATCAAACTTAATTACAAGAATTACCAGACCCATAAATCAATAGAATGTGAATTGCCAACCGCATAAATCAATCTGAAGAGTGCGGTTGCAAGACTTAAACAGACCGTGTTTTTACAGAGCATATATCGTGCATGATGCCTACTGTGAAAGAACTGTTCAGTTTCCTTTTATGTTTTTTTCTTTTAGTGAGAAATTTACGTTAGCACCATTGGTTACCTTCAAGACTTTATGGTAGATTTTGGTACATCAAGTTTGGTAGACGTGTAACTGTGCTAGTGTGTGTGTTAAGCATATGCATGATAATACATACATACATACATACATATATATATACATACATATACATACATATACATACATATATATATATATATATATATATATATATATATATATATATATATATATATATATATATATATATATATATATATATATATATATATATATATATATTATATATATAGCCACAAATATCACTTACTATTCACTTTACCTTGGGAATAATTCACATCCAAGGATTCATAACTGATAAGTACATGTTCTCCGACCAGGAATCGAACCTGTATCTCTTGGTTTAGAAACGGTGATAAACAGTTGACTTATCCATTGGGCCATCAAGATAGAAATTAGTTGATTTCAACTCTGTTGGTATGTTTCTAACGAATTCAGGCCCCTTACGTAGAACTGAAATCAACCAGTCTGATGGCTGACTGCCGAGTTGTAACACCTGGCTAATTGAGTCTGTTGCGTTTGTGAACTTTGTTTAATACATGGACTCAAAAGCAAATATATGTCTTATTAGAAAGTGGAAGAAATATGATAGTGGTTGAATATTGTTAATCTCTAATGCTTCCAATTGTACGCTCTTTTCAATATATATATATTTATATATATATATATATATATATATATATATATATATATATATATATATATATATATATATATAATATATATATATATATATATATATATATATATATATATATATATATATATATATATGTGTATATATATATATATATATATATATATATATATATATATATATATATATATATATATATATATATATATATATATATATATACTGACACACACGAGACTGACAGAGACTGACTAATTCTTAGGTATGAGGTAAGCGGTGAGGATTAAATTCGGAAGGGTTTCGAAAGGAGGGGAGAGGGGAGGAAAAACATAATATGAAGTCATCGGTGGTGGTTGAATGAGGAAGGGGAAGAGGTGGCGAAAGGGCTTAGTGGTGGTTTGGGTGCTAGGTGGCGGGGGTGGGGTGGGAGAGTAGAGTAGGCAAGAAGGGCGAATATAGGTGACGAGCCTTTGCCATTTCATGGGCGATGGTTTTTAATGATGATTGGCTTCTCTTGGGAGGAGGGTAGTTCCATCTTGAATAGATTATTTTCTTTTTGTTTACTTTCATTATGGAAGGATCCTTTCATCGCTCAAAAGGGCCTTATTGCTGAAATATTGAGGTTGGGCCATGAGGATTGTGACTGATTGCTTACAGATGGTTGTAATGGTCCAAACAGCCTGAAATAGGCAGGTACAGTGATCCTTTTTTTTTTTGACTGAATAAAAGTAGGTGCTATTGTCATTGTTACTGACTCACAAAATATAATGACAAATGTAAAAAATGAAAAAGTGACTGGAAAGTTTAATTAACTTGAAAGTGTTATAGTGCATGACAGGCTAAGTCAGGGTGCCTAATAAGACTTGAATATGCACTCCAGAGTAAAGTGTTATACAGATAAAGTGCAATGAAGTCCTCGAACCTCGGATTTATGAGATCTTGTCTACATCGTTCTGGTTATAAGGGCTTCGTTTAGAGTGAAGGTTGACATTTGTGTTGTACGAAAGATTTGAGAGAGAGAGAGAGAGAGAGAGAGAGAGAGAGAGAGAGAGAGAGAGTTTTTTACATAGAGCAGTAAATTGTCTTCTCTTTATTATAACAAGCTAATTTAACCCCCCTCTCTCTCTCTCTCTCTCTCTCTCTCTCTCTCTCTCTCTCTCTCTCTCTCTATGTTAATTTTCTGTTCAAATATGTACTTATAATTATTTACATTTTTTGTTCCTTAGTTTCACCTTCAATGAATTTATTTGTCGTTTTAATATAAGAGATGAATTGTGTTGAAAATTGCTTGAAATTTTGCTTTCGATGGTAATTTCACTTCGGTAAAGGTGAGGATCACTGCGTCGAGGCTCTCGGTTTTTTTAATATAATATTGTAATTAATATATTTATTGTAATTAATATATTTGTAATACATGAATTATTATAGGTTAAGCTTGTATTTGGTGTTGATTACGGTCCGTATATCCATCTCAAGCTCTTCATTGTTATTTATTATAATCTTCATCTTATGAATTACATTTACTAATGCATATAAACCTATACAAAGCATTGATGATTTATTGCGAACAGAAACTTACAAAACGTTTAAGTGTTATGTATTTTTCTTTGGAATCGTTATTAATAACAATTTCTTTCACAATTTCAGGTAAGCGCAGCGCCCTGGTTGCCTAGAACTCGAATTATTCTCATGAGGTTAGTGCATTTCCACCGCGGCTTAAGGAATGTTTAGAATGTTTATGTTTCGACAAGCTCTACATTTATTCAGTCTTTAGAATGGTTTCCTTAGGCTCCAACCCATTTCATGCGAATTCCTTGTGATAGTTGTCTGTAATCATCACTTGGCAGACGGGCGTGGCAAGCAAACTATATGATTTTTTTTTTACTGTATTTTAGGAGTCCTTGTGATAATTGTCTGTAATCATCACTTGGCAGACGGGCTAGGCAAGCAAACTATGATTTTTTTTTTTAGGAGATATCTTCTTGGTAGATTTTATCCAGGTTCAAGACCTGGCCCGTCATGCATAGTACTTGTGTTACTATAGAGTGAACTGTATGAACTCTGTTTAAACAAGACCGTCTTTGGGATGGTGTTTATATCAAAAAGTTTCTTCTTAATTTCTTTTTGTCTACACAGGCCCTCTTTAGAGGTGGTTGGGTTAAACGATTTTTCTGATTTCCTTATTTTTGTTTCCAAAACCTCTAGAGAGATGGTGTTTTGTTATATGTTGACTCAGATGTACGTTTTAAGTATCTTTTTTATAAATAGGGCTCTATGGTGACAGAGTTTATTTTATAAATGTTTCTTCAGAATTTCTTTAAGTTTTTCTATGAATAAGTCCTTGTACATTGTATTTGTTTAATAACAGTTGTTTTCTGACTTTCCTGTACAAGGGACCTCCGTTGTAATTGCGTTTGTTTTGTGTGTTTCCTCTGAAGTTCTTAATGTTTCCTTTTTGTAACCTTTAACTTATCAGAATATGATTATCAAGGGAGTTTATTGTCATGCACATTCTTAGCCATAGTCACTTATAATGAGATAGCAAAGTAAAAGAAAGGCAATCCAAGGAAACAATCAGATACATTCACGAGAGTCAGGTTCAGTGGTCTGTGAAAATAATCAAGTGGTGAGTTGATGAGATTCAGGAAATGACTGACAGGCTCATGCATGATGGAAGAAAGTAGGATTTCCTATGCGTCACGAGGAGACTAAAGTGGCGTCTCTTACGTTTGATGTATCAATGTCGATAGTTGCAAAGGGCTGGAAGTCATTTGAACGTCCATGAAATGACAAACGATTACGGGCCTATTTTAAGTGTTATAAAGATAGATTTCATTGCTTCTTATAGAGACAAATAAATATTTTTGTCACTGGAAAAACTGATTGATGTTGCAGTATCTTCAGTTCAGTTGACATTGGAAACGAAGCATTGAGCATGAATGAGTCCACAAGTTCTTGTGCCGAGGGTTATCCAAGAAATCAGTGTTTGTTTAAAGTGGGGTGTTCTCAGTTTGTTATCACGAGAACAAATAGGGCATTGTCCTTGAATAAGGACAGTACTCTGAAATGGTGCAAAAATATATATATGTAAGAAATATGTATATGTATGTATGTATGTATGTATGTATATATATATATATATATATATATATATATATATATATATATATATATATATATATATATATATATATATATATATATATATATATATGGAAGTTCGTTTATTTCAGTGTTTCTCCTTGGTGCCTGAGGATGGAAGGCGATGATGAGAAATCTGCAGACATTCTTAAATTTGATAGCTGGGTTTGCTTGGATTGTAGATTATTGCTGTTTAATGAGCATTAGGCCAACGGGAATCAAAGTAAGAGCTGGACAATAATTTTGATGGTTTGACCACAAAAATTTTGACAGCGGAGTCACTTTTGAACTGAAAAAGATCAGTAAACAATACGATTACAAGTCAGATGGTAGAAATTTTTGTTAATGGAAAGGAACGAGAGTTGATGAAGATAATAGCATCTGTGTATATATATATATATATATATATATATATATATATATATATATATATATATATATATATATATATATATGCGGAAGTTCGTTTATTTCAGTGTTTCTCCTTGGTGCCTGAGGATGGAAGACGATGATAAGAAATCTACAAACATTCAGACCACTGAACCTGACTTTCGTGAATGTATCTGATTGTTTCCTCAGATTGCACTTCTTTTACTTAGCTATCTCACTATAAGTGACTATGGCTAAGAATGTGCATGATAATAAACTCCCTTGATACTCATATCCAGATAAGTTAAAGGTTACAAAAAGGAAACATTAAGAACTTTAGAGGAAACACAAAACAAACGCAATTACAACGGAGGTCCCTTGTACAGGAAAGTCAGAAAACAACTGTTATGTGTGTGTGATAAAAATTCATATATATATATATATATATATATATATATATATATATATATATATATATATATATATATATATAAAAAGAAGATTCATATCAGGTTTTAAAGGTGAGTTCAGTCATGAATGACCTCCAGTTTTTGGCCTCGAGCAGTTACCATGTTACCAGTGTATTCCAGTACTACCAAAAATTGTTTTAATTTGTTTAACCATTCTTTTCAGCTATATGGTATGTATGTAATGCCCGATTTGGACCTCACACTTGACATGAACCACTCTCAGTAGAATAGGCATGTGTAGATAACGCAGAACGCTTACTTCTGACAGAGGTTGGTCGAGTGGGTGAAGAATGATGGGACCACGTGTCTGTCTGAGGTTGTAAACAGGGTTGCTGGGATCTCAGATAAAGTCACGTGCTGCCTTACGCAGACCTGTGGCCCAGACACGTGAACGACCCTGTTCCCTTTGTGGTCGTTGGTTTTGCCTCTCTGAGCAGTAGGCTATGTGAGACGAGAACGAGACGACTCTCTCTCTCTCTCTCTCTCTCTCTCTCTTCTCTCTCTCTCTCTCTCTCCTTCGATTCCAAGACGGATATAGAACGATTTGGGACGCTTCCTTAAATATCCTGATTGGCCATGTTGACCTTACTGATGGCTTTTTATGTATCTGATTATCAGTAGATTGGACGTAGCGAGGTTCAGAAAGAGAAAACGGAAGAAATAACAAATGTGTTGTTAGATTAACCCATCTCCATACCGGCTAGGGCTTTTGCTCGTAAGTGACAAGGGCGATGTGGAGGGAAAAAGAGGCCTGATGTGGACCTGTAGACCCGGACCATGTCGGTTGTTGAAATTACGTTTACTTGATTTCTCTCATGTTATGGCCAAATTGGCAATAGTGCGGACGTTTGTGATTAGTACTCCATTTAACTGCACACAATTATATCGCAATGAACACGGTAGTGTTTCGGCGTTGTATCCCTCACTTCAGTGTTGAAGTCACACAAAAGATATTCTCTCTCTCTCTCTCTCTCTTCTTGTACGTCGTCCACTCTCGTTCTTAGAAATGAATATAGTATTTGTGTGTAATTATATGTGGTCGGTGGAATATAATTTATGCATGTTACCTGAAGTAAGGTTTGTTGTGGGAGGGAGAGAGTTCCCTCTCTCTCTCTCTCTCTCTCTCTCTCTCTCTCTCTCTCTCTCTCTCTCTCTAAGTACTAAAGTATGCTTTCACGAAAATGAAAATGTAAATATATATTGTGTGGCTGATCGATCATTTTTAAAAGGCGTCACGTTGCGTATAAGACTGGATAAATTAGGGAATCAGAATTATGCAATTCTCTCTCTCTCTCTCTCTCTCTCTCTCTCTCTCTCTCTCTCTCTCTCTCTCTCTCTCTTTTCATGGTGACTGACTGAAGAGAATCCAAGTAGACAAGCATGAAATCATTTTAAATGTAAATTTATCAAGTTGCTTATGTGATGAAGTCACTTGAATTTTTTGCAACTAACAATGAGACAGGTTGCCTGCTCAATAATATGACAAAGATAACAGTACAGTACTTTAAAAGAAAGGTGGGGAGATGATTGAATATTTGGATTGTATGGGAATCTAATTTAAATGACTTAGTTCCATTTTTTAGTGTATTGTTATTAAATTAATCATTATTATTGTTATAATTTTAGCGTTTAGATTTCCTGGTTGCATTGGAAGGTACGCTTTTTATTTTGATGTATTTTTAAAGTGAATTAAGTCATTATTATTGTTGTCATCTAAATACAAGATTCAAATTCGTTAATATATTTTTCTATTTATAAAGTTTAACTACAAACTTCTTCGTAAAGTCTGACTTCGGTATCAAAAGGATATGACGAATAATAAAGAAGTTTTATAAACACGAGGAAGTACAGAAATTGGCTCTTATCCTCGCCGGTGATAAGACGCCATATACAATCCAAGTCTGTGACTGGTTTGCGAAGAGTAAGATAAAAGCTGATACGACTTTCGGCTTTATTATTGTCGTAACTTAGTCCCTCTTTCTCTCTCTCTCCTTCTCTCCCTCCCAGGTTCTTGCCAAGAGTAGCCAGAAAGTCTGTAGAGCCTTACTCATGTAAGACTTTTGATTTCTTTATGGTGATCCAAATAGCTCGTGGAAGTTAGCTTGCTCACCTCCAAAGGTCTATGCAAGAAGCTAATGTGAAGGCCCGGATTTAGATTCGTGTGTTGACGAGGTTTTTGCTCGTTTCTATGTCTGGTGGTTTCGTTTGCAAGTCTGAGAGTACTGTTGTGTTTTTTATTTATTTTTATTTGTTTCGTTGCTCTAATGGTGTTACTTAATCAATGTTATGCTAGGTATTCATGGAATCCCCTTCAAAAGCATTGTATTTATAACGTTATGCGTAGCATCTATTTAGCTGACAATTACAAAGGTATAAAATTAAATGAAAAACATGAATTTGAATCAAGATCAGATCAGCCCTTGCAAGGAGGTGGTGTTATTATTTAAAGCTGTCTCGTGGTGGGCTTGATTGCGGAAGAAGGCGGAAACCCTGTGTGAAAACAGGCCGAGAAACCTTCAGTTAAACTAACAGAATAAAATGCTATATTTACTAACCAATGTACGGGGTGTGGAAATGGGAGGTTCATTACGTGCCATGTTCGCTAAAGTTTTGGCGAAGAGTGCAGAGACTGGTACACCGAATTTCATTCTCTTTCATTTTGTACACTCACAATATTCGTACATTTGTTTGTGCCATTATTTACCCTTATTTGCCTGGTTTGTGCACAACACTTTTATTCGATCTCCCGGTCCCTGCGAGGAAGGGAATGGTATTGGTCACTTTGCTTCAGAATCCAGTATGCTCTTGTTTACCTAAGCACTGGACTACGACTACGTGTGACCGCCCTATAGTCCGAAGGCCCGGTAGTCCGAAGGTCCGATAGTCCGAAAGTCAGCGATAGTCCGAAAGTCCGAGTCAGGCCCGATAGTCCGAAGGCCCGATAGTCCGAAAGTCATAGTCCGAGGGCAGGCCCGATAGTCCGAAGGTCTGTCCGAAAGTCAGCCCCCGACCCAGCCCCCTCCATAGCTAATACGGCAAAATTGTAACCAGTAAACACCCATAAAAATACCAACCTACGACTATCGGACCTTCGGACTATCGGGCCTTCGGACTATCGGGCCTTCGGACTAACGGACTGTAATCCTGGGCTACTGCCTATGTGTTAGGCGACTGTTGTGAATCGTGGCTGGGGCGGACAAAGAGAGAAAAATATAACACGTGAATGATCAATACTTCTTGAAAATATACACAATTATATCACTAAAAAAGACTACAGAGATCCATTTACAAGACATGAGATATTATTCTCTCTCTCTCTCTCTCTCTCTCTCTCTTCGAGTTAAAACAAATGCTACATGTAGAACGGCCAGGGAGAGAGAATTAGCTGTAGAATGGTAGAACCATCTGGATTGGCAGTATGTAGGCCTAAAGGTAATCTGGTATATTTTTCAAAACAAGGATGTCGGGCTTGATTTTGGAATTGAATCCAAGTTGTTAGATCGAGTCAGAATTGCGACTTGTATTTGGGTCTCAGAAATGATGCACACACACACACAGATTGTAATGGATTATATTTTGATTACCACTTGAATCTGAGTTATTTTTCGTTTTTTTCTGAATATGGGTGTTAAAGTGTTGTATTTTAACCATTCTGTTGAAGTTACTGTAGATAGGATAACACTTTACAACTTTTTGTGGCTTGTTCTTTTATTGTGATAATGTTTTATATATTTTTGTAATTTTAGTTAGTCTCGGCTTTTTACTGTAATTTGTGTGAGCAGTCGTAGTTTGTTCATTCCAAATTGTTTTGTATTTACATTTAGATAAATCCTAATGGTGACAGTTTTATTCGAACGTGTAATGATGTCTGCAATTAGGCTTTACCTTGTGCATTCACTTCATTCCTTTGTAGCGTTATCTTACTGTAATTACTGCTATTACATGAATCCAGGCCATTTCACAGCCGCGTAGCCTAATCCAGATGAGGCTAATCCATCCCTGTTTTGACATGTGGAAAGCATCTTTGGAATTGATAATGATCAACAGAGCTCATCCAATGAAAAGTACTCTAGCTGTGTAGGCCTATGTAAAACCTACTCCAGAGTCGAGAGATAGGCCTATTTATCTCTGCCTGTTGTGTTACGTCCTGATATCCGACCTTGTGATATGTGCTCTTACCCACTGAATGGCAGGAAGTTAGTCTCTCTCTCTCTCTCTCTCTCTCTCTCTCTTCACAGTAGTGCTTGTCTTAGAGTACAACTCTGCTCGATCCCCGGACAGGACGAGGAAAGGGCGGTATGATCTCAGCATGATTCTGGTTGTTAGTCGACTGCTGTGGGCTGCAGTGGGGTAGAATAGTGAAGGAAGAAGGAAAAATATCAGGTGTTGACTAGTCCTTCACCGAATGGATACCATAAAACATAATTGAAAACGGAGGGGGCCTCGACTAGGCAATCCTCGTAAGATGCTCTCTCTCTCTCTCTCTCTCTCTCTCTCTCTCTCTCTCTCTCTCTCTCTCTCTCTGTAATGCATTCAGGTGTGGAAGGTAATCTAGGTAAGACGGAAGGTTTGTTGGATGGTGATGGATGGTTTACCGAGGACAGAGATGATGGATGGTCGTTGTAAACACGCTCTTCTTCCCTCATCGCTGGTAATGACGTTGACCTGGTAACGCCGAAGATAAAAGGAAGAAGAAAGAGAGAGAAAAAAAATCATTATATATAGGGAGAGTCACTTTATGGGAAAGAGGGCGGGTTTTTGAGACCTGTGTAAAACTGGGACAGGAGCATCAGGTAAATATTTATCTTTACTGAAGGTGAGTCGACATTTTACGGAACTGTTTTTTAAAACAAAGAATCTGCAGGGTTGAAAATAAAGATATTAAGCACCGTTTATTGCGAGTCGATAAAGATTATTATTATTATTATTATTATTATTATTATTATTATTATTATTATTATTATTATTATTATTTGCTGATAATCTTGAAATTAGGGTTTCGAAGTAAAATTATGTGTAATTAAATTTTGAATTTTAATTTTATTGTTTCATTATAACAGTGTAAGAATTTTTCGGAATGTTTTAAAACGCTCAAGTTTGTTAACTGGAATAAAAAAATTTTTTTCTCTCTCTCTCTCTCTCTCTCTCTCTCTCTCTCTCTCTCTCTCTCTCTCTCTCTCTCTCTCTCTCTCTCTCTCGTATGTAGTGAGGATGCCCATAGTTTGGTACGGATACAAGGAGAACGATATTGGTATGTTTCAATGACATCCAATATGACTCTGTGCTCATGTTAATCTAAGCAGTGAATTATATATGTGGTTGTTTGTCGACAATTGCGAGTCGTAGCTGGCTAGAGAGAGAGAGAGAGAGAGAGAGAGAGAGAGAGAGAGAGAGAGAGAGAGAGGGAGCGCTAAAAATAACTGACATGAGTGATCGAGTACTTCGTCAAGATGTTTACCATCGTATCATATTATAAGAATAAACGGGAAGGCCTCAAGCCTCAAGGAAGAACAACTCATCGCCACCTTTCATGAGTCTCTCTCTCTCTCTCTCTCTCTCTCACAATATATATATATATATATATATATATATATATATATATATTATATATAGTATATATATAATATATACGTATATATATATATATAATATACGTATATATAATATCTATACTGTATATACACATATATACACCTTTATGGGGTTCCTTGTTCGTCGTCACCTTCCATGACCGTAGTGGAATATCTTGGGTTTATTACCACACGAAAGAAATACAAAGGCCACAACAAAGCAACTGGCACTTATTTTCGTTTTTGCTTGGACATGGAAGTTATTCATTTGATTTATGGTATGTTGCTTATGCAATGTATTTGACGTTTATTATGACTTACGGGTCTTTGTTTGGTATTCGGGGTTTCTTTTTGTTGCTTATTCAGGCACAGAATGTATCCTTTGGTGTGCGTCTTGCGTTTTTATCGCTGTTGGCATTTAACAGCAATTCGGATGAAAATTCGACATTATACATAGAGTAGGTAGAAGAATGCATTTGGGTATCGATTTATCAACGGTTCCCGACTCCCCAACCGGAGAATGAAGAATTAGAGGAATTTATTTCTGGTGATAAAAATTCATTTCTCGTCATAATGTGGTTCGGATTCCACAGTAAGCTGCAGGTCCCGTTGCTAGGTAACCAGTTGGTTCTTAGCCACGTAAAATAAATCTGATCCTTCGGGCCAGCCCTAGGAGAGTTTTTGATCAGCTCAGTGGTCTGGTTAAACTAAGATATACTTAACTCATGCTGAAAACAGTGATTTATTATTTTTAAAGTACTGCCAGGTATATCACAGAATTATTTACATCTTTATCCAGGAATTATAACTACTCTTAAGAAGCGGAGTTGTCTGTAAACAGCGTGACTTGTTAGTCTTATTATTTGAGATCAGAATTGTTTTTTAAGCCAATAATTTGTTTTTTCATCCTTGGCCCTATTAAAGCCAAGAACAGATTTAAGTATTGTTGTTGATGCTAGAATGTCCTATTGAATCCACAAGGATATTGAAAAAGGTAGGACATATTTAAGCTTCTAAATTTTATAAAGTCACCCACCCCGAGGGATTTCTTACTCGAATAACATGTGTGATTACAGGGGAACTAAAATATATTATTTAGATTATGTGCTGAGAGCTGTAGTCAAGCTTTAATCATGTTCAGTACATGTAAATATACTTGTTGGTTTGTGACATGTCACGGCCATTTAGGCTTGTAAAAGATAAATGGGGTGCGCTGCGCTTATCTTGTTCGAGTTGAATGCTTGCTATTGACTTAGGAAGTTGGTGAATTCTGTCAGCACAAGGAGAGGTTCTTTTACTTGATCTGTTATGAATAATAGTTGGTACATGTGTAAGGCTCTGTGCCATAAATGTTTTAATAAGTACATGAATTAACGTTCTGACTTTTAAAATTCTCTCTCTCTCTCTCTCTCTCTCTCTCTCATAGGGCTTTAGTTGCTTTGGTTCTCATTAACAGTCAGTTGTGCTTACAGGCCAATTTTTTTTTTTTTTTATAAAATATCCACATACATTAAGGTTATAATTTCAATACAAAAAATACTCTCAGGTGTACACTAGTATGTGAAAGACTGATAGGTTTCAAAACCCGTGTAGTTTACAGTCCTAGGTACAGTACGCGTTGGAAACACTAGCAAGAAGAAAAGTAGTTTATGAGTTTATTTTGCTTTGGTTAGGATATATTGGCGGAACTGCATGAATTAAATTTGTTTTTATTTTGGTTTTTGTGTATGAATTGTTAAAACATACCGTTTATATTAAAGGGAATTTCCCATTGAGAACAGAAAGGGGTCTTCAACGTTAAACATTTGTAAATGCTTTGGAGTTGCAATTCTTTATATATTAATATTCCAAGCATGTAAGTTCCTTAATGGCTTTTTGACGAACTCTCGGAACGGACGCCCACAATGCGTATTGCACGCAGTAAACCCAGCGTGGAAGGGCGAAGCTCTGTGATTTTGCACGCACATTTGTGCCTCATGATTCACTGGAAAGGGTGGAGTCCTCTCGTTTATCACGGAAACGAGAACGAAATAGACGTGGAAACATTTTTCACGCCCTGAATTACTCGTAAATACTCGTTACCATGCCACGTCCAATGTCTAAATCAGATAGGTGTTAGTGTTCTTGGGTAGAGTTTAATGGTTGGTCTGTAGGGCTTGTGCATGAAGACAGTGCGCTAGAAAAAGGAAATGAAAAGAAGTCTATATTTATAGATGACGGTTGTGCTTTTATTAAGGTAAATCGTTTACAGACACACCTCATGTGTATACAGATGTCCGCTTTTAAATGATATATAACCGAAGTTCCGGAGGACTATGAAAGAGTTTGAAGATGTTTGTAAAATATGAAATTCGCAAGTAAGTTTATAAAGCGTGAAGTTATGAGGGTAAATGGACACTATAAACGTGATAGTGAATATTATTTTTATCTGGGAGTTAATATTAAGGATGGGGGCTTCCTCGCCTAGGATATAATGTTAAGGATGGGGACTACCTCGCCAAGGATGTAATGTTAAGGATGGGGACTACCTCGCCGAGGATGTAATGTTAAGGATGGGGACTACCTCGCCGAGGATGTAATGTTAAGGATGGGGACTACCTCGCCGAGGATGTAATGTTAAGGATGGGGACTACCTCGCCGAGGATGTAATGTTAAGGATGGGGACTACCTCGCCGAGGATGTAATATTAAGGATGGGGACTACCTCGCCGAGGACATCCTCTGCATGGTTTTGATCAACACTGGAACTGGTCATTGGCAGGAGAAACGAGGATTTGAAGAAAATAGATTTTCGTACAGGAATGTAGACTTAGGAGATGAATCAGCTGAATTTAGCGTGCTACAGCGCTCTGTATTTCTGTGTGAACATTCATCTCTACTTTAAGCAGTCATTTAATACTGGCATGTGTAAATGTCTGTATTTTCAGTTTTTTCTGTTGTTGATTTGAGCTGGCTGCAAAGTAAACGTAAGTAGTGGATTTCCCATGATAACTGGACTTACTAAGGTATAAACAATTCGTCATTGTGGTACTGATACGAAGGCAGACTTTCATATGGTGAGGAGCAGTAGTGAAATTTGTGCCTATACACGTACTGTTTTTACTTCGTAGATGTATTGTAAATCTTTCTGGCCAGTTTTTAGCTCGGTAGACTTTGCAACACGACCATCCGTTGTTGCAGTGCTAGCTAATGGAATTTCAAGAAGTTGACTGAGAGAGTAATGCATGTATCTTATGTATTACAGAAAAGAATTAGAAACTGAGGTGCTAGTAAGCTATTACGTACACATCACAGGTTTTCCTCCTGATTTAATGACAACTTTAAATTAAAAGTCGCTGATTTTAGAGGGTGAGGTGAGAGGCAGATTAAGAATTCTTTAAACAAACTGCAGTATTGCGTGGCAATATTATTGTATTTGGTTATATATATATATATATATATATATATATATATATATATATATATATATATATATATATATATATATATATATATATATATATATATATATATATATATATATAAACCATGGAGTACGGTATTAGGGTTATAATCACGTATTCGCATAACTGATAAGCTTATAAAGCCTGTTTAATTTGTAACGTGACATCTTTGTTCTTTGTTTTTATTTCTGCATATTGATGGCTGGTTAAATAAGTGACAACTTCAAAATACTAAGAACACGCAAACCTGCCATTTTCAGTGGAATATCATATTCTAAAAAATCCAACTCCAAGCTCTGGCGTCTGCAACAGTGATATGGTATCACTGCTGTGTTTAACGAGGACAACCAGATAGATGTATAAACGCTGAGCAAAAATTTCAAGATCTTAAGATCTGCACCTGGCTCCGGATCCACTTCATAACCTTGTCAACTGTTCCTTGGCCCGTAGCACATTCCAAGACAATTTTTATGAAACTCTTCAGCAGCTTTTTGAAATATCTTTTGAACGGACAAACATATGAAAGGTTAGCCTCTATCCAGCTTCATAGAACATTCGGGATTATACTTTCTGTTAGATAGTAATTTGACAATGACCTTAAATTCACTCATTTTAATTAGGCTTTTATCTCGTCCCCTCTGAATTTCTGTCTCTCTCCTGCTTTTATGTTTGAGATTCCAGTGATAGCTTCAGTACATTTATACCCAAGGAGCCCGTCGAGCTTCACCAGCGTAAAAATGGGAAAATTGAAAGTTAATGTACTGAGTGGGATTCTGACTGTGCTTTTCTCTTCTGTTCTCGCAGCGAAAGTTTTCCACAGGTTTTCTTTGCCGTGGTTTATCCCAGATTTAGCAGTTCAATGATGAACGGGAAAGAGACGGGATCCACCCTATTTGATAAACGACAATTTGGTGATTGCATACATAAATATGTATGTATGTATGTATATATATATATATGTATATGTATGTATGTATGTATGTATATATATATATATATATATATATATATATATATATTATATATAAATACACACACACACACACACACACATATATATATATATATACATATATATATATATATATATATATATATATATATATATATATATATATATATATATATATAGCAAAAAGCAAAGTCTAACCAGGTTATTTCCAGTGCGAAAATCAAGGAACCAGAGTTCCGGTTAAATGCAATTAGGATGCAGACAGCTTGCAACTTGAATGGGACAGGGATAATCTCCCTACATCTGCTGTTATTGCTTAGGGAGGTCGCCAAGCATTCAGTCACTTGTGTCAACACGAAGTCGAGGATGAGTCGTCGTCTCCTCAAGTGTAAAGTTGTGAATCACCCACCCCAATCCCCCTCGAGCGCAGCTTCCCCCCCAGCCCCCAGCTGCCGTCACCCCGAGTGGATGGCAGAGGGAAGAAGATGCATGTCATCTTATCCTATCCTTGGGTGTCTCCTTGTCCTCGTAAACATGATTTTTCGCATATCGTGTGTAAACGGAAAACGATTCTTATTTATTTATGTATTTTCGTTTTGGTTTTGGGTTTCTGGTCACCCGCTGCGTTTTCTGTGGAATGAAGTACTGCAGCCAAAGGAATTGCTATATTGTGGTGTTACTTTGAAAAGGTGTAGGTGTGCTGGTTTTATTGCCGTTTAATACCGCTGCGCTTTTTATGTTGTATTGTAGTGAAATTTATATGTTCATACATAAACGCGCATACACACACACACACACACACACACACACACACACACACACATATATATATATATATATATATATATATATATATATATATATATATATATATATATGTGTGTGTGTGTGTGTGTGTGTGTGTGTGTGTTGAGTTACATGTTTTGGCTCACTTTTGCTAGGCCCGATGTTCCTTCCCAACTTCCGGCTCACCAGTCCAATTAGCCGCAAATGTGTACCAGCGTTTTCTGGGTCATGAAGAAGGGCTTGGCTAGAACCCTCATCCCAAATGACTTGTTGACTAATGTGTAAGTTATGCTTGGAGGACAGAGTGGTTCCAAGGGAGTGTGGGAAGTGAATAATTGTTGCTTAGAGTAAGGCAAGGGGGGATTGGGTAATCGAATTATTATAGGGCATAAACTTATAAATTCCTGTAATTGTTAACAGTGAATTTCATGTCTGTGTATACGCTCTATTAAACGTACGCGCATACTTTAGTATATCTTTTATTTAAGCACTCATACTTACTTGCTCAGTCTGTACATTTTTCCATTTTTGTGATTAAAGAACCTCAACCTGAGATATGTTTTACCACTTTATGTGTGTCAGGTCAGTCGATTATTTTTACTTTCTTGTCACGGTTACTAAAGCTCAGCTTGCATACGGAGGAGTGATTTTTGTATATTTGTTTTTACCGAAGTTTAAGTAAAGACCTCAAAATGTCTGGTATAAAATGTTGCTTGTCAGCCATCTGAAACCAGGAAAAGCAACCCAGTACAAATTGAATTTATACGAGGGTCATTTGTATGCGAAGGGCGAACCATCATTCTAGCAACAAGCATGCACTGAGCAAGTTATTCTACGCACCTTCGCTTCTTATGTGGAAGGAAACAGACGGGAGTGGGTGGATTTTAAAAAGCAACATGTCTTTTCGATGTACTGACGGCAAGTTCAATTCAAATATTCGCGCATGTCAAGTGGCAATTTAAAAAAAAAAAGATGGAAAATACGAAAGAATATGGCACCACTCATTCGGCGTTGCGTTGACAGTGAATCGTAATTGCTTCTTCAGTTTTTTATTGTTTTATACAAGGAAAAAAAGAACTAACATTTTCTGGCTTTTCGACTGGTAGTAACCATATCACCAATAATGTCAAATGTTGGGGTGTGCTAAAGCTTCTGTGGCATGACTCCCGACATTCTTGAAGTAGAGCGCCCTTGTATTAGGGTACTGGTCCTGAAACTCACTTTCCTTTTTTGTATTGTCTTTTATAAAATTACTGTTTTACTTAGTATTATTTGTTATCAATGATCTTTGTTCAGTCGTATCACTATTTATTTGTTATTTTATTTATTCGTTTCTAGTTCTTTCTTCTTCTTTGCACCTCTTTCCTTCCTTCACAGTTAGGCGTTATATTCTTAATTGATAATTATATGCCTATTGAATTATTCCATAAAATTCCATATTCTTTGTAAAAAGAATAAAAGATAACTGGTGTTCTTAATGTCCAAGTAATAACTTCTTATATGTCTCTTTCTCCAACAAACAGAATCTCTCACAGAGCATTTCATAAAATAAAGAGGAGAAATGAAATTATCGGAAAAAAACATTTTTGCATTCACTCAAAAATATTGAATCTTGCTTGATAAAATTAAGGTACAGTATAATGAGCTTCAAGGATTTGAGAAGAACTTCTCAGTCGAGATTTCTGCATTTATACTTTTGGGCAATGATCAGGAAGCGAAGACTCCAGATCTTGGGTTGTTTTCTCTCTCTCTCTCTCTCTCTCTCTCTCTCTCTCTCTCTCTCTCTCTCTCTCTCTCTCTCTCTCTCTCTCTCTCTCAGGGTAGGGCTGGGGCCTCGATAAAGCTGTATTGTACGTCGATAAGATTATTATGACAGTTATTATAGTATCTTGTGCTGGTGAAATTGTGGGAATGGCAGTCATTCACACAGACTTTATGTATAAACGGGATGCTTTGCAAATGGTGTTTTTCGGGAATCACCTTCAGCCTTAGCCTATATTTCACTGGAGAGAAATGAAGGTCTATAAAGTAGCACGGTAATCCCGTTAGAAAGCTTAGGATGGCTGGCCTGTCAGATTTTCTCCTTTAATCTTTGGCTACTTTCTACTGTTTGATTTTAAGCTGTCTTGCATGAGTCTGCAAATGTCGTATGGAAAAAATGTATTATTATCATGAGTTCGTATTTACTCATTATTTTCCCAAAAAGATTAGAAATGAAGATGTACCCGGATCCCAGAAGAGATTACATCCTTGTGTCCGTGGCGCACCTGGATGATATGCATTACGGAGCTTGGTGCAAAGAGTCCGGTGGGCACATTCCATTACTCATGGTTTTGGGTACAGTTTTGGCCGTAGGAGTAAGAGTAGGAGTTTATAGTATATCGCCAAAGTGTCTTTCCCATTAAATTGCGTTGAGGATTTCTGATTTTGTCGACGACGCCTTGTTCTGTTCTTCCGTGCGCGTTGTTAGGTGGGTTTTCTCTTCCTTTTATATTTGTGTGAAACTCCTTCCTATCTTGGATATTAATGTTATGAGTGTAGGCAAGTCTACCCTCATGAAAATGTTTAGTTTTATATTCACAGATATAGAAAAACCTTTTAAGTGATGTCTTATCTGACTGTTGCTCTTCAGATAATTGACATACAGGGTATATGAGGAAACCTGGCATTCGCTCGGGTATGCCGATTCTGCTGGGAGAACGAAAGGTTGAGGGAACATTATATATTTTTAAACTAAAGTTTAATGGTTAAAGTATTATCATTAGGTAATTAGTTAATGAAAAGGAAACATAATCTATGAGTAAAGCAGTAATCTGCTATTATTATTTCTAACAAGTGTACAAGTCTTGTCAAAAATGACGGTTATATTTGGCAGTAGCATCATACTTTCATGTCTGCATCTTCTTGTTTAAGATATTGTGATAATTAAACGTAGTCTTATTTCCCGTAGAGTATCAGTGTTACACACACACAAAAGTGTATTGATAGGCATTGCATTTAATAAAATATGATTATAGACGAAAACTAAATTCATTGGTCAAAGGAAAGGAAACATTCTCTTATCCTCTTATGTCTTGTCACTGGCCGTCCAAAACAATGAAAGACAACGAAGAGTATGAGAGGCTGATGATAAATAGTCTTCCCTCAGCACTGCCAACATTGCACAAGAAGCGATGTTCTCAAAAGTTATATTTTCTCATTGTAAATACTTTTCTTCATAGCCTGCGTGCGGTTATTCGAGTTGGTATCAATATTCTTGGAAGTTATTTAGGAAAGTCTGAGGCTCTCCAAGCCGTCCAAAGGCAGAAACAGAAGCAATCATACATGGTCAGTGTGCTGACATGTCAGCTGATAACAAGTACCGATTTTGTCAGGGGCGTGAACATAAATTTCTATAGAAGGTGCATTGTGTATAAAAGAGGTTGGTTCGTTTTTTCCCCTCAGAAGAATTCTTGTATTCTCTGGTTTGTGAAATTTATTTTTTAAAATTTTTTGTAAATACAGTGTGCAGATGTGTAGTTCATCTTTGAGAAACATGTTCTAACATTAAACAAATAGGTCCCGGCATCCATGTCATTATATTATATTTATGTCTTCTGTGTTATTTTTAGATAATGTACTGGCGGCGTATATGTGCCTGCAGCCACATGGATTATCAGATTTGTCTACATTTAGATGTCAAAACAACTGTCTCGACTTTTTGTAGTTCATAGTAATACTGTCACACACACAAGATCTTAGTTATTGTTTTTATTATTATTTATTTGCGTTGTCGACTTAGTTATAGGTCATTCACTACTTAGATTTCTATATAATAATCTCAAGCTAATTACTTACATCAAGTTGTTGTCTGAGATCTTCCACGGATATATCATATATTGAAAACCAGGCGTTTAAAAAGCATGACTAGGTGCTAATTAAGGAAAATAAAAAGGAAAGTGAACATACAGAATGACTTTTATCAAAAATAAATCTGAAATTTTGTTATGTTTTTCATACAGCTGAATGGAAGGTAAAAAGAGACGGTGTTAGGTCATTCGAACCTTGGATTATGTCATTCGTCTGCGCGTCTTTGTGTTGGCGCCACTCATCGCCTACAAGGCTTTCCAGCACCATGACTGGAGGTCTGGCTGGACCAAGATGACTCATGTCAGTTACAAATCTCTCTCTCTCTCTCTCTCTCTCTCTCTCTCTCTCTCTCTCTCTCTCCAGGGGTGTAGAGACAAAGAGAAAGAGAGGGAGATGAAGAGAAAAAAAAATAAGAGACGTAAGTGATGCGTACTTTGGCGAGATGTTTACCTTCAGATCAAGACTAAACAAGAATTGTTTTGTGGCTGCTTAGTGTCTCGTTGACCTAAAAAATGCTATCTGTCAGTTTTGTGTTTGCTTTTTTTATGGGAAATAATAGTTTACCCATAATTCAGCTAGGGTATATTTTACATCTATAAAACCCGACATATCGGTTCGTGCCCACTTGTAAGAAATTCTACGTAGGTGTGATCTTATTTGCTAAATAAAAAGTTTTGTTTTTTTGTAAAATTATTTTTGTTTGAATGCGCAATGCTAGATTTTTTCTTCTTTTTGTATTGATTAGTATCCAACAAAGTAATTTGTTCTATAAATAATCCTTGATTTCCGGTACATGTAATGAATAAGTATACACAAGACGAAGCTTGTGGTTGTCTGAATTTTTTTCCGTCGCAAGCAAGTCATTGACATCATATGGTCGACGTGAAAACATCATTTAACACGTGTCGTCGATTGTCGAATTGATTCTTTCTCCATATATATATATATATATATATATATATATATATATATATATATATATATATATATTTATAATATATATATATATATATATATATATATATATATATATATATATTTAATATTAATCTTCTTTTTGAGGTAGTTGTATTTACAGCATTTCGGTTGATCGTCTAGATTTTATGTACATTCTAGTCTTGATTCGAGAATCTCTCTCTCTCTCTCTCTCTCTCTCTCTCTCTCTCTCTCTCTCTCTCTCTCTCTCTCTCTCTCTCTCTCTCTCTACGAGGTAATTGCCCACTCTCGGAGTTCTGAAAGCAGTCTCCAGGTAATCATTGGTGTCGTTTGTGTCACTGAGCAGGCATGTGAAAGTTTAAGGAGAATCCGGCTGGTTTTTCATTTTATTCTTTGATTCATGCTTAACCAATATGAGTGCATTGTAGCACATGCAAAAATAGCCATTCGTGCCTCACTTAGCATAAAACTTCAGAGGAAGAACCAAGGAAAATCCAAAGTGTGTTACATACAGTATTATCGAGCAGTCAGTCAGAGTGATGCGTGTTCAAGAGGACGGCCCCTGGAAAGGTTTTAGATTTCGCCATTTACAAGTTGGCCCTCTGCGCTGTAACTTTTTAGAATGTAGATTTTACTGGGCGTATTGACACACCTTCAGTAGTGTAACGTCTCCCTAGTACACGAATATCTGAAGTGAACCTTTGCCATAAACATATATTGAACTAAGAGTAACGTTTTATTTAGTGCATTATCATCGTTATCAACAGAAGTATTAATGGTGGAAGTAACAGAAGGGAAGTCACTGGTGTTATTACAGTTGATGTTATTGGGTGTTTGAAAGTAACGCTGCTGGCCGTGTCAGTGGGACATCCTACTTTCCATGAAGCTGGTATGCTTGGCATATGGCTCCTCTGGAACGTCCATTTCAGGAATATAAACTTATTTGGTACCATTGACATCATAACCAAGTTTGTCCTGCGGTACCCACCACTGCATGATGATGCTGGAGAGAATTCTGTCAACTTTAGTTTTGATGGATTATTTCACTGTCAGTATCATCGTCCCGCAGCTGTTGTCTGCTTGGATGATGTCATAATTGTTGTTTGGTTTCTTTACTCTGCAGAATATTTTTGATGACTAAATTATATATTTTTTCATGTACGTTATTACTGTCGTCCTCTAGGACACAAAGAGATTTCTATATGTAGAGTCTTCTTGATTCCTTTTTATAAAAAGGTCATTTTCCCCCTTTTATTTTCTTCATTGTTGTCGTTACCTTCATGGTCGTAAAGAAGGATTTTAGAATTTCCCAAAAGTATTTTTTAAGGGCATGTCTTCAACAAAATGCGCACGAAATCTTATTACTTGCCACATTTTGCAGTATTTTAATGCATGCAGCCCACCCTCTAGCCTCTGACCTTTCTTAAATTTTGATTTCCTAGGTGTCTCTCACATTTTCCGCGCTCCGAGAGAGAGAGAGAGAGAGAGAGAGAGAGAGAGAGAGAGAGAGAGAGAGAGAGAGAGAGATTTGAGGAATGCTGTTGGTCATTAGAATTAGCTCAGTAAGGCATCCACTAGAGGGGTTTCCAGGATCTGGTTCGGTCGCTTGCCAGTCCACTTCGGGAGCCTTTGAGACAAGGAACGGCATTGGCGACTGGAACCTGTTTATGACTTGTGATTTGCATCTGCAGTGATACTTTCTTGCCCTCCCCCCGGGGTGCTTTTGTTCCCTTTGACACACACACACACACACACACACACACACACACACACACACACACACACACACACACACATATATATATATATATATATATATATATATATATATATATATATATAGAGAGAGAGAGAGAGAGAGAGAGAGAGAGAAGAGAGAGAGAGAGAAAGAGAGAATATTTGATGAAAGATTTCAATTAGATTGTGTGTGTACTACCTTGATAATGCCCTACCGTTTTTCATTATAATGTAATGGTATTTATTTCTCTCTCTGTCTCTCCCCCTCCCCCAACCTCCAGCTGTTACCCGCTGTTGTTGACTAACAATTGGGTACATAATTCACTTCAAAAGTAAAAAACAGGCACACTGGAAACGCATGCATGTCACCACTGGGAATCGACAATTTGAGAGAGAGAGAGAGAAAGAGGGAGATGACAACTGGCATATGTGCGGGTCAGTAGGAAAATATCTCTAGGCAGTTTTGAGTCGTTTATGTGGTTGCTGGCTAAAATTTTGTGCGCTTTTTATTATGATAGAATCGAGGTTGTTGGGTAAGACTGTGTTGTGTCCTTTAATAGAAACAAGTGCAATTTGAGCTGTTTTTCTGGAAGGAAATGGAGGTTATTGGAAAATTTGTCTTGTTATTTGTCCCTGAGTTTAGCTCTTGTCAACGACAATGAGTTCCTACAGAGTTATGTAAGGAGCAAATGTACAACTTTATTATTTTGAATGGCCAAACTTAGACACAATACTGTCGAAATTTTCGAGAACGATAGGCAGTTCTTTTAGTTTTTAAGAATAGTCTTTATTGATTGACTTATTTATACATGCATTTGTCTATCCACACTCTTTAATAATTATAGGTGCCTTGAACATGCGTGGGAAAGAAGGGCGTGCAACAGTTCACCTTAGTCTGCATAGGTGAATTATAGGTACCCTGGCTAGTCATTTTACTTGCGAGCAAAATTGCCCGGAAAATACAGAGTGATATCATTGCATAGAAATTCGTAGCGTTGTCAGTCCAGTCAGTATTATTTTGATAATTTTTTTATTTTACATAGTTACAGGTCTCTTCGTAAGTCATATTGTCTTTCTCCACCCTATCTTGCATCCCTTCTAAATACACCGTCCTATTCCGAACTTTATTTTTGTGCATTGCTTTGTTCGTGGTCATTTTTGTGAGGTTTTCTTGAGCATTTGAAAGGTCTTATTAAATAATAATAATAATAATAATAATAATAATAATAATAATAATAATAATAATAATAATAATAATAATAGTAATAATATAAAATTTTTAGAAGTGTAAAAATGTTGTAGTTTTGATTCTTCTTATGCCACCGTCATATACGGAAATGTATTTGGTTTATGAAAAATACAATCACAGTGATACTCATTTAGTTTGATGTTGCTGCTGCACGTGTGTGTGTGTGTGTGTGTGTGTGTGTGTGAGAGAGAGAGAGAGAGAGAGAGAGAGAGAGAGAGAGAGAGAGAGAGAGAGAGAGAGAGAAACTTTTTTATGAAACGTTCATGTATTCTATAAAGTAAAGATTTAGTCACGAGAACTTTTCTTGATTTAATATAAGCATTATATTTATACCACGAAGGAAGGATAAAGGAAGTCTTTCGTCCTTCCTGGTAGCTTTTCAAGTACCCAGGTTACCGATGCTTTTTCAAGAGCAATAAATACAGAAATAAATTTCGAATGCAGGCTGGATGTAGAAACCTCAGACTCTTAGTACAGAAACATTTTGAAGAACGCTCTGCATGTAGATAGCTTTAAAAAATACTGAATTAAGAAACCTCTTCAGGCACTAAATACGCAACCCTTAGAACCTTTTCAAATAGTGAATACTGGAATTTACTGAAATACACTGAATACAGAAACATATTTCAGTGACAAGAATTTAGCCATGTGGTCAGATAAAAAAATATCGGCACAGGGCGTCGACTATAGCCTGCCAGGTATATGGTGACAGTATTCTCGAGTTATTTCTATTATTGTTTGTCAGCTAAATTTCTATCGAATAACAAACTTCGCTTGTAAATGCAGTGCGTCTAGGAACGATGAAACACTTTTGACTAATCTTTCATTGTAAATAAAATTACGCATGATTATATAGACGTTGTATGTTGATCTTACTCTTGCAGATTGTTTTGCCGCTTTAATCATTTTGGTATATTTTTCACTTTTAGCCAACATCTAATGTATCACTATTATTATGTGGAATCTTGTAAAAAAGTAGCAGATCCGTGGTGAACCATTTACCTTCATACAAATGCATAATTTACATCAAAGTTCTTTCATTCAAATACCTTGCTTAAAAAGAGATTTACATTATTGACAGCTACAATGATACCCTGGGTGTTATCAACGCCAGAACTATATTAACCTTGTTACTCCTGCTGTTCTAGGCTATTCTCTAAAAGACTATGTGAATAACGAAATAGGTTGGTTATTCCTCATTAACTTCATTGTTTTAAAAAAAGGTTTATTTTCGTAATATAAAAAGTTGCCAAGATAATTCTGGAACTTGGGAATAAATAGTTTCATTTGAAAACCCAGAGTGCTGAAGTGAAGTCGGAAAGAGAATGAATGATTTTATTTGAAAACCCAGAGTGCTGAAGTGAATTACTTTATTTGATTCTTTGAATAGCAGATCGCATAAATATTAAAGCAGTAAAGTAATTTCTTTTCAGTTGAGGTGCTCTATTATTCCAAATTAAATAGAATGAAATAGCAGTTTGCCATTATTTCCCCCCAAATCGCCAAGTAATGCAAAGATCAGCGTGTTTCCCAGCAGTTCGGTTAAGTAGAAGAATGTTACATCCATTTTAAATAGTTAAGGAGAAAACAGTTTCACTGATTTTTATCAAATATGAAATGAAAAATAACACCCTTTTCATCAAATAATTAATCCCATAGAAAAAGGTTTCACCTATTCTACCCTGTGTTAAGTGGAAGAAATACCTCCAACGAAATCAGCGAAAGCCATTCGTGTCTTCCCACATTCATCTATATACAAGAGGATTGTGATTCCTCATCATGCCAAACTATTATGATTCCTCCTTTAATGCGGTAGTTATGGTGCTCATTATATAAGAGGCTTATCATTCCTCATCATTGTTATCACGATTTTCATTATGAGGAGTGATTTTGACTCCTCATCATACTGAGGGATTATGATTGTTCATCACGTCTCTGTATTATGATTCAAGCTTCGTAGATATTGTGTGTCTCGTTTGTATTGTCAAGCTGCCAGAACGTTGAAGAGCATCTTGAGTCATGCATAGATGCATGGCCATCTGTCGTCGGTATCTTTTCGCTTGTTAATTTATCTCCGTCTTTTCTATTTTTTTTTTTATGTAGATTACGTCACTTTTCTTATGTTGTGATTGTGGATTATGCATCTCTTAGCTGCTGTTTTTTTTCATTTTTAATTGTTGTTAATGTTTTTTTATGTTATTTTATATGGAGGAGCAGTGTTTTCTTCATTTAAATATTGTGTGTGTGTGTGTGTGTGTGTGTGAGAGAGAGAGAGAGAGAGAGAGAGAGAGAGAGAGAGAGAGAGAGAGAGAGAGAGAGAGAGAGAGCAAGCAATAATTTTTTCCTTTCCAATAGCCATCATTCTCTTTACCTATTTGTTTGATCTATTTTGGAACTGCGCGCAAAATTTCATTTTTAAAAGAATTGTTGAACACACAGTTAACAGTATTTTCAGTTTAAAGCCAACTTTGGAAATAACAATCACAGTAAATGTGACAAGGAAGATTCTGTTCCGTTTTTTGGTTATGTTCCAGGTATTTGAGATCTGATACATTTCGTCATGTAAGTCTTAGCAGTGTTGACTTGATTTTGAGGCCTTATATTCTTCAATACTTAAACATTATTATTCCTTATAATGTTTATATTTAATTATTCCGATACTTCTCAACTTTTACTCCTCTTTTTGCAGTCTGAATATGACTCACGAGCGAGTCGAATCCTTACATAAATAAAGAATATTTTAGATCCTTTGTGCGTTTGTCGTTCATCTCCTAGTTGAGATAACTTTGAGGGACCTCTGTATCTTCACATTATTATTATTATTATTATTATTATTATTATTATTATTATTATTATTATTATTATTATTATTATTATTATTATTATTATTAAAATACTCAGTAGCATGAATTTTGTAATGGAGAAACAAACCCACAGTTATGTATGGGTACAAATATATTTAAAAATTTATCTCTACAGAGAGCTTTCGGGAATCTGTTTGATTGAAAAGGGGAATCAAACAGATTTCCGAAACCTCTCTATATAGATTTATTTTTAAATATATTTGTAACCATACATAACTGTTATTATTATTATTATTATTATTATTATTATTATTATTATTATTATTATTATTATTATTATTATTATTATTACTTAAAATCATGATGAATTTTGAAGAAGAGACTTTATTTTCCAATGTTTTAAATACGAACATTTATCTGTAACTTTGCTGTAAACATGAACTTTTATTATTATTATTATTATTATTATTATTATTATTATTATTATTATTATTATTATTATTATTATTTGGCAGTGTTACTCCTTTATTACCGGGATGTTATTCCATTACGCATAAGATTGCCGTACATACACTTTATATGTCTTCACTAGTCCTCTTTCCCAAAATAGAAATGGGCAACGGGGGCTATTCTGTGTTGTGGCGTCATTTGCTCCCGAAATGCTCATGAATGCAGTTCGTTTTGAGGCTCCTGGGGTCATCGTCAAAATCTTGATCAATATCATAGTCACCCTGGGAGATTGCCATGGCAACATTCCGCCTTTTTAGTATTGTATTCATATTTACCCGTACATATGTATTTTTTTGTACGCATGAATACTGGAGGGTGTTACTACATATGTTCGTGGTTAGTTTTATGAATTCTGAACACGTTTATATTTATAGCTGTGAATAATGTATGATTTGTTTTATTAGTAGGCTATAAAAATGTGCACATATATGCGAGTATTCTGTAATTTTGTGTTTGCATTGCATTTTAGAAAGATGTATGATTTTATATTTACGTTTTGTTTACTTGCATGGTACTGTATAAATGTTTATGTGTCTAGAAATTAATATTGATGATAATAATAAAAGTAATACTTTATTTAAATATGATACTTTATTTCAGTTCATTGCCATACACACTAGAGGCAGTGCAGTATACATGAGCGACACATAAACAGCAAATGATTATGATAATTATTGTAGATAAATTTATATGTATACATGTTCCAGTTTGTATTTTTATGGAGAAAAACGTAGATTGTTCACTGTAAAATTTGAAGTGTTGTTAGACTTCCTCTCTCACTTAGAAACAAATATTTCAACAAATAGGGACAGCTTGAAAGATTCTAGAAACCGGAGGAGGGAAGTCCTACTGTCTAGAAGTTCTTCATCGGAGGGGTGAGTAGAGCTCTCGGCTAGCACGCTGCTGGCCCAGCGTTCGACTCTCCGACCGGCCAGTGAAGAATTAGAGGAATTTATTTCTGGTGATAGAAATTCATTTCTCGTCATAATGTGGTTCGGATTCCACAATAAGCTGTAGGTCCCGTTGCTGGGTAACCAGTTGGTTCTTAGCCACGCAAAATAAATCTAATCCTTCGGGCCAGCCCTAGGAGGGCTGTTAATCAGCTCAGTGGTCTGGTTAAACTACATATACTTAACTTTTTACCTACTGTCTAGAAGACAGTTGTAAGAAGGAATGATCAATGGTTGACGCTCGAGGTCGGGACATCCAAAGCAGCGTCTGGAGAATTTACAGAGAACGATCATCTTTTCGTGTAAATAGTAAACGGGAAGAGGTTCCCGATTTTGTTTATTTATCTATTTATTTGTGTTGTAAAACATTAATAAGGAATTAGTATGTTGACGGAAGGTGAATGGACTCCTGAAAGACCTTTTTATTTCCCTTGTTATACAATATCTTATATATAACAATTATTTCGGAATTCTTTCTTTATCATTATTGTTATTTTATACAGTTTAAGCATTCCATCCAAATCTTTATAGTTACCGCAAAAAGCATTCGTTTTCTTTGGGCGGATGATTCGGTTCAATGTTCCACAGCTGAGTTTATGGTAATCATGGAACAACCGCTTATGTAAAATCATGGTACACATTTCAACTCGAGTGTTGAAAGATCCAATGATGACTCCTTTAGCATCATATTACAGGGAAAGATTATTGACAGCCACACCGTCCCTCCCTCCCTCTCAGACCAAACCCACTCTGCACTCCTTACATATCCTGGCAGGGTACAAACCCGAAAAATGAAAAATGACTCCCTGTCGCCATAAGTCTCTGGGGACATGCGGGCCATTCCGAAATGTACATTATAGGTAAGTGAGCGCGTTGTGACGAAGCCGGTCCCGAAGACGTGTACCCACCGCGGAGACACCGGGGTTCTTCGGAGGGCCGCCGAAGAACCTAAATATAAATAAGCATACCCGTCAACGTTGCGTTAATGTGAATGATCATTTATTTATTTTTTCTTCCCAAATAAACCTCGCGCCAAGGTACCCATTTTGGTCCAAGTGTGCATTTCCTTTCTTGGGACGGACTCGCCTTTGGAGCTGCACAGCGACACGAAGGATAACGCCCTCCTCTGCTTTTGTTCTCCTGGAAATTCAATCAGAGGGACCCTATGCTCTTCAAGGGCCTTCGGAAAAATTGAGTTTGCTCTCTCTCTCTCTCTCTCTCTCTCTCTCTCTCTCTCTCTCTCTCTCTCTCTCTCTCTCTCTCTCTCTCTTTGCGGTACATAAGCAGCGAGGACTGATGTCACTCTTTGCAAGGTAAAGATTATCATGGCCCTTGTTTACGCCTCCCAAAATTTGATTTAAAGTAGCTTAGAAACTTTTGAGGCTCTCTCTCTCTCTCTCTCTCTCTCTCTCTCTCTCTCTCTCTCTCTCTCTATATATATATATATATATATATATATATATATATATATATATATATATATATATATATATATATATATATATATATATATTTATATATATATATATATATATATATATATATATATATATATATATATATATATACACACATATACAGGTGAAAAAATAAGAGACTGGAAGTGTAGGTTCTGAACAGTTTGCGACTTTTATTTCCAAGCCACAAGCCATGGCTTGGAAATAAAGTCGAACCCTCTCTCATTTTTTCACCTGTGGTTATATGTGATAAAAGACTTACATGTTAAATTGATTATAATAAATATATATATATATATATATATATATATATATATATATATATATATATATATATATATATATATATATAATATATCGTCTAAGTGTATTTTAGCAGGTGCTTCTGGGATGGGGTTGCAAGCCCAGTGCCCTGACACGCCGATGTTCAGTGGGTATGTTTGCAGACCTATGACATTTATAATGATGGTCAACTACCGTGGTATTGCTTATCTGCGGTGATCGAATATACCAAGTAAATTGGTTCCACTCCTCCGGGATGATAATTAAGGCCATAATTAAGACCAAAAGAATGGTTTTCTAATAATATTACAGTATACAAATGGGGGAAAACAGTACGTGAAGAGGACATGAAAAGTACCACAAAATAAGTGTAAAAACTTAAAATAAATCCAGTGGTTAAGGGTACTGTAAACAGATGTTGATTGGTCTATGGTTCCTTATCTAATGATGGGTTCTTTTTGGGTTTTTCGAATACAGCTTACATCGGGAGGTTAGCGATACGCCTTCGTCGTTTCCATAAAAAGTCCTTGAATTATTTGAATAATTTCGTTTTGTGTTTTCAGGATTGAAATACACTCACGTATTCTAAAATATTTATGGTTGAGACACTTGCCGACACATACTGAAGAGGTGCGGCTCAGCGTGGAACACTGGTTCGTCATTCTAAATCGTGAGAATTATTTGCTTTTTTAAAAAAAATGTGTCAGTTACCATGACTAACTAACTAGAGGTTTATAAATTCATATTTTAGTGTGTAGCGAAAATATATTATTCCACACTGGTTTGAGCAGCCACAACGCCCATCCTGCTTTTCTCAGCCTCTCCTGAAATTTGCATTTTAATGATGCAGTGTTCGGTACAATTATACCTAAATACCTAAGCCTCTCAAACACTGTCATCACTTAACACTTTCGTGGGTTCTTTTCATCATGTTATTGTTGTAGGTTTTCGACCGGTTAACAACAGGTCCTTCTTTGCTTCTCCTCCTTACCATATATTTCAGTATCAGTTGTATTTCCACAGAGTTGCATATCGAGGCAGGATCATCAACACGGTTAAGATTTAACAGCATTCAAATTCCATTCCAATGAATATTCGTATTTGTTACAGCAACAGCTCCTTGCAGAACTAAATCCGCAACCAAGATAAAATAAAAGGTGCGGGAGTACCAAGCTGTATCACACCAGTCCTGAATTTCATATGAATCACTCAATTTTCCATTAGCCATAAGTTCTGCAAAAGATTCTAACTCAAAGTCATATCTACAAACGTTTGAAGTATCCTATAAAATCTCATAACCTTCTATAATCCATTATGTAAAGCTCTCAGGTGGTTCTCCAAAATTTACAGAACAAAAATTGTGGCATTTCATCCCTCTAGCTTTTTGCATTTGGTCATACAGCCTCTCCCTTTCCTGAAACAGGTTTGTTCATCCCTCAATAGCATGTCCATGCTAGTTTTGATATATCGAAATTATTGGTAGCAAGGTTACATACCCAACCGGTTACCACACTCGTAACTTTAGCCTCAGCTTGCAGTCAGGATACAAATGTTTATTTTTCCGCTGAAGAGTCCTGTCGGCTGGGATGTGTATAAGTGAAGTGCTCCCATTTGCTAAACCAAACTGTGGCATCCTTCATTAGTCCTGTAGGATGCAGAGCCATGTACCTGCACTTGGGATATCTTTCAGGAGAAGCTCTTGGCAAAGTGTGGAGGTAAACAACGCAGATTTTTTGTTCTACGTTTCTCTTAGTTTTTACTTTATGATTAGGATTAATGTTTAGATATCTGTGTAAAGTGTTATATTTTTCGTGTGAATAGCTCTTCGTCATTTTTTTAAATTGATATTTTTATTAACAGTAATGTTATTTTAATTAGCTCATACTTTCGTTTTTGTTTTCTGTGATGTTATGATTATTGTAATTTTGGCTGTTACAAATATTAGTGAAAAGTTCACGTAGATGTTTAGTTCGTCGAGTTTGTGAAAACTCTTAATCCATTGAAGTTCAGTGGATTTCTGTCGTAAATTTATATATTTATTTTTCAGAGCGTTGATGCAAGTATTGATTAGTGTTGTAGACCCCTGAATTCCGTAACTAATAAATTAATTTGTTTTAACTCGTGGATTATATTTATTTTTGTACCAATACCACCTCTGTTACAGTTATTTTGTACTCCTCTTGCTAATGAATGTAGTATTGTTTTGTACTCGAATTTTGTTTTTGAATCTGACCATGAGCTGAAATAAAATAAGTATTACTACTTAGCTCCATGTGAAATAAATGTACGTGAAGAAATTCCCCAATTTCCTTTAGTAGTCTGTTAATTGGAGGAACATGGTTTTATTCCTGAAGCCTTTCCAACCATTACACAAATTTTAGATTTGGCAAGATGATGTTGCTTCTATGTGATTACAGTGAAAAGATCCGAACTGATTTTGGAGAATGGGTCTCGCAAGAGCCAATCCTTTTAACCGTTGTAATGAAGTACCCTATTAAAACGTAGAAAAAGATTTTTGTATCCTCATCATTTAGGCAATAGATAAAACCAACCATTGGGCAAGAGGTCTTTGAGAGAGGTACCTAATGAGTGGTTACGGGGTTAACGAGGTTATGTACCTCTTATTAACAACCGGAGAGTGTTAAATGAAAGACGTAAAGCTAGCCGAGGCCTCCTTAAATCTTACCTTCCATAAGGGAAGCACCAATTACTTGCTTTCTTTCCCTCGTATTTTCCTTTTTGTCGAGAAACCAGTAAAAAAATTGCTGCTATTTATACCCACTAACGCGAACGCTTTCTGGCCCTTGAAGGCCTCCCTCCAAATTCGTGGTCAAAATCTTCCAAGCTATCTTTGGCATGGGTTGAAAGGCATGGTTCTTCATCTGCCTGCCCCTTCGCTTTCCCCATATATCATGTGCTCCCTTCCTCCTCACATCTCTGTGTGCGCCCGAGGTATGGGAGATGGGTAATGGGGTAGGGTCATTTGGGTTTGAAGGGTGTTCTGCCGTTCTTTTTTTGGGAGGGTGTCGGCTGTCACGCCGGAGAGGGCCATCTCTGTGATGGATGATAGGAGGTGGGGCCTTGCCCCTTGAACTGGAGTCCAACACGCGCCTGCAGACTCTTTCAAGTTTACAGAAGAAAATTGACCTGCCCTTCCTCCCTCTCTCTCTCTCTCTCTTCTTTTTCCTTTATATGTTTCTGTTTACTGTCAAGACATCTGAGGGTAATCGCCAGTGTTGATCCAACTCTATGTCGGAAATTTACAATATAGCCTTTTTATAGCAGCTCCAAAGGGTTTCGGGACCATGTAGTCTCTCTCTCTCTCTCTCTCTCTCTCTCTCTCTCTCTCTCTCTCTCTCTCTCTCTCTCTCTCTCCTCGTATATTGTTTCTGTTTACTTTCAAGAAACCTAATTTAAACCGTGCATCGTAAACAGCTATCTGCGTGTGTGTTTGGGGGTTGGGTAGGGCGCAAGTACTTTTTATACAATTCTGCTAGTTTCTTATGTACCTATTGGTTCATTTTCGTGCCAGACAAACTATTGCGTTACTTTGTTTCAGTGAACTTGCATTGATAGCGTTTTAATTTTTGTGAAGAGAAGACATGATCGTTTCTCTTATGTTTAAAAGCTTCACCTTTCCTTATTTTGTCATAAAATCTTTTAACATCCTTTTAGTATATATTAGCTAAAACTTGGGTGACAGTGAACTAATTCTCTCAGCAATTAAGGTATAGTATGTTAGTTTCGACTCTGCTATACATCTCTTGAATCCATGTTTTTGTAAGTGGAGTCGAAATCAACTTATCACCAACATGATGCTTAATATCATAACATATAATAATAATAATACCAGTTACTTCCAGTGACCGATGTTGCCGGCGCCTGTGCTGTTGTTGATCATCACAACGAGCTCCAGACGACTGGCGGGGCTGTCTTCAGAAAACGACGGCATTGCCTGATGTACCATTGCTTTTAATGACCGGTTCCTTGTTTTCGTTTGTTTTTAGTTTTTACGTTTACACTTTGTTAGTACTTTTACATTACTGCGTCTGATTGAAAAGGGGTATCGAACAGTATCCAATAAGCTCTCTGTTTAGATTTATTGTTAGATATATTTGTACCCATCCATAGCTGTGGATTTGTTTCTACGACAACAACAACAACAACAACAAATAATAATAATAATAATAATAATAATAATAATAATAATAATAATAATATTTTATTTATTTATTTATTTTTTATTTAATGAGGCTGCTAGCCGCATTTGCTTGGTCACTGTGATGGTGATGGGACCGTAAATGCCGACGGAATCTGGAAGCTTATTACTGAAAGGTTCCCATCCCAAACCACGCTGCACCCAGCGCTTTTCAACTCCGCTGATTATTGCCGTCGATAATGACGCTGAAATTCAACACGTATTTCCTTGTTTCTTAAGATCCTAAGGATACAGTTAATAGTTTATGGTCTGTTAATAGGTACCACAGAATGCATTATCCATTGTTAAATTACTTCAACTTGATATTTTCTGTGAAACTCTTCCGTGTTCTGCTCCACCACACTTGTAATTCAGCGCGGCCTGGCACCACTTGTGCTAGGTATCCTGAGGTGGTTAGGTGTACCATCGCAAATTAATCTGCCCACGCTGTTCACGTTTGTGTAATCAGTCTCCAGAAATTATTTACTGGTCAGACCTCTTGTTGCAAGTCCCTTCCTCTTTTTAGTCTCGTAGATCCATATTGTAAATGGACTGCTTGATTTGTAACTATATTTCCTTGAGGTGCTGTCACCATTCATCGCTGTAGGAGCTGATGTAATTTCGCGTTAAATATGTAATCTCTCGTGCAAATTTTGATTTCCCTTGGTTTTGGAGGAATAAAGAACCTGAAGTGACGCAGCCTAGCCCCCATGGGCACAAGTGGTACTGGGCAGAGCCTACAGCAAAGTAGACCCAAGTAGAGAGAAAATGTATGGGCTCGTTTCCGTAAAAATTCTGTATGCCTCGGTAAACCTAAGCTGTGAATTAGACACCTGGTTGTTATTCCAGTGTTTTTATCCTTAAGGAGAGAGAGAGAGAGAGAGAGAGAGAGAGAGAGAGAGAGAGAGAGAGAGAGAGAGAGACGCGGGTGACCAGTACGCCATCAAAATGAACACCATTATCATAATTGAAAATTGTGAGCCTCTCCGAATCCGCATCCCGCCAGGGTGAAACCATTCATGAGATTATTCTCTCTCTCTCTCTCTCTCTCTCTCTCTCTCTCTCTCTCTCTCTCTACCCTATAATACGTGATAATGACTTTGAACATCTCGGGAGCCGCAGGTCAAATTCATTCAGATAATTTTATCAACCCACATTTTTTCATCTTCTAATGTAATGAACGCTAATGACATTTACTGGTCATGTTGTTTTGCTAAGTGTTTCCTTAATTTCTTTTGATGGGATAATGAGCTTCCTGGGAGCAATCACATACATATTAGCCCCCCGTGGGTGTGTTTTTTGGGGGCATTATTCTCATTCTTGTTTTTATTTTTAAATTATTTTTGTTTTATTTCTGTTTCACAACGAGAGAGAGAGAGAGAGAGAGAGAGAGAGAGAGAGAGAGAGAGAGAGAGAGACAAGGGGACATTTTAGATGTAATTTAAAACCTAAATTTTTTGTTTAGCGTTAACAAGAAAAATAATGTATATTACATCTTATGTATGTTACTTCCTATCATAATTAAAATGACCTAAATCCTTTTACCTAGACTTTGATTCTGTTAACACTGTATATGTGGGAATTCATAAAAACCATGTATTATAAGTGAAATAGGTTATTGTGCGTAGATGATGAAGAATCTAAATGCTGTTTATAGATTTTTGTTGAAATCACTTTCATTTATTTGTTTATTTGTTGTGTTCCATCTGAAAAGTTGGAGACTTCTTTTCTCTTTTTCATATCCTAATGGGAAACCGCCATTGACATTAGCATATTGCCTCCATTATTGTGAATGAGGTCAATTTACCAGTTTTTTCAGCCTTAGTTCCCTGTGAGTTAGAGAAAGTGTAAGATGGCAAAATTGCATATACACTTATTTAGGCTATATTATATTGCTTTGCTCATTAAGCCTCATTTTCATGTCGTTTTTATAAAACGATTTTCGTTAAATTTAAGTGGCGTGTGAACGAGCTTTTAGTGTAAATGGCACAGAATGGCTCCTACCTTCATTATTGCTTATGGTGTGAGTGCAACTGCTCGCTTCAGGAGGATCGTATGGTTGTCGTTGTCTCCCTTCCAACCAGTGGCCGTCACACTGAGGCGTACTCACTAAGGCAGACAGCCATTGGTTCTACTTTTTCTTCAGGCGGAACTTATTTCAAAACAGCTCAAGAGTGGGGCCACTGTAGCTTGTGTTGGGACAGGTATAGAATCTTCTGCCCATGTAATTGTCCGCAAGTACTCCTTCTTTTCCCCTGGGGGCAGGGGAAGAAATCCCTTGCTGTTTGACTAAAATTTGGTCCATAAGGCAGCTTAAGTATTTATCATTTCTTAAAGCACAAAGAATGAGATAAAATATTCAGCTATTTTGCTAAAATTAGTTTTGCGGCTGCATAGTTGACATTTAGAAATCAGTTTTATTCATCTCCAGTCGCATAAAACTCTCTCTCTCTCTCTCTCTCTCTCTCTCTCTCTCTCTCTCTCTCTCTCTCTCTCTCTCTATTGAATTTTCTCCCTTTGTGCATAGCCATACTAGTCAGCCAGTACTTACATTTATAAAGAAGTTGGACAAGTTCTCAGTTCTCATTATAGGTGAACCAAATATGATGCTAATGGATAAATCAGACTAGTTCCGACACGTTGTTGCCAATTTCAGAGTCTGATTTAACATCCTCAGTTTCAATAACCACTTTAATTAATCACCGAACCCTTAGTCCGTATGTCCGTATTTTGTTAAACATGATGAGTCTCTAAACATTTGAAAACAATGTATAGTTTTTCGTTATCTTACATTAAGTCATTTTTTAAGATCCATAAACAATAAAAATAACAGTAAAATGGGAATAGTTGATATATTTTCAAATGTATATATTTCTACACTTAGGCAGTTTCTGCTAATGTTTAGTTTTTTTTTTTTTTTTTACTTTGCCATATACTGTGTTCAAGGCCATTAGAAATAGCATTTTGAATAAATTATATGATAATATTTTTTATTACAGAAACTAAGACTAATTTTTTAAAAATCATGAAATTTGGTTGAGAATAAGGAATAAAGAAGAGACCGGACACTTGAGCCGTAGCAGAAATGGACCTTTCGAACGTCTGTGCTTATCTTTATGCTGGCGAAGAATGATGAATGTTTAGATTCAAGGCATAGCTTCACGAGAAGATCCGTTATCAAGTTCATTATAACAACATGCTCTCTCTCTCTCTCTCTCTCTCTCTCTCTCTCTCTCTCTCTCTCTCTCTCTCTCTCTCTCTCTCTGGCCTTCGTGGAGATCGGCCTTTGATCCCCGACCCTTGCAAGGAGAGTAATGTATGGGTACAATTCCTAAAAAATCCAGTGTTCCTCAGTATAACTACAGTGTTATAAGTACTTGGTTGGTAGTAGAATGTAGTGGGTTTTAGCTAGGATGGAGAGTGAAAAGAAGATAACAAGCGTTTGAGATTTTTAGGTTCAAAATATATACTGTAGTAATATTATTAAGAACAGGAGGGCATTGACTGGTGTGGAACTGCACATAAGATTTCATATCTCTCTCTCTCTCTCTCTCTCTCTCTCTCTCTCTCTCTCTCTCTCTCTCTCTCTCTCTCTCTCTCTCTCTCTCTCATGATGATTTTTTACTACCTAAAAAAGACACACACCATCAGTACATAAGCCCCTCAAACATCTATTGCGCTGGGAGTGTGGCTAGCAACCTCATCCACAACACTTACCAAAAACCGAAATGGTAGCACTTTCGAAAGCCCACCCTTCCGCGGGAAAATGGACGTATATAAAAAATATAATTATTATTATAAAATACAGCATATATTTGTATGGAAATAACCAAAAGACAATAAAATCACAGAGCAAGCAACAAGAGAATACAGGGTCGCATTCCAAAACTGGCACTGGTGGCTAACCAGTTAAAGGTGAATAATCAGCGCAATCGTTCGTTATGTTTCATGCATATATTTTCCCTTTGTATTTTTCATTGTACGCATTTGCATTGGTATTAGGGCCATTTGGCAGGTAATCCTGTGCTAATGGATGGATTTTCCCCAAACAAAGGGTTGAATGCTCATGTGGCTTTGATAAACGAAGGTAATTCACGCTGTGGGAATCGAGTGTAGGTTGCATCTATATTATTATTATTATTATTATTATTATTATTATTATTATTATTATTCTTTCAAGTTAGTGTTTCTTGACAGCTTGCGTCAGTTATTCTTTGACATTGATTGTTATCGATAACCGTTATGTACTTTATGTTTTTAAATTTGTTTTGAAATACATGTTATGAGACTTTGCACGATGGAAGGTCTTCAGCCGTAGTCATGTTTGTTTAAGTTCTGGCAATTTTAAGCGACAAAAGCGATACATACGATTTGTTTCTTACTGGAATATTTGTGACCCTCTTCAACGGATATCATTGCCAATGTTTACTTTGGTAGAAACTGATTCGTTTAGACTATAAATATGTTGGCTGTAATATGATGGCATTTTTATCTGATTTTTTGATAAACAGTGTTTTTCATTTCATAATTTGATTGATTTTAACGAGTACGTTTAAGTGAAAATAAAAACACGATTAAAACTGCCTTCTTAGCAGTGATATTTATCAATTTTAAAGGCTAATAAGTGTACGTGTTATGGCTAAAATGTGTTAGAGCTTTCTTGCAGACATTTCATATATATTGTTTTGGTGTCTTGGGAGAAAATAAATAATGAATTCTTTAAACTGATAAAAGATAATTCGATGTACCAAAGCATTCTTTTAAGAATTACAGTGAGGCTGAGTCTTCTTATTGATTCTAATCTCAGAGACTCAGGTAAAGTAAATTACAAGCTTAGACTTTATTAGCCCTAACGGCCAGGTACATGGTTAAGTACCTGTTACAACAGATAAATAACGGGTGTGGCCTCTGCATAGTAAATGTTGATTCATACGTCGACTCCCTAGATGACACAGTGGAACTCTCCTCCTTTGTCATCATTGATCATTCAAGTTGCCTCTCTCTCTCTCTCTCTCTCTCTCTCTCTCTCTCTCTCTCTCTCTCTCTCTCTCTCTCTCTCTCTCTCACACACACACACACACACACACACACACACACACACACACACACACACACACACACACACAAACCACCTCCGCCCCTATCTTTTCCAGTTAGAAAGAATAACAGTTATTACTTGTCTTTATCGCCTGAGCTTTATGTATAGGGATTTTTATTGGCTGGTGTGTGGGTAGCAGGTACAAGGGAGTGAATATGAATCTCTAATCCTTCAGATGGTTCGTCCTGTCATTGATTTGTTTGTATGTTCGTACGATTGTGTACCCTGGGCCTCTTGGTTTCACTGCATGGTTGTCTTGCAAGATGGGGACGAAGATGCATTGTCTTTCCATGTATTTATTGATATATTTTCTGATAATGTTACTTGAGTTTCGACGATATGTTTTCAGTTGAAGATGAAATTTTACATATTCATTTCTTTTTTTTAATGTTTTGACTGTTACATAGGTGTGCATTTTATTGATTGATTGCTGGCTGTTAAGAGGCGTTGCAACGAAAAAGTCATCGGACTTGGAATGGTACCTGGTTAATTGTTCTTTTCTTTGTGTAAATATTTATTAGCACAAATCTTGTTAATTTTTTTTCCTGTGATTTCCTTCCTTCTTATCCCCGGGAATATTTATCAATAGCTCCACGTTCCCTGGAGCCAGTATGATGCTAAGTCTATCATCAGCGCTTCCTGTCGTCAAATTCATTTCCTCCACTACCGCCACTATCACCAATTACATCTTTGCACAAGGTGGTATCACCATTGTCACTCAGCCAACTTTACTGGCATCACTATCTTTAGTATGTCTATTGATATCACCGTCATCGCTTGCTTCTGTCACCGTCGTTGGCTCTGTTCCTGTGTTCATTTATTTACTTTTATAATATCTCTCTCCCCCTCCCATAACTCACTCCTATTTATGCCATCCTCAATTGGCCTGCTGTTGTCACTGCCACCACCTGTTCTGCTTCCTTCTTCAACCAAACCACCATTCTCCCTAGCTTCTTACAGCATCGCTTTGCTGTCCTCTCTAAATCATTTAGCTTGACTATAGTTAGTATAATGATAGGGTTATTTCCTTTGCTGTCCTATTTCTTTTGCTATCCTTTCTGTCTTTCGCTTTACCGACGCTACCTCATGAACCCTGTTAATTTCGCTTGAATTTATTTCTGGTGATAGAAATTCGTTTCTCGGTATAATGTGGTTTGGATTCCACAATAAGCTGTAGGTCCCGTTGCTAGGTAACCAATTGGTTCTTAGCCACGTAAAAATAAGTCTAATCCTTCGGGCCAGCCCTCTCTAGGAGAGCTGTTAATCAACTCAGTGGTCTGTTAAAACTAAAGATATACTTAACTTTTACACACACACACATACTAATTCTTCCATCGTCAGTCTACTGTTCGGCCGGTGCCTTCACCGCAGTTCTCCTGCTTCCTTTCTCATCAGAACTACATCCTCTGTCATATCCTCTGCTTTTGCTCCCGGTCTTGTGGCTCCTCCGTTGTCACCGCCACCTGCTCTTTTACCCCCGTCACCCCCGTCACCCCCGCCTTCATTGAAGGAATACCCCCGTCTCATTAGTGCTAAACAATTAGTTTCGTTGCTCACCTAAACCCTTTCTCTGTCTCTTACCTTTGACCCTCGTAACCTTCGTTTGACCTCTCAGGTTTATTAGAGAATTTTAAAAGCGTCACTTTATCCTTCTTTTGCCGAAAACCTTTTTCAAGCGTCGCGGGATTTATAAGAATTAAGGCCCTCGTTAATAAATGTCGAATAAAAAGAAAAAGTTACAAGAAATTTTTTTATGAAACCACATTTCCCAGTGCAAAAATTAAAAAATCCCCATAAACGAGTGAATATGTAGGTCTAGGAACATAAATCACGCGGTAAGCGTCTCGTGGTTCTATAAAACACCTCGTAAAAAAATCACTTTATCACATCAAACAAGGCTCTTTTTTAAAGCTCCTTAATCTGGTGGCGCTCCCCACTCCACGTCTCCCCTTCCCCCTCCCCTCTCATCTCACCTTTCTTCTTTTCCCACTATCGCCCCTTTCTTAATTCTTTTTTGCCTCTCTCCATCCTCCCACTTTCTACTGGCAGTAAAAAGTGAAGTAAATCGTTGTTTATCGGTTGTAATAAATAATGTATGAGAATGGTGCCGAATTGCCAGACACCGATACCCTTAGATCATCCGCGACCCTTGGAGGAGGATAACCATCGATTGATTCGTGGAAGGTTATCCAGGGATTTAGGAGCTGAGGAATAAGGAGTGAAAAATAAAGAAGAAAGGAAAATGTGTTACGACGATAAAGGAGGACCTTAGCTAAGTGCAGAATCACTGGGGAAGCCGCTTTCATTTATACTCTTCTCTCGAGGTCACCCTCTTGTTTCGAAAATTCCTCATAAGGCGAAGGACAACATTAGGAGGATAATGATAAGCAGAGAATTACCCTCACCACTCTTTTCATTACGGTCATATTGCTTCAGCCTCCATAATCTATTTCGGTCAAATGGCGCCCCTATCACGGTAAATTAGGATCTCCTGTGAATGATGAAATGGAAGGGAAACTTGGATAATCAGGATGCACAGCAGGTGGTTGCTTAAAGTCTTGGAAAGTTCTTTGATGAACACACACACGCATTATCTATCTATCTTTAAAATATATATCTATGTATGTATGTATCTATCTATATATATATCTGTCTATCTATCTGTCCTGGATATGAGGCTAAACTGTATCCGGTTGTAAAGCTCTTGCTAAAGGACATAATGAGGTTACCTTGAATTGCAACTACCTCCAGGTCACCCTTGGGCAAGGTGTAGTAACTGTAAGCCTCCCTTGCTAGGGTACAGCTCCACTGCCTTGTGGATAAACTTTTTAGTTAAAGGCTAAGGAGAAGGAAAACTCCCAATTTAAAACCCCTACTGCCTTGTATGGTCAACCTTTTTAGGTAAAGGCTAGGTCTATGGCTTATAACCATAGCATGGAAGAGAACTGGAGACCTCACCATGTATAACCTCCAAGAATAATCGTGGTTACGTCACAAAGAAGATTACAGATGAACGCCGTTAATGGGAACTATGTCAGATTGGATGATGTGGTTGTCTCGCCCGGTCAAACTAGCCATGTGGTGCAGGTGGCATTTGACCGTCATCAAGCTACTGCCCCAAAAAGAAAAGAAAGAAAAGTAATAACAACCCAAAGACAACAGAAAACAAGGAAAATAAGGATAGCTACTTGGAATGTTAGAACATTATATCAGGCTGGAAAGAAAATAAATGTAGAGAGAGAAATGGAAAGAATGAAACTACAGGTATTAGGGCTTAGTGAGGTTAGATGGCCAGGAGTGGGATGTTATCCAACTTCAACAGGAGGAACCTTCATATACTCGGGAGGCCAGAGTGCTGAGAGAGGTGTTGGTGTGATATTAGACAAATCTGTGAAACCATGTTTGATAGGCTATTGGGCTGTATCTGACAGGATTTTGTTGGTGCGTATAAAAGCCACACCATTCAATATATGCATAATACAAGTATATGCACCTACATCTGAACATGATGAAGGGGATGTTGATCAATTTTATCTAGAGTTAAATCAGGCAAGAGAGCAGTGCAAAGAGCATGAAGTAATTATGGTTATTGGTGACCTCAATGCGAAGGTGGGACAAGGAAGAACAGCGGATATTGTTGGGCCTTTTGGATTAGGTAGAAGAAATGAGAGAGGAAACAGATTTGTAGACTGGTGCTTAGAGAGAGAAACAGATTATATGAAACACCTGGTTTAAGCACCACCCAAGACATCTCTGGACATGGAAGAGCCCTGGTGACAGAGTTAGAAACCAAATAGACTTTCTAACCATCAATAAAAGATTTAGGAATTCTGTCAAGCAAGTGAAAACCTACCCAGGAGCCGATTGTAATAGTGACCATGTACCCAGTTGTAGCAACAGTGATGGTGAAGTTGAAAAATCAGAGGAAGAGTACACCTAAATCAAAGAGGCAACTGAAATTATTGAAAACAGAGGAAATGAAGAACCAATATAATGTAATTGTAAGAAATAGATATGACCAGCTTAAGGAGGAAGGCCCAGTGCTCCAACATCCTCGGCAAAAGTGGCAAAATATGGAAAATGCAATAAGAGAAGGTAATGAAATAATACCAACAACAGAAAGGAGAGCTCGGAGAGAATGGATGACAGAAGATATCTTGATAATGATGGATGAAAGAAGGCAACAGAAGGGTAAAAATGAAGATAGATATAGAGCTCTGGATAGAACTATTAAGAGGGAATGCACAAGGGCAAAGGAGAAATGGATGGAGAGATTTGTGAGGAGGTAGAAGATTTGGATAAAAGGGATGAACGGAGAAAGTATGATAAGGTGAAAGAAATTACTTTTAAAAAGAAGAGAAGCATCAGCACTGGTATAAAAAAAAAGCGGATGGAACCATAGTAATGGAGTCAAAAGAAATATTGGAAAGATGGACGGAATATATTGGAGAATTGTTTGATGATGATAGAATAGAACATTTAGACTTCAGTGACAACGGAGAGGGACCAAGTATAATCAGATCAGAGATAGAGGCATCTTTAAAACAAATGAAAAGCGATAAAGCAACAGGTGATGATGGAATAGCAGCAGAGATGTTGGTAGCTCTGGGAGAATACATCATTGATATATTAATGGAAATAGTGGGAGGAATATATGAAGATTGAGAGCCTGCAACACAGATGTACAAATCAACATTTATCACAATGCCAAAAATACCGGGAACACTTGAGTGCAATAAACACCGGACTATCAGTATCATGAGTCAGAACACAAAAATAATATTAAGGATTGTTTTGAATAGAATAAGAAATAAGAAACTCCCAAAGACTGGCAATGAACAGTGTGGTTTTATGAGAGATAAAGGGACAAGAAATGCAATTTTTATTTTGAGAATGTTGATGGAGAGAGCAATAGAAGTGAAAAAAGATCTATATGTTTGTTTTGTTGACTATGAAAAGGCTTTTGATCGGGTTAGACATGTAGACCTTATAAGGATATTGGAACAGATAAATATCGATGGGAAAGATCTAAGATTGATAAAGAATTTATATTGGAATCAAGAGGCATCAGTGAAAGTAGAAAATGACGAATCAGAGATTCGGCACATCAAGAGGTGTAAGACAGGGTTGTGTGTTATCACCTGATCTCTTCAATTTATATAGTCAAATGATAATGAGAGATCTCAGAGATATGGAAGGAATTAAGGTTGGAGGAGTTAATATTAATATCAGATATGCTGATGATACAGCACTTGTTGCAGACTCTCATGATAAACTTCAAGCTTTAGTCAGTACTTTACACCAGTCAAGCAGAGAAAGAGGTCTGTCAATAAATATTAGGTCGACAGTTCGAGACGTGTGAGATGTCTGTTATGTTTTTAGAAGATGTTGGAGTGGCTTTGTTTATGTGTGTATTAGTCTGCCAACACCCATTGCTTTATATATATATATATATATATATATATATATATATATATATATATATATATATATATATATATATATATATTATATATATATATATATATACAGTATATTATATATGTGTGTGTATTTATTT
>NC_089789.1:24736105-24793605 GCF_040412425.1 Macrobrachium rosenbergii
TCGTTTGTGAGTCGACACGCTACCATTTTGTTACAAGAACCAGAGAGAGAGAGAGAGAGAGAGAGAGAGAGAGAGAAATCCAGTCGGCTGACATTACCAAAGATTTTCATCGGTAACCCTTTTACTTATTTTCAAATATCCATTTGGCGTCTAGACGGCCACGGCTCGCTATTTTAGCAGGAACCGGCAACCCTTGGACGGGGTAGAAGAGGTAGCGATAGCATCGCCAACAGCGGTGGCGAGCGGTTAAAACCCCATCCGTCTTTGAGGTGCCGCACGTGCCCACCTCCTTAAGGATATTATCGACTCCCACTGCGGTACTTGGCCTTCGAGAGATTGTTACCTGTGTTTCTCGTTTCTTGTTTATTTTTGAGCTGTTATTTCTTGGCCGGGAATTCAGGCCGAAAGGGACCAGTTATTTTTACTTTTGACCGTATAGTTACGGGCACTTATCGGCCATGAATGCTCATGCGCTGTTGTGCTTAAATAAACCGTGAGCTATGCATGCGGAAATATAACTAAGTTCTTTGCATTCTTATGCATATGCACGTTAGTGAACCTGGATATAACCACGGGTATTTCAGACATTCCTCTAACCCTTATATCTAACATGATTGACATTCGTCCAGTTGAAATAACACACCAAGTCATCGGTAAGTGCCACTAGGAGGGATCCTTCTCAGTGAAAGAATGCCTGATAGGATCTACCGAAGCGAGCCTTACACGACGTATTTTAAGGAAGTAATTATGCAACATCGGGTACCGTTCACAGCACCGGTCCCGGAGGCATGTATGGTATTTAAACACGTTTTGGTTGTTATTTACTGTAGTCTGGTCGGGTGTTTGGGGTTATAAGTAATTATATAGGGCTTTATCTTGTACAGCACTTGAGTAGTTAAAGGGGGGTATTTGCATATACTTTATTAAAAAGAGGAACCAAAGTATATGGTTACTTGAATGAAATACAAGAGGTTTATATGATTTAGTAGTTTTCCAGCATGTAGTTTTGTGAGCGTATGTGAGCACAGTATACATACGTTCATACTTACAAACATAAATAAATACATACATACATGCATGCATACATATATGTATAACGTATATATGTATAAATTATATACTGTATATGTGTGTGTCTGTGTGTATAGAGAGAGAGAGAGAGAGAGAGAGAGTACTTATTTCGAAGTTTGTAGAATATCAAAGTGCGATCCTTTGAACGTTCCATGGAAACGTAGTCCCTTGAAAGCTACTTACGATAGTGAGTGTATTGCGACCCATTGGCATTTAAACAAACGTCCTTACAGATGGGGGCGTCAGATGTTATGAATATCCCACTCAGTCATCCTGAACATCCCCTGTGGTTTATAAACCTCTGGTGTTGCGCTGGAATGCTGTTAATTGATGGGGGCATCCTTTGCTGGATAATGGCATTCTACAGAACAAATAAATGTTTTCATGGGTAATTTGCCTCCCACCGTTAGTTGTGCCAGATCGAAATTCTACCTTCGTTGGAAGCTATAATTCCTTGTCCTCGTTAAGATACGTCAGAAGAGAATTTTTTAAAGGTGTTCCCTTTCCTTCTTTCAGAACCAACAGTTTTGCTTTCAATAATTGCCATTGGTAATGTCTTAAGTCCACACAAGGAAAGCAAATGCCTCAGTGGGTGGAGCTGACATTATGTCGTCTCCGTGTTTGCGTGGTGTCGGTAAACAAAGTATTTTTCTGTTTTTGCATCCATGTTTTTCCCCTAGTACTTGATCGTATCGGATTTATAAGAAACCTTGATAGATGTTAATGTTCTTTTTTTTTTTTACTTATTTTCAGGCTGCAATAAAGAAAAAACGTGACATCAGGATAACTTAATTACGGAATGAAGTTAGTCGTTTGTGCATAAAACTAAACCGCATTTATGAAATTTTGGTTGGGTAGACAAACCAGATTTTTACTCTGATTTTCTTTCTCCTACCAAACTGTGGATATTCTTTTTGTTTTCATTTGCCATGGGTTAAATTATTATGATATTCTTCCTGTTGACTTTGCTCTTGAAAAACAAAGGCAGTTCAGTTAGAGACAAACGGTCGTAGACACAACTCCTTCAAGGGTTATGTTACGTGTTTGGGTGTAAGACGTGTGTTTGTAGATATTCGTGATGGTTTCAGAATTAGACCAGTTTTTTTAACTTTAAAAAAAATATGGGACATAACTCCGTAGAAATGTGTCATCGTAAGGGGTGTTTACATATCGTATATGGTGTATTATCAGAGTTAGTAAAATGTGTGCAATTTTCCATCTTTCCGTATACTGAATATCGTAAATATTATATATTGTCATTGTGTTACGGTATACGGTACAGTCGCTATATTTAGTATTACTGGTATCATTTTTATTTGCGAACTTACAGAACTAACCAAAATGGCCACTGGATAAACGCATTTCCTTAGGTAGGAACGCACATGACTACGATATGTGGAAAAGAGTGAAAAGGAGGAACGCGGGGTAGGCTACTCATAAAATTTATACCATAAACAATTGATAAATGGCACACTCATATTTGTATGGAGTGTTTTGCTTTCTCCAGTCCGGGTTTTGGAAGTGCTATCGGGGAGAATCAAGCTCTGGAAATTTACAGCAGATAAATGTTGGGACCTCATTTATATATAAATATATGTGTGTGTATATATATATATATATATATATATATATATATATATATATATATATATATATATATATATATATATATGATATATATATGAATCTTTTCCTGTAATACTACAGTGTAATATGAAAATAAAGAAGGCCCATAAAACACTATTTAAACGTTGAATCCAACGTTTAAATAGTGTTTTATGGGCCTTCTTATTTTCATATATATATATATATATATATATATATATATATATATATATATATATATATATATATATAGAGAGAGAGAGAGAGAGAGAGAGAAATTTTAAACTCCATGACAATGCATTTAAATATAGATTAATTTAAATGTATATTTTACTTTTCATTTCATAACTTTGTCTTATTACTTAGCTGTTCAGGGTCTCTAGCTTTTTCTCCTTACTATCTTCAATCATCACTGAAGACCAAATCTGTGGGGCAAGCCCTGTGAGGTTCTAGAAAGGTGATTCAGCGATCAGGTCAGGTTACTTCAGACGAAAGCGAGAAATGTTTAGATTTTTTATTCATTTTCCTTCTTAGAGGACGGCGTGAGAGATTGCGACTCGTCTGTGAGGCTGCATCAGTCCGGAGCTTTGGTGTTTACCCGTTGATTTCTGAATGGGTCCCTCTGGAGATGTCATTGGCTATCGAGCTGATTGTGGCGAATCAAGATCTATGATGTGAGTTTATTGCTTCAAGTGGTTGTGAGGTTGGGCAGAGAGAGGGACAGAGCGTTTTGCAACCTGTGTGTGTGTTTGCGTTCATGAGAGAGAGAGAGAGAGAGAGAGAGAGAGAGAGAGAGAGAGAGAGAGAGAGAGAGAGGGTGATTTTGCAGTCTTTGGTTTTGAGAGCGTGTGGTAGATAGTGAGATTATTTTAATTTTGATTGTGGAGAACGCATTTCTCAATCTCTTTTCCCTATGCTCTTAGTAGGTTCTGTAAATGGGAATGACCTTGTTCGTCAGTGAATTATTAATTTGCTACGGGTGAATAATGTGCTTAAGATTTTAGTCGTCGTGTTTGCTGCATGTTAATGCAACCTTCGCGTGTGCGTATGTGTGTGTGTGTGTATGTATTAGGGAGAGTGGGGGATCAAAGATTTTGATTTTGGAATTTTAAAAATTTTCTCGTTGTTTCTTTTCCCTTTATTTGATTTAAGTTTTCGAAAATAAAAGTCAGTTTTTATCGATGACTTGTCCATCTCTCAATAGTCAGTAATAAAGTGCATAGGATTCTCACTCATCGTTTTTGTTGCATGTTTATCCAAGTGCAACGATTCCGGGTTCTGCTATTTATTTTTTCTTTGCGTTTTTATTGGATAGTCCGGAGTTACTCATTCTGTTTGGTTAATGTATCTCTTATTACTTATTTTTGGCTATTTTGTTTAGCATAGATTTGATTTCACTTCGAAGACGTTTCCTCTTGTGAAGTATCCCGAAATGCAGTAAACTTGTGGGCTTGACTTCATTTACAATGAATGTATTAAACTATGAACAATATTAGTAATCTTTTTAGTATAGTTTTGGCAGATTATTATTATTATTATTATTATTATTATTATTATTATTATTATTATTATTATTATTGAACAAATGATGGATAATAGATTATTATTATTATTATTATTATTATTATTATTATTATTATTATTATTATTATTATTACTGGAACAAATGATGGATAACACTTGCCGTTGCAACAGCAAGCATCAACAATTTTGTTCATTGGCTCCTCGTAGATATCCAATTACAGTTTGAAGAAACTGCAGCTCTCTGATCAAATATGTGTGAGATTGCTCAGTGAAAATATTTTCTAAGATGGAAGAAGTTTTAAAAGAAGCACAAACTTTTTCTCGTATCATGATTGATGTTTTAGTTAGACGTTACAGTAAAGGATACATTAGAAAAAACTGCAAAAGTTAAGTGTTAGTTTCTTGAGTTTTGTAGGATTAAGAGTAATGGAATTAAAATGTAAAGAGAAAGCTGTAAGAACAGGAAAAGCTATAGATAGTGAAATATTGAATAAAAAAACAAAAAAAAACAGGCACCCTACAGAGACATGACCAGGAACACTGTAGTCTAGAGAGCAGGAAAAGTACTGAACCGTGAGCAACAGGGAAATATGCTGGACAGCCACAAATCAAAATACTTTGCTCAGGAACGTTGTGAGAAAAAGTTACGAGGGAAAAAATTGAATTTTGGAAATTGTGAATGAGGCGATAATTGACTAAATGGAGTTCATTAAAATATTATGAAACTTAGCAATATATATAAGTATATAATGTGTGTGTGTGTGTATATATATATATATATATATATATATATATATATATATATATATAATATATTATATATATATATATATATATATATATATATATTATAATATAATTATATATATATATATTTATATATAATTACGATTATAAAAAAATTTCTATTTGTTTAATAAATAATAAAAATATGATTATATATACTGTATATATATATATATATATATATATATATATATATATATATATATATATATATATATATATATATATATATATATATATATATATCTTGTAGTTGTCAAATCTCCAAACGGGGAGAAAATGAATGGTATGGATGCGTTCTAAAAATCAAATATACTCCTGATGAACTCGGTAGTTTATTAGGTAGTTTGGATATTATTTGATTATTTTGAGTCGCTGCTAGGTTTTAGGAGAGAGAACGAGAAGAAGAAACAAAAAACAAATTTGAGTGATCATTATTCTGTGTAAATCTGTACTCGTATACCATCATTAAAATTCGTTGGGGCCTCGACGAGGCCATCTTTTTCCTATTAGGGGAAATCATTCCTCAGGTACTTCATCCAGTATAATGTGGTTCAGATTCCACAAGAAGCTGTAGGTCCCGTTGCTAGGTAACCAATTGGTTCTTAACCCTAGGAGAGCTGTTAATCAGCTCAGTGGTCTGGTAAAACTAAGGTATACTTAACTTAACTTCGTTGTATTACCCTCGTCTTGCCAACTAGTGGTAAACACAACAAGTTTTGTTTGGTAAAGTTGACATTGACTTCTGCACCTACTTGAGATTGTTAAGGGTTGAGTTGCGTTATCGAATCTGTTGCCAAGACCAGTCACGTGACTCGGTAGATTCAAAGGCGCAGTCTCATGTTGCATAAGTGTCATTTATTTAATCTTAGGGTCCAGTAAAAGACTAAATTATTTTGCATATGACCGGCAAGCCACTGTAGTTTTATTTAATTTGGTTGACTTATGAAATATTGTTTGGAAAAATTGTATGTGCTTTGGAGAGAGAGAGAGAGAGAGAGAGAGAGAGAGAGAGAGAATAGTAGCAGTCATCAGCATCTATGGCGCCAAGTGCTACTAACTTCGTCGAGACGTTTTATAGCTCTGCCCCTCCCCACCCAACCCCCGCCCTCTTGCTCTCCTTCACACTACTATATGTTATTTTCAAATGCACATTTATTTTTACTTATTAAAACCATTCTAATTCTTTATGTAATCAGGTTTACGTTTATTGTGATATTAAGAATTATTATATTAAAAATAACGCCATAATAATTTTTGATCAAATTCAATAACTTGCAAGAGCTTTTGCCGATTCCCTAATAAGCTTTTGACAATTAAACACCTAAGACTTCAGAGAATTTTTCCAAGCCTATTGGGTGTAAGTTTGATTTTTGATAAAGACTTTTTTCAACCAAGATCTTTAAGTTCCACCATGCTGTAATGGGTATTTTAATAGCCATAAAAACCTCTCGACTTCATGATCGGGTAGTTAAAAGGTCAGTGGGGCTGCTTCCATAAATTACGGAACGCTAAATACTACTTTAGTTGGTGGGGATAAGTCTATTAATGCTCGGGTAGAAAGTATCGGAATTCTATAGATATATATGTACTTATAAGATGAAATAATGAATTTTTTTGTTTTCGTAGCTTGGTGTTCTAGCGGTAACCTCATTCTTGCTATGCCTTGCGTGGATTAGAATCCCACAAAAGAAGGGAGTTTTTTTTTTCATTTATTTCCCTCTTAGATCAATGGCTTTCTCTCTCTCAATTGTGATTTTCAGTTTAAAGTGCATCCAAACAGTGTAAGGAAATCAAGAAATTCAGGGGCCGTTGTGGCTGTAAAAAATACCTCTTCAGGGTGATTGTGACAGATTTTATACTCTGTTAAGGTATTGGGGCCTTACGTGAAGCACCCTAACAGCAAGATAGGAGACGTTGAGATCATACGTCTTATTACCGCAACCACGAGATCTAATGGAGCCTTCCTGAATATGTAACCAATGGATAATCAGGTGGTTGGCTCCTCCGCTTGATGGAGCGTCCATGATCACGCCATCGTCCCCAGCTTCAGTCTGTTAGACCAGTAGCCCCGAAGACGAGGTCTTCATTCCGCCTTGCGCCCGATCCCTTTTGTGTTGGTCAAGATGGTATCCTTTGGGCCTGCCTTAATGCCTCTCCTGTTGCCGATACCTGTAATACGATGCGTGAGGCGTCCATCGTCTCGAATGTATTTTTGTTGTGTTGGCTTATGATATGACATTGACCGTTATGAGCCTCTACTTTTTTTTTTGTCGGCGATGGCCATAGGTATTGCAACGCCAGTTTACGGAAATTAATAATTATTTTTATTGTGTTCATATGGCTAACTTCCCAAATTTATATAAGAAATTAATGAGGTGAATCTCGTCAAGTAATATTTCATAGTTTAACGATAATATAGATCATGTGTGCAAGAATATGCTTATTTATTTTAGGCAAATAAGTGTTATTTTATTTTTTATACAAGCACTACAGTGTGAGTTTCCTTTAAAAAAAAGTATGTGTTCATTTGCAGTGTACATATAGTTTGTAGACTTTGCTATTGCTTCATGCCCTGTAAACTGTAGTGTATATATAAAAATATACATTATATATATATATATATATATATATATATATATATATATATATTTATATAAATATATATTTATATATATATATAAATATATGTATATATATAATATATATATATATAAGAGAGAGAGAGAGAGAGAGAGAGAGAGAGAGAGAGAGAGAGAGAGTGTGTATGCCTGGAATTCGAAGCACGTGTGATTCTCCTCGTGTGATTCTCCAGATATGTTCGAAAAGTCAGCTGTTAGATTATAGATAAGGATTAAGCAGGAATCTAAAAATAAGGGTTATATCTTAAACGGTGTTCAGGTTACACCAGAGAGAGAGAGAGAGAGAGAGAGAGAGAGAGAGAGAGAGAGAGAGAGAGAGAGAGAGAGAGAGTCCTTTTTCCCGCACTCATATATAATGATATGGTAATTTGATTCAGGGATGAAGACTCAACTAGCGTCCTAGGGAGAAAATTCCCTCCTCCCTCCACTCTCCTCCCCCACTGGTCCCTTACCCCCTTAAAAACCCAATCCGTTGTCCTCCATATCATCATCTGTCTTGAAAAGAGAAGAGTAGGGGGAGGTACACACTTAAAGGTATTTTTTTTTAAATTTAGGCCTAAACGTGTATGCATATCAAGCGAGTCTGTGATAGTTCTATTTTTTAACATATTCAGATTTTGTCCTTTGTTACTCTTGCGTTTTTTCCAGATTTTATTTGGTGATTTCTCTTGGGATTATCATCATCAGTCACCAACATACTTATACAGAACATTTTATGTATGAGTGTGTGTATATATATATATATATATATATATATATATATATATATATATATATATATATATATATATATATATATATATATATATATATATGCATGTATAAATTGTTTAAGGACTTGGTGACCTCACCAGTCACCACTACCTGTGGAAGGTATGGAAAGTCTAAGTGAGCAACTTGGCGGCGTGGAGCAGTGCGCAGATAGTTTGCAAGGTCCTTGGATCACTCTTGGCGTACCGCTTACCAGTAATGAAAATTCGGGTTTATTTTTGTAATATGTATTGTTTTGTGTATTGTTTAGTGTGCACTAACTTTGCTGTTTCCCAAATATTGGTATGTAGCTTCCCCTCTGTAGAGAAATCTATAAGAATTTCTTACAGCTGTATATTATTTTTTGTTAAGAATTTGATCGAATCTAGGTTTTTCTTTTCTGAAGCTACTTTATTTAAGAAATAGGTTCACATGCCCAGGCCATTCAAAGTTTTCATGATATTGATACAACATGTGTTTTCACTTACTCCTGATGGACGTGACAGGAGGTGGTTTATTCGTCAGCAGTACAAGATCTCGAAATTATTTATTTATTTATTTATTTTGCAGTCTAGTCATAAGGCAGTCATATTTACGGGTTGGTGAAAAACAAGAGCCAGCGCCAATACAAGGCTGGCTGAATCTAGGTAGGTAGACAGTCAAGCCCAGTACTAGCATTTCCAGATAAACTGTCAGTTAACACGTCCTCGATACTTCCTTGGGCACTGTCCGTTTTGTTCTGATTTATGGTTCAGTAAATTCTCTAACATTACAAAAGAGATTGGTTTTGTTGTCTTAGGTTTCTGGAAAGTTCATGGCCGACTGCTCTGAAAGTCAGGAAAAGTATAGAAATCTACTGGTCACTTTCAAGAAACATTTATTTATTATAGCTATGATTTCTGGACTTGCTTTCCACTGAGTGCCTCGAATCTGAATTGGGAAATGAGTGAAACTCTTCCGTCTCTGGTGGGACTCGAACCTACTCACGGTGACAGAGTGGGGTGAGGGTGCTTGTGACCTTAACGTCATGCATACCATGGGTGTGTCCGTACCCCAGTGAGTATTAAATCCCTCGAGGAGGGGTCCCCTCTTCGAGAGAGTGCCTAGAGAAGGTTATCTTAGATTTTGTTGGCTGAGTGCGGAATTGCTGATCTTTGTTCCTGTAATGCACTTTGTGTTTTAAATCAGTGAATCAGCGAATCTGTAGAGGAATTCTTGATGATTTAAGACTTCGGATCTTGACTGCGTTGATGTTAACAAAAATTTATATGTTCGTTTTATCATTTAGACTTTTATGTTTTAGAATACAGTTTAATAAATTATTTGTTTGTTTTGACAGTTTGGACAGTTTAGTAAATTAATTATGTATTTATTTTGTTCTTGCTCTTTTTACCGTGATTGTTCTCCATCTGTGTAAAACCAAAATTGCTGGCGTTTTCTATATATAAAAGAATATAGTTTCTGCTGAGTTTGTTTATGTATATTACTAACAGATGTGATGATAACATACAAAGTCCTTGTTTGTATGTGGTCCAGATCTGAAGAAGTTCAAAACAGCAATGAGGGAACATCAAAAGTAGTCATGAAACTAAATTAGAATAATCGTCGAGGCGTCCGACAGAATTTTCATTAAAAACTAGAGATAGAATCTCCTTCTTGGAAGTCATGACAAAAGTTCCCGCAACCCCTCCCCCCCCCTCCTCATCACGAAGCGGCAACTTTGTTTAATTATGTCATGCGGTTTCCCGCTTTATTCGATGCGAGATGGAAGGGACGGGGCTCTCTCCCGATGCAAAGAGCAAAGGTGGATGGATATATTGCGACAGGTTCGCATGACTTGCGTCTGGCGGATGGGGGAGACGGGCCTCTTTGCGGTCAGGCAGTTTCTCCCGCTTGTGAACTGAACTCTCTTTAATTATGACGTCTCTTTGTTGTTTAATGTGACGTTGAATGCTTTCAAGAGGAGGAGCAACGTCGGAGTGACTGAGACTTCTTCGTGCTTCGTTTGGTGTTCTAGCTATGGCGGAGAGAAGTGGTAATTAAGTGAAGTTTTCGCAATTTTGGTTCTGTATATAAACTTTTAAGAGCAACTTTCTTTCATTATTCAAATAGATTGTTGTCTCTGAGCGATCCTATAAAGCTCATTTTTTAAGCGTCAGTGATATTGCTAAGTTTTGGCAATATAGTTCATAATTGTATTTAGAGCAGTTTTCTCTCATCCTCACTACACAGTCATGTGTAGGTGATCCCATAGTCGCTGGACTGTGTGTTGAGGTAGATTTCGTCCCTCTCTCTCTCTCTCTCTCTCTCTCTCTCTCTCTCTCTCTCTCTCTCTCTCTCTGTTAAATCCCAGGTGTACCAAATACAACTTGAGTCATGCTTTTTCTGGCTGTACGTACCCCAGTCACCGCTTCCTCCTCCCCCCCTCCTCCTCGTTTCTTTCTGCTCTGCCCCATCTTTGTCCCCTTAGTAGGGTGCGCACCCTTCCTCTGTGTCCCTTTATTCGAGCCCCGACACCAAGATCACATTTGAACAGTGTCATTTTTGAGGGGGACTTTAATCTTCAGCGCATTTCTTCATATCCCCCATTCAGACCCCAGATTGTGTCGCGTCAGTTGTGTGCGATGCTCCCTCTTCCATGCCTCGTTTTTGTTGTGTTTTTTGTCCTTTGTTGTCATTGCTGCTGGTCCAACGGGAGGAAAAGAGGGTTCGATGTCAGCGAAACGGAAAAAGGGTACTTTCATGACCTTGTGTAGGGCAGGGTGGAAGGAAGGAGGGAGAGGCCCCTTTCTATTCTTTCGGGAACGGACCCTTCGCACCCTGACGTCGACGACGATGTCGTGGCCTCTGCCACCATTGTATGTATGATGCAAGTACATTAATGTGCCTGAAGTTAACACGCCCCGCCCGCCAAAACACTGGAGGCTGATTTGCTTTGTGCTAAACGCCCTGTAATTTGGACCTGTTGTTTGCTCGTCTTCTGGGACCCTTGCCCACCTTCTTCCCTATTCCGTACCCGCTCCCGCCCCTTACCCGACCGCCTGTCACTCTTGGTGCTCCTTGATGCATTTTTAGTTCTCTAATGAAGAACTCTTTCAGACTCATGATTATGGATCGACTTAGATCTCGCCGATGACCTCCTAAACCCTTTTGTTCTCGTTCTTCGTTTATCATGAATATGTTTATTTATCTTAATGCGGATCAGACGCTCTGCCAGAGTTCTTGGACCATGTGGACGATCAACGTTGCGTTCGCATGGATGTGTTATTTGTTAGCATACGTAGCTTAGCGTTCTCTTTGTGGTAGTGTACGAAAGGGACCTCAGAAGGGGCCAGAAGGTAATTGGTTTCGGGGAGTAAATGGCCTGGACTGCAGACATCTAATTGATTAGCTTCTTAATAACTCATTTTCTCGTCACTCCTTCTATTGCTTTGTCTCCCTGGGCAGTTTGGAGTGGCTGCCGACCATTTTTGGAGTGAATTTATTAGGAAGGAGTTAACGAAACAAGCCAGAGCACAGACGCTGTGGGGTGGCCACAGCTCCGTTGATGGAACGCATTTGGCCGTCCAATATTTTTCTGTTGTGCCGTTTACTCTTCGTCTCGAGTTTAATGTGATTGGCTGCTGGAGGCTGCCAGCAATTTGAGGTTTACGACGAGATTGTTATTCGTTTTTTTATTTTCATTTTATTTCGGATTATGTAAATATTTTCTACGTGACTAAGCTGGAAGGAGATATCGTGTTCTGGTCGTTCAGAATGGCTTGGGTGCAATTTCTTTTAGAGGACACTGAAAGTGACGCTTGATTCAGCCGTGAAATAGGAACCTGGTTGTTAGCCGACCCTTGATGATCTCAGTTGTGGATGAGGGGCACAGAGGAAGAAGAGTGAGAGAAAATAAAGAGGCCCTAGTGATTCGTATATATCAACGATCAAAAGCTCAAAATCATCTCCATAACATATTTTAATGATATTGTTATCAGGTATTAGAAGTAATGTTATTGAAAGTTGTTTAGATTTCTCAAATGCCAGACTATAGTATCTTTATCTGCCTCTGCTTGCTTGTACATGTTATAGCATCTGTTAATCTTCTACCGTTTTGCCTTGATTGCTAAGAAGATTTGGCCACTGTCACCCTAGTTTTAGTAAAAAAAAAAAAAAAAACATTACATGAAAAGATTTTAAGAATTAAAAAAAAAAAAGACATTTCCCTGTTAGATTCTGGCATGAGTGGTTACAAAGAAATTATATGTATATTAGACGAAAACAGTGTCAGTCGTTAGGTAGCCTACATGCCATGAGAAATCCTCTCTATCGAGCTACAAATCAGCGACTGAAATGAGTGGTATTGGTCGCAGATGATTTTCATTGTTTGATTTGTGATGTTTTCTGGATTACGCTTAAAATGACGATTGTGATTGTTCGCTGTTGATGTGCCTCTGCGTGCATTGTTCTCAAACGCCATTGTAGTCTTGGCATCCAATAACAGGGTTGTTATTAACGCCGATTGTACTTGGACATAAAGGGATCACAGGAAGTCTAGCTATTGGCTAAGGAAATCGTTATACCATTATTGTCATTATTTCCGTTGTTGCCGCTGTTGTTCTCTTAAAAATATTAGTAGCAAGGTGATGCTCCAAGTTAGGCATATTGCATAGTGTAATATTACTTATCAAGGATATTGTATTCTAGTTGGTTCCAGTGTTGCACCTCATGGTTAAAGTCTCATTTAGTTTTCTGTGAGGGAAGACTATTCTGATGGCTATTTGTCTGTCCGTCCGCGCTTTTTCTGTCCGCCCTCAGATCTTAACAACCACTGAGGCTCGAGGGCTGCAAATTTGTGTGTTGATCAGCCACCCTCCAATTATCAAACATACCAAATTGCAGCCCTCTAGCCTCAGTAGTTTTTATTTCATTTAAGGTTAAAGTTAGCCATGATCGTGCGTCTGGCACCGCTATTGGTGCCAGCAACACATGCCACCACTGGGCCGTGGGTGAAAGTTTCATGGGCCGCGGCTGAGAGTTTCATGGACCGTGGCTGAGAGTTTCATACAGCATTGTACGCTGCACAGAAAACTCGATTGCGACGAAGCGCATTTTTTACTTGTTTAATATCATTATCATTATTTGACCAGAAGGTTATACAACCAGGCGATGTCTGTTCTTTGTTACAAGAAAATCCCATCGATACTCACATGATCCTCATTTCTTAGGCTCTGAGATACTGTTATTTGTGTTATACTTGTAACCAGAATAAAGTAGCGGAAGATTCTGCACCTCATGCTGATCATAGAACTTGAAATTAAAATGTAAATAAATAGTCACCATATCATGTTATTTATGGATATCCAAATATTTAGTGGAAAAACAATAAAATGGGAATCACAGCATAACTTTGAGAACACGGCGCCTTTGCATTTCAGGAAGAAAGGTCTCTCGATATGAGCACATATTGGAAAATATCAAGATAATTCAGTCTTGATCTACGTCACATAAAAGAAACCCTAAATATGGGCACCTTAAGCATTCAAAAAGACATAATGATCCAGACAACAAGAAAATCGTTTTTATGAACCAGATGTACAAACAGTTTTAAGGGACGTGTTAAGGTGCAGTTTGACACAGCATAACCCTTAATTGTTACTGTTTTTGGGGTCGCTGGTGACATGCATCATCCATTCCTTTCATAAACGTTTTAGGAAATTGATGGGAGAACCTAGTTGTGGCAGTCTGGCTCCCTCAGGTGTCACTTGTAAATTGTTGATGCCAAGTGGTAACCTTGTAAATGACTTCGGACTCTGTTCTCACACTCTGTGCCGAGTGTGATGTTCGCGCAAGCCTATAGCTAGTCCTTTTTTTTTATTATTATTATTGTTTTTTTTCTTTTATAATGTAGCTACCACTCATTAATATAAATTGCCTTTTTTTATGCTTATAGTACTCTTTTTTTCACCTTGCTCTATTTTATTTTATTTTTATATTTTCACCTTTGCATTTTAGAAATCTAGAGACTTAATTTCGTCTTTTGAAATGATCATTCAAAAAATTTGTAACAAGAGGAAAATGTTTATACTCTGTTTTATTTCTTTATTATGCAAACGATGGGAACTGTAGAAGGGCAGATCTTGAAATGTCAAGTTAATGCTAGTATGTAACGTCCAACAGGAAGCCCAACAGTTGTTATTGTTGCATTTTTTTTACTTACACACCTGCTAGTTACTAGTTGTTACCTTCATTGCATATCTAAGTGAGTAAGAATCGACGGAGTTTTGCATCGGACTCTACCTTCTGTTGGTGTTGTTGCTGGCCTCACACCTTACCCCAAGGATGTTTAAAGGGCTTATGTGCTGACATCGTTCAGTATTCCTTGGCAGTTGTCCAGTACAAGTACTGACCACACCCAACGCTGCTCAACTTTGCCAATCGGACTGCCAGTGATGCTGCCAACATGTCAGTGCTGTCAGTAATTATATAACTTCTGTCATATAAAACTCTGTGTGTAACCATTTATTTTTTGTTCGTGACGCCTAGGCGCACTGAACTTTATTTGACCGGGTTAACATTTAGCGAGAATTATCTTTGACTGCTTCTTTGCCAAGTTAGTTTCTGTGCCACGATGCTTGATTTGGGATCGTTTTCAAGGTGAAGAGTTGTGCTGTATTGTAAGATGTCCAGAGAAGCAAAAAAACATGTATATTATATATATATATATATATATATATATATATATATATATATATATATATATATATATATATATACATATATATATATATATATATATATATATATATATACAGTATATATAAATATTATATACTTTATATATTATACAGATATAAATTTATATATATATATATATATATATATATATACATATATATATATATATATATATATATATATATATGTATATACATATATATAAATATTATATACTTTATATATTATACAGATATAAATTTATATATATATATATATATATTTATTATACATACATACATACATACATACATACATATATATATATATATATATATATATATATATATATATATATATATATATATATATATATATATATATATATATATATATATATAACAGGTCCAAATGATGAACTGAAGTTAGCCGAAGACAAACATTCCTATATTTCTATGTGGAAATGATTGGTCAGAAATGAGTGGTAGAAATCTTCATTTTTTACACCTTACAAAACGACTTTAAATTTCCTTTTCAAGTGATGCAATATATAGTTTATCAGTATTTATGCCAGCCAGTGCGGTCAAGATCGCGTAGCCCGAATTGAGTCGATCTTGAGAGAAGTTTAGATGACTGGCTTCATTAAGTCTGCTGACGTTGACACTTCAGGCAGAAAGGATGGAAGTTTATAATATATATTTTATATTCGTAAGTCCTCTTGTTATTTTGATTTGAGCAATCAGATAAAAACCTCATGAACTCTTCTGTTATCGTTACAGGCTCCCTCACTTCGCCTTGAAGACCATCATCTTGTCACACTCACTTGTTATCAAGATGTAGAAGAGAACTTTTATTTTGCTATTATTGTGCCGTGATTGCCGACTGATATTAAGTGCTGCAGCCAAGGTCCTTGCTGCAGCGCGCAAAGTCTGCGTGGACATGAGTGGTTATGTTATCTTTAAAGGGTTTGTGGGTGGAGGCAGTAGCCTGTGATTTATGCTACTTTAATATTGTGACTGAAATGAGTTTTATGTTGCCTGCTGATTTATATGACCATGTTTTCCTATTTGGTTTAAAGGAAGGATCTGGCGTGGATTGGAGCGATTGTTGTTCTTGTTAAAATATTCTGGAAATCATCGAATTTAAAAGATAAATGCCATGTATGGCTTTGAGGCACTTTGAGAGCGTGATTTATATTTGATAGCAAAAAAAAAAAAATTAAATGCAGAATAAACATTTGCACAAAAAAGATTTAGAAAATAAATGACTGGTAAAAGAACCAAGGTACAGAGAAAGGTAGAAGGGAAAGTCGTTTGAAATAACAGCCAAATTAGATAAACAAGCATAACTGATGTAGTGAGATTAATGAAGAGCAGTTTACCTCCTGCTTCGTCCGAAGGACTCTTACAGTAGGGGCCTTATAGTAGAATAGCCCTCTAGGGTCAGGGCTCACCGTCAAGGCCTAGATGGTATCGCAGTTCTTGACAAAGAGAGAGCCTCGATTGCCGAAGGCAACTTCATTTCCATCTCGAATTCGGTCCCACGAATTTTACGCCCCGTAGGGGGGTAGCGCCGTTAGTGCACCTCATGCGGTACAATGTAAGCATTACTTAAGGATCTTTGCAGCGTCCCTTCGGCGCTAGCTGCAACTGCTTTCATTTCTTTTACTGTACCTCCTTTCATATTCTCTTTTTTCCATCTTACTGTCCAACCTCTCCTAACAATTCATTCGTAGTGCAACTGCGATGTTTTCCTCCTGTTACACCTTTCAAACTTTTGCTGTCAATTTCCGTTTCAGCGCTGAATGGCCTTAGTTGCCCCAGTACTTGACAAGCATGCCAAAATCTATAAATCTATCCATAAATCTATCTATCCACGAGTTTTACGAGTGTAGGTTGTCTTATTCTTTTTTTTTTATGAATAACAGTGTTGGAACTTTGCAGTTTGGAGAATTTTTTTTTTATTTTTATGATAAAGGTTTTTATTTTATTCCCTGTAATATTTATTTTGGAATTCGGCCTCAAATATTTTGTAACCTCAGTTTTACTTTAGTGCATCATTTATTGAATCTGCCGAGGTTGACTGTTGCATCATTCAAATAGAGGTCTCGACAAACACTTTAAGCGAAATATTTCATGTCTCAACCTTGCATGCAAATCACCAATTTTTGTTTTGGACATAGGAAAAAAAGGGTCTCAAAGTTAGATTTTTTAATTAGAATGATTTTTAATCAGTGAACTTTTCTTACATTACGTTGAGATTAAACTGTGCACAAGCAAATGCTCTGAATATGGATCAGTGCATACGCCTGTAGTGGTAAGTACCTTCAAGCCCTTTTGATTTAAAGATAAATGAGAAAATAGGTCGTAGAAAGGATGAAGTTTGAGATATAAGAATTGAAGAAAGAAGTAGCATAACAATGGAACCAGCTTAAGTATAAGTCTTTACGTTCTTGGAAGAAGAAGAACGAGATTATCCTGGATTTGCCTCTGAACTATTCACACGCCTACGCTTACACACACACACACACACACACACACACACACACACACACACACACACACACACACACACACACACACGCAGAGAGAGAGAGAGAGAGAGAGAGAGAGAGAGAGAGAGAGAGAGAGAGAGAGATTGTTCTAATTTCGTGAAGCGCCTCGTGGATAAAAGGGATACTTTTGATAGCCAAAAAATGATTGTTGGATCACACTCAATTTTCCCTTTTATTCTGCTTGTAGGTTTTGATGTTCATGTGGCTGAAATCTAGTTTAGGTATTTTATATATATGCACACACACACATACATACACACACATATATTATATATATATATATATATATATATATATATATATATATATATATATATATATATATATATATATATTTATATGTATACATGTATATAATTTATATAGAATTAATCACCTAACACCTAATTGTCTTCTCCACTTAGGCCTGATTAGGGCGGTCTTCGAATGTGACCTATGAAGGTTGTACCCATTATATAGCCTATACTTGTTGGCTTATTCCAAAAAGAATGACCAGTAAACAGTGGTTCGAAACGACAAGTCCGTGCCCTAATGACAATATATAATTTACCCGCAGCTCGGATCAAAGTAATTATACCTTTATTCTGTATACTCATGAATGACCCAACGATGAGAAAAGCCCGGGGCTGGACGACGGCAAGTGTAAACGTGGAGTTCATGCGTTTATTATCTTGAGCCTATCGTTGTTACTTAGAATACAAGTAAATATATATATAAATATATTTATATATATAAATATATATATCATATATGATTGTATGTTATTATATATAAATTATATCTATATATTTATGTATGTGTATGTGTATGTATATACTTTACATATAGTACTCACAAATATGTACATACACACACATGTATATATATATATATATATATATATATATATATATATATATATATATATATATATATATATATATATATATATATTTGTAAATTTAACTGAACCTTACCTAGAAAGGTTTATAAAATCAAACCTATCATATTTATTTCACAAGCATACAAACACACATATACATAACACACACATATATACTGTATATATATATACTAATATATATATATATATATATATATATATATATATATAATATATATATATATATATATATATATATATATTCATGTATGTGAAATAAATTTGATAGGTTTGATTTTATACACCTTTCTAGGTAACGTTCAGTTTCGCCCACGAATATTATTTAATTATACCATTGCGGAAAATATGTGACTGCTGTGGCATTACTCTGAATTATGATTTTATTTAAAATAAAAACAACCCACTATAAAACCTTCATGTCGTGAACATTAATATAATAATTCATTCTATAATCGAGCATTCACTTAATTACATAGCAGTAATAATACGTTGTTTTCCAGATGAATTTGTTCAGTCAGTGTGTGGGTCCTCGTCCTTTTTGCCTTGCCTCGTGATCCACAGAGGTCATGTTTAATTACAGTCATATTTTGTCATGAGATTTGTTCATCTGGAGGGACCTGATGACGGCATCGATTTGTATCTGAGTCTGCGCGGTTTTTGCTTCTTAGCCTCTTGCAGATATTGAGTCAGTGATCATGATTATGATCATCACTGCTGTTGTGACTGGTGGTGATAATTGGGGATTGTTGATGGGCCGTTGTGGTGTTGTTGAGGATGACTAACTTTATAATAGTGGCTTCTGTAAGATTAACCCTGGAATGGCAGCAAAGATGATTGCGGTGTCAAGAATGTCTTTTGTAATACCCTCTTCATTTCATTGTACACTTTGGATTCGCCTTCCACAGAGAGCCTTTACTCCAAAATAGATATTAGATGCAGAAACTCACCCTTCCCTGGTCTTATTCGAACCCTCACAAGCTAGAATCAAGGTCCTTTAAATATACCCTGAGTATATTTAAAGGACCCTGGCTAGAATGATGTTATCGCTAATCCACTATGTTACGAAGAATTGGACAAGAATTCTGATACAGTTTTAACAGGCCAAAATAAACGTATCCTCATTCTTGCGCCGTAATGTGTAAGCGCGTTTTGCTTTTTTGTTTGAAGAATGCGGTAACGATTTTTTTTATGATGTGTTCATTATAGATCGATATCGAAAGGTCGAGATTAACTAAGAAGGCAACCATACTTAGGTTAAATTAAATAGTGTTTATCACTTGCAGTCTTATTTACTGATTTTGTTTTTGGGGGTTGCATCTTTGTAATGACTGAGATTTCTTGGAGTCTGCATAGCATCGGCAGCAGCAGTAATAATTGCTGTAAAGAATGTATTCATCTTTTTCTTTATTTCACTCTTATGAAAATTGTTACAATTTTAATGATGACGATTATTAGCTGCGACAGCTTTTAATATGAACGGCAGTAGTTATTTCAGCAACAATATTAGTAGTAGTAGTAGTAGCAGTGGTAGTAGTAGTAGTAGTAGTAAGATGAATTGTATCTGCAGGGTTCGAAATCTTGCTGTATTAACATTGGCAGTAATTATCGTCATAAGTAATGTATTTCTCTGTTTATTTTTCTTGCTATCTTCTTGTTAATATTAGAAAGACCTTGATTATTAGCAGCAGCAACAGCAATAGTAGTTGTAGTAACAACAACATTAACAGCAGCATTGTTAAAACGCATTTAAAAGAAACGAAGTGACACCATTAACGCTGACCTCAGGGACAAGCAACACGAGCCGCCAAAAGCTTTTAATTGATTACAAAGCCCTCGTGCCGTTCCTCCCATCTCCTCCTCCTCCCCCCTTTCCCCCTCCTCCTCCTCCTCATTCTCATCCGCCTCCTCTTCCTTTCTTCTTTCGCTCCCCGTCCCGCCCCCTCCCCTTTCCTTCCCGGACATACGAGTGTGTCATTGTGTGGGGGCCACGCCCTTAGGACTATCTCTCTGCTGTGTCTCTCGAGTGTCTGGTGCCTCCTGACGATGATGGCCAGGTGTGACCTTTAGTCGGTGACGTCTCGTGTCCTTCAGACACCTACCTGCCTGTCGTGTTTGGATGTCAATAAAGAAAGTATTATTACTATTATTATTATTATTGGTTGCCTCGTTTCTGTTATTATTATAATAATAATAGTAGAGAGAGAGAGAGAGAGAGAGAGAGAGAGAGAGAGAGAGAGAGAGAGAGAGAGAGAGAAACAAACTAACTATCCGGTTAAGGGGACATAGTCGTCATGTCCCAGATATTTTGTTAGAGAATTTGGTAGTGATGTTCTTTTTTAATAATAATAAAACTAATGCATTTCATGAATGAAAAGGAATTCGATTAAGGGTCAGTGAGAGTTTGAGAATGCCTTGTAACTACAAGAAAAAGTCAGACTGTAGATGATGTCTTTTGTAAGGGTTGGAGAAAATATTGCATGTCGAATGGCGCTACATCGTTTAAAAATTGCTACATTGATAGTTGCTCTGTTATTTTTAAAAATGATAAACTTGACAGATGAAATGAACGTCTGTGCGATTAATTTAAGCAGAAAGACAGTAACAAAATTCATTGTCGGTTTTTTTTTTACCAGTAGCAAAACCTCTCTGCGGCCCCTAAAATTATTATTATTATTATTATTATTATTATTATTATTATTATTATTATTATTATTATTATTATTTAAGTAGATGAAACCTATTCAGATTCCAGGTTGGCAGCCTAAGCGAAAACTGGCGTTATTTAATATTTGGGAAGCTTAAGACTGTTCCAGAATTTATTCCACATTATCTCACTAAATTTCTTTTACCCAGTATGAAGTGGACAATTCTTTTTGCAATAACGCTTTGTACTGCCTACAATAATGTGAAGATCTTATTTTATATTAATCAGTATTCACGAATCTTTTACTGTAAACCTTATGTAAGAAATTTTCTCGACGTTTCCTTATTCAACAGATAACTTATAAGTTAACCAATCTTTATTTAAATGACTCGTAATAAAGAATGCAAACTCGCACGTAGATACAGAAACGAAATCATATATGATGATTTATTTTATGTCTAATTTAATTAGTTACTTTTTGGGGCTCACTCTCTCAGAGTACCTGAGGACGATTACAGCTCAGAGCTGAACGGGATATCGACAGTAGTCCAGGCTACGTAAATTTTGTCATTGTTTTTTCATGTTAAACTGTCTCTCTCGGTCATGTGTTTGGAGGTTGCATGCAGGATAGGGACATTTTGAAAAGCGCCTTTAATGTTATAGGTTAGCACATTTGTCAAGATTGCAATAGCATTCACATACTTATTATTTTCAGAGCATCTTTCATAGATATATCGCTGGCATGTTTGGAGCAGACGACGTTCTTAGACCTATATTTTGCAGGTTGAGGTCCAATTTAAAGCTCGAAGTTCTATTCAGGTTATATTTATTTTTCCACTGGATTCCGTTTCTTCAGTGATATCTCATTTTGGAATATTTGAGTGTATACTATGAGTATGTATTCTCTTATAAATCAAGCTTGTTAACAGACACAGACACATACATATACATATGTGTGTGTGTTTATGGATATTCTCTCTCTCTCTCTCTCTCTCTCTCTCTCTCTCTCTCTCTCTCTCTCTCTCTCTCTCTCTCTCTCTCTCTCTCTCTCTCATAACTATAAATTTTACTTCAAGATTCCTTGAGGTCTTTTGAATAAAAAGATGAGTCTGTGACACTCTTTTGAACGACTCATTTTCCTTATTGTATTAAATCGATAGGTTCATAGGATTTCTCTGTGGCTTTGAATATACAAGTGACTTGAAATTAGTGTTTCCTGTACTTCTATTTCACTGTCTTAGAATTTAACAGGGCATGCTATCCATTATTGCTAGTAGCAAGGAATGTTTTAGTGTTTCGAATGGATATTTTAGCAGCCTAGTAGCTTATCTTTTTTCAAGAGTTCATCGTTTTCTTTTTAACCTTAACACTAGAAAATTAATATTCCAAGTTGTCTGAAAATGATTTTTGTGGCTGTTAGCCCATCTTCAAATTCCAGAATTTAGTGGTAATTGCTGAACATGAATTACAAGACAGTACTTTGCAGTAATTTATGTCTTGGGTTAGGCAAGGGTGTGGGATTTTGAGGCCGAGACACTGCAGGGCCTCTGTGGGTACAAGCCATTAGCAGCGTGTTCGTACCCAGGTGCCATTTATCTTTGGTAGTGGAGGATCCGTTGGCGATCAATGATTCTTTCATGGTATAAGGCATCTCGGGTACTTTACCCTGATGTAGTGGTTGCTCTCTACATGCATATCGAGGACAGCCATCCTGTTAATTGCAGTTATTGTTGGATTGCTGCTCTAAGGGGAAAAGGCGTGGCCGTCTTCAGCCAAGGGGTCTGTCGGCCTGTCAGTTTCCTCACTTCTCCTGAAGGGATTATTGTCCACGAACGAATTGTTGTTTTTATAAAGTCATATTTTCAAAACGAAATGGAGAAGCCAACGGACGGATCTCTCTCTCTCTCTCTCTCTCTCTCTCTCTCTCTCTCTCTCTCTCTCTCTCTCTCTCTCTCTCTCTCTCTCTCTCAGTCAGAATCAGAACAGAAGCCAGAACTCACACCAGACTTTCAGTAGCTAATATAAATAATAATCTATTCAGCCTAGGTAAGCCTCGACGAGGTTTCAAATGGAACAGTAAATTCCTATGGCGGTCACTCAGAAGATCAAATTAAACATTTCTGTTTCTCTCGCTTTTCCCAAGGGATGGTGAATAACTAGTTAAGATAATGAATGCATAATAATCTAAATATCCAACTACAGAATGCCATTTATCAACTGCGCGATTGACGACTCTAAGCTAATAGAAAGTTGATTATGATTTTTTCAAAGGTGGATTGCAATGTATCATTATTGTAGGCCATTTGGAATGATGAATGTTTGCTCACTTTATGGAATGAGTGGTTTACTCTCTCTCTCTTTCTCTCTCTCTCTCTCTCTCTCTCTCTCTCTCTCTCTCTCTCTCTCTCTCTCTCTCTCATCATCATCATCTTGGCCTAATAGAGGCGCGCCTTTCTTCGTTCCTCGACCAGACGAAGGAGGAAAGATATGTGCGCGTTTCCTAACATATCCAGCATGCTGCTGTTGACCTACTTAGTTAACCAGTGCCTGGGTGTTAGCTGACTGTCGTGGGTCGTAGCGAGGGGAAAGAGGAGGGAGAGGAAGGGGACGGCCCCGATGTGGTAATTATCACTCCACCAGGTTGAAACCACACATTAGATACGTCTCTTTCCATTGAACATAGTATGTTTAGTAAAAGCCGTAACTAACGAGTGGTAGAATTATGATGCTCTCATGGTGTACAGAAGCGAGCTTGAGCGCCTCTAAATTTGATTGTTGCATGGCGGCCCCATGTTGCCAATGACTTGTTTCCACACGCAAGTATTTTTATTGAAAAACACATGAAGCACATTTTTTGTCATTAGGGAAGATTCCAAGGCAGTGCACATTAAGGGATTTTATCACATCTGATATATTTAAAAGAGAAATGCATTAATAAGTGAAGGTAAGGTAAGGGGAAATGAGAGAGAGAGAGAGAGAGAGAGAGAGAGAGAGAGAGAGAGAGAGAGAGAGGACTTTAATTTTCTTCTCTTACCCAAGGCTTACATTCATTTGGTTTTTGTCTAGACAATACATTTCACTCTTAACCCCCCATTTGCTGAAAACCTCTCTGTGGCTTGTTGATCCAGGGCTTTATGCAGTGAATTAAGCACTTGGTGATGAGTCAAATGTGGTTAGACGCAGGGAAGGAGGATTGGAACTGTCAGCCACTTTCCAGGAATACTTGTTGAGAACTCATACCTTGGAGTGCAGCCTCCTTCGCAGTAATAATAATTACAATAATTGTTTTCAGATTAGAGACGTCATTGATATTAATGATGATTGAGAAAAACTTAACTCAGATTTTCTTTAATAATGAAAAGAGAATAAAGCCATTTTATCTCTAGTGGAGTCCGCTGGTAAATGGATGTTTAACCACCGCTGTGATTTATTAACGCTCTAATGAACTTCCCCCTTTGGTTTTGGCATTGCGGGTTACCAGCCCGGTCCTTTCCCGGACGTACAGTGGAGTAGAATACGTATGCTAAAGAGACAGAAAAATTGATGTTTCCGAGACGGTGCGTGGCCAAATTTGGACATTTGAACTCTCATGTGTCTTGTCGGTATAAACAGGGGACCCGGTGGGATTGATAGAAAGCGATTTAAGAGAGGCCATTATTGTTCATTTAAAGACGGTAAATTTAATTTAAGGGAACGACAAGATTTATTGCATTGGCTGGGAGGGACACCTTCTCCCAGCCTGTAGCTCGGCGGGGGACCTGCTGGCTTGGATTCTTGTGCTCTTGTTGATGACGTCATATTTATCTCTCGTCGTCATTGTTATTTATGACGTTTGGTGACGCTATTTTTCCCGTCCTCTCCTCAATGAGGATTTCCTTATATCTCTATTGTGTGCTGTTAATAATTTGTAGATCACGACATTCCTGGAGTAGGTATTCATTCATCAACTACAATTTTAGCAAATACGAGCGTAAGTTTAACTGTGGTAACCTCTTCTGCACTTGATTGTTTCGTTTCGCTATTGAAATGAGAAGAGCTTCTACATGGTGTAGGTGTTCACGAACTTTTGAGTGTAGACAGTAATAGAAATTATTATCAACTTTGGCTCATAATATTGCAGTTTATGCTCACTTTGGACTGCCCTTTATTTTATTTTTTTTAAATATGGTAGCTCAGTTAGGACCTTCAGATGAAAATTTAATTTTTAACCAAAGTGAAAGATATTATGTTAAAAATGGAATTTTTGCAGTTGTTTTTACGATTCATAATGAGTATACTGAACATTCTTTATGGAACAACCATAAGGCTGTGAACTTTCACTGTGAGCTTTCACAAAACTGAATGCCCGTCCGTGAGAAAAAGAAAGTGAAAATGAAGAAAGAAGGTCAGGAATCAAAGAGAACTTACGAAAGCAAAAGAGAAGAAAAGATTGGTCAGAGAGTAGAAGAGAAATAAGTGCGTTTGAGTGAAGAGGTGTCCTCTTGGCTATTGTGCTCGAATTCTATCAGAGTAGATGCGACGAGACTTGGAATGGAATGAGCTGGATTAGATGGAGTACCATTGATATCAAGGCGCACGGTATTTTCCACTTGAAATTGGCTGCATTTAGGGTCGCTTTGTAAAACCTGCTGATTGGGGTCCTCTAGGTGCCTAGTTTCACTCAGTTACTCTTTCGATGGATCCGTGATACGCATCTAATATCTGTCTTCTGAAATCAAGCAAGGTGTTTGTTTGGGACTTGATGGAAACTTGTTTTTCTTTTTACTAATAATGAGCACTCTTCCCACAATCATATGGGCTAACAGTTTTTCTATTTGTTTCCCATCTTGTCTCTGTATAGTCGTGTGCCGGTCTTTCTATTTTTTCCCCTCTGTCTGTCTGTATGGTCGTGTGCCGGTCTTTCTATTTTTTTTTTTTCCTCTTCTGTCTGTCTGTCTGTCAAGTCGTGTGTCGGCCTTTCTATTTTTTCCCCTCTGTCTGTCTGTATAGTCGTGTGCCGGTCTTTCTATTTTTCTCTCTGTCTGTCTGTCAAGTCGTGTGTCGGTCTTTCTATTTTTTCCCCTCTGTCTGTCTGTATAGTCGTGTGCCGGTCTTTCTATTTTTTCTCTCTGTCTGTCTGTCAAGTCGTGTGTCGGTCTTTCTATTTTTCCCCTTTGTCTGTCTGTATAGTCGTGTGCCGGTCTTTCTATTTTTTCTCTCTGTCTGTCTGTCAAGTCGTGTGTCGGTCTTTCTATTTTTTCCCCTTTGTCTGTCTGTATAGTCGTGTGCCGGTCTTTCTATTTTTTCCCCTCTGTCTGTATAGTTGTGTGCCGGTCTTTCCCTCCCCCCCCCCCTTTGTCTGTCAGTATAGCCGAGTGCCGGTCTTTCTGTGTCCCTCAGTGAGTCTGTCACGCTTACCTGTGCGTACATAGTTGTGAGATATGCTTTCACCCATCCCTGAGCGTACGTTAGCTGGATATTGGAAGAGCGGAACTGGATGAATTTTGGCAAGTGTATTCATTAAGGAACTTTTCTTGGGACGATTACCTTTCAGGAGAAATCTGCCTCCAGTTGACGACGTAATGCCATGGAGACCAACTCTCCCATTATAATGCCCTGTAGCCTTTTCATCTTGTAGGTTTAGTTTCCATTTCCTTAGGGCATTATAATATCAGTGGTTTTTTACCGAGATACTGATTATTATTATTATTATTATTATTATTATTATTATTATTATTATTATTATTATTATTATTATTATTACAGCCTAAAAATAGTACTAGGAATGGTTTTAACTCGTCAGAATCACTTGAGGACTATTGTTTTTTATGAGATTCAGCATTTCTTTGTTATACAATTATTTTGGTTCTTCGTCTTGAAGTTGATTAAGCACTCCAGATTTGTGAGATTCAAATCACATGTACTAACGTAGAAGGAGAAAAAATTCAGAATTATTTATATTGGATATTTAGCAATTTACTTCTTCGCTGGCCAAAATATATCCTCTTCTCAACTGTATTGGCAGATATGATAAACGGAAGAGATCTCTCATAGTCATCATGTTAATGATGTGCGTGGTGTACTTCAGTCATTATTACAATACAGTCTCATTATTATTGTTTGATCATTATCATGGCCTTTGTTATTGTTTCTATCCTTATTTTTTTTTTTTTTTGCTACTGCTTCTAATTATAAACGCTTATCATCATCACCAGTGGTTCGGTAACAACTTCCTTCCAAATAAGCAGACTAGTAACTATTTTTTTTTTTTTTGGTTCAATTAGCAATAGCATAGTCAAGATGGCCCTAAAGATAACATCGGGCCATAAATTTTTGGTCTAATCTTGTTAAGTATGTCTGCCTCTAAATGGTTTAGTGGCTTTATTAGTTCCTTACCGGCAAAGTCGGGATTTATAGCTTTTCCCTCAGTTCCTCCGTCTGTCTGTCTGTCTGTCTTGTCACTTTTACCTTGTCCTTGCAACTCCTCCTCCACGGTTGAAGTTATTTTGGTCAAACTTGATACAAAGATTGATCCTCGGTGGTAGGTTTGTGTGAAGAGAGATCGTCTGTCTGTCTGTCTGTCGCCTTGCCTTTTCATCGTAACTCCTCCATCACAATTGAAGGGGTTTCAGTGACACTCGGTGCAGAGATGCATAGATGCAGGGTTGAAGAGATTTATTACTCATGTCTGTGCATGAAGGGAGATCGTCCGTCTGACTGTCCATCAGTGAGTCTGTCACACCTTGTTATCAAAACTTATCCTACGCGGCTGAAGAGATTTCAGTCGAGCTTGCTGCCAAGGTTCACCATCTGTTTGTTATCAGTAATGTCTGTCATGGTGCTTGTCACCCTTGCCTTATCATTTCACCTCGTACAAGGTTGCACGGGTCTTGATCAAGCTTGTTTAAAAGGTAGACCGTTTTGCTAAAATGTGCATAAACAGAATTTTGGTCTGTGTGTCAGTTTGTCTGGTACAGTTAACTTGTCGTCACAGTCCATCTTACCGGTTGAGGGGATTTCAGTCTCATTACGTACAAAGGTTGACCATCCTACATAGATTTGCATGAAGGTAGATCATCTGCCTGTCCACCAATGGGTTTGCCACACTTACCTTACATCGAAATCCTACATGGTTGAAGGAATTATTGTCAAACTTGGTACAAAAGTTGATCACCATAATATACATGACAGGGTGATCTACAGGGTCTGTACTGGCAGTGTCTTTAACCTTGTTTGGTAAAAACCAATCCCACTGGTGAAAAAAGGACTCTTAGTATGGTACATTTTTGTAGAAGACTAGCTTTGGCCATAAACTTTGATCTGTAAGGGACACTGACATCATATTTTCCGTCCATAATCTCGGAATCCTTGTTTCCTATATATTTCTGGGACGTGTTGGTTATTGGTTTAAAATAAATTGTAAACTATATAATTTCTACATGGAAATCGTAATATGTCTCTACATTGAATTAATAATATTACCAAAAATATAACGCTGAACTCAATATTAAGTAAAACAAGACAAAAGTACTATTGTAGATTAACACTGGGATTAGTAATAGTGCTTAGCGCGGCTCTTATCTTAATAATGATTATAGTAATGACATTGAGGGGGATTGCAAAATAATCGTTATTAGTATACTAATAATCAACAGTTTTATTATTATTATTATTATTATTATTATTATTATTATTATTATTAGTAGTAGTAGTAGTAGTAGTAGTAGTAGTAGTGCAGGTAGTAGTAGTAGCATCATTAGACAGTAATAGTACCTAATTAGCGAGGTTTATTTTATCTTTTACATCATATAAATGAGTTTATAAGTGTGTTTAATGTTAAGCAGTTCATTTATTAAGTACTCCAACACACACATACATTTAGTATATATATATATATATATATATATATATATATATATATATATATATATATATATATTATATATACGTATATGCATTCTCCTTTAGAAATTCCCATGAAGAATATCTGATTTATACGATTTTTTTTTTTTATAGTTCCCGGCCCTCACTCATTGAATGACGATGACTTTTATAGGCTCTTAAACGATGCCATGAAATTAGCGAGGAGAAACTGCGAGCTCTGAAAAGCAGATTTGGATCGCTGAGCTGAATAGCGTTTTAACGGGGATTATAATCGCCTCACCTCCGATTTACTTTTTGCTTTTTTGCAATTTACTGGAATGACTTATCGCCGGAGATAAGAGTTCTATTAACTTTAATTGCCATTTATGGAGCCTTTATGGGATGCTTGTAGGCTGACGATTTTACGGCTAGAAATAAATCAAGTGTTTGCTTATCTTAATTGTTTCCGTCACCTGGGATTTTTGTTGGCTGGAATGACAGTGGGTGGGAAGGAAATGATTTCATCCCTCTCTGGTTTTGGTTTTTTATGTATCTAGAACTTTCTTTTTATTATCCTGTTGATTCTGATATTCCTCATTTTCCCTTTTTATGGGTTATCTATGTAAATCTGTATACTCGCATGAATTATACACGTATGTCTTAGATTCATGAAGCGAATTTATGGCTTCCTTTGAAATCAACTTTCTGTTACCCTTTCAGGTGTCATGAAGAATCCATAAAGTCAATCGACATTTTTCTACTTCTCCTTATTCACCTTCTCATGATACTCACTATTGTTATTACCCTTCATGTACGTACCCTTGCCGAGAAGATTTCCTTGGCCCCATTATGCAAATGAAAACAATTGCCATTATGGTGATTGAAACTAATTTTTAACGTATAGCAACATAAAGTGTACCCATGGCATCAAATATGATGTTAATACTCTTTACTGGCCAGTGGCAGCCATAAGATAGCAATACATTATATATATTTAGAAAGGAAAGTTATCGTAGTTCTGCATGGTGCTCTCTCTCTCTCTCTCTCTCTCTCTCTCTCTCTCTCTCTCTCTCTCTCTATATATATATATATATATATATATATATATATATATATATATATATATATATATATATATATATATATATATATATATTTATATTTATATTAAAAATTAAACTATTGTAACACGTAATTGTGACAGATATATTCTCATTTTAAATTTATTTTTTTTATTATTAGTAATAGTAACAATCTTGTGGTTGTTACTGGTGTGATCTAATTTCGTTTCCCATCTCGCCTTCACGTAATTTTATTTATTTTGATATAATTTGATGAGACGACCAAGCTCCATTCCTAGACCAACAGTGGCTCATCCGAAGGATTTCTTCTCAAGTGGCCGGTTAGAATTGTAGGAAAGGAAGGGGGAACGGATGAGCTGAAAATGTATAAAGTGATGCAGCTGCGGCCTGAAGGGACGTTGCAAAAGATCTTTAAGCCTCGTTGACACGGGGCTAGTTTAGCAGCCGCTAGTACTAGCGACCTGTGAACTACCCCTCTACTTGCCCAATGTCAACTTGCTGGGATGGTCCAGGATAGTGGCAAGTGAAGTTGATGTCCCGGCTACTTTACTCGCTACTTGCCGGTCACGTGACCAACTAGCAGCCACAACTGCCACGTGTCAACGTCAAGTTGCCGCTCTGCTATACCTACCCTTCGCAGTGGGTGAGACAAGGAATTCTGGAAGCGTTACTACTCTGTTGGGATGTGTACAGCTTATTCTGACAGTGCGCCATGCAAGACACATGTAAGCAGTATCCCAATACTGAGATGTGTGTGTACATTTCTAGAAGCGCCTGTTGAAGAGTTCCTTGGACTCTTTCCGTATAAAAGTCGTATGCATTTCGGGAACTGGCATTTTGATACCCTCATTTTTCCGAAAATACAGCTTCTTATGCAGATGAATATTTTAAATTTAAAGTTATTAAAAAAAATACTGAACTTCAATGTAAAACTTTATTTTAGTGAGAATTATCCTCTAAAGTGTATATAGTTTTTTGAAGGTGTTCACGAATCCAAAACGACACCGATTTAAAACTTATAAACATTTCTCAGCATTTTTCTTTCTTTATAAGGTGAGAAATTTTTAGTGAATAAATTACAAGATTTTTTTAGAGTTTGTCCTTGCTTTTGCAAATCAAGAGTCTGCTTTGAAAGCACACGTCTGCCATTAACAGCAGATTTAATCCCTTGATTGACTCAGGGCTTGGCGACAGAGTGAGGATTATTCACTCATTTTGGCACAGTCACAGTACGAAGTTGACTGACATAATTACTGTCAAATTCGTCAGTGTTAATAATGATAAAAATTGTTTTCGTTATTTTATCATTTACATACCTTAGGGGTTGGGTAGTGCCAGTTTTTTTATCATTTACATACCTTAGGGGTCGGGTAGTGCCAGTTTTTTTATCATTTACATACTTTAGGGGTCGGGTAGTGCCAGTTTTTTTATCATTTACATACTTTAGGGGTCGGGTAGTGCCAGTTTTTTATCATTTACATACTTTAGGGGTCGGGTAGTGCCAGTTTTTTTTATCATTTACATACCTTAGGGGTCGGGTAGTGCTAGTTTTGCCACTAATTTTACTCAGGACATATTTATACTTTCAAATATTAGTCACAAATCATCTACTCCTATTACATACACTATACTTTAGCAATCGCTTATCCCAAATGGATTTAGGATAAGGTGGCAGGGATTCGAACCTCTGGATTTCTTAGTTGAAGCAAGTGTGACAGTGACCTTTTGCTAGGGGCTTATGTGCCAAAGGCTGACAATTCTTGGTTGTCACTCTTTTTCCAAGTACTGATCAGAGCCATTGTTGCCTAAGTTCGCTGATCAGATGACCAGCAGTTTGGCAGCTGAAGTACTACAGATGGCCTTTGTGGGACGAATATCGCAAACTGATGGCGAGGTTATCTAATAATTTTGAAGCCCTGAACTGTTGAAACTTACTTTTAAGATTTATTTGTTTCTGCTTTATGTTAATGTTGTTATTTTTCCGCATATTATATTCCATTGATATTCCATACGCGAAAGGAAAACTGAAATTGCTAAAATCGTATTCGAAATCGTATTGGGAATATTTGACGTTCACAAGTAGACTAGATAATTTCTGTGGAAATAGTCGTGCACTTACCGGTTGGTCAGATTGGTTGCGTTAACATTTACTGATTTGTGTATCAGTCTTAAGGTAAATGGTAAAAATAAAAGAAAACTTTTATTGAAGAGCAGTTTGTTAAACAATTGGCGTGTATGTCTTCCGTTGGAAGATTGCAAAGCAAAACTAATTTTTTATTGAAAGCTGATTTCTCAATAACTTGTGTACAAGTCTTCTTAAGTTAGAAGCTAAAAGGGCAGTTAATACTTTTTACTGAAAGCTGATTTCTTCATAACTTCGTTTAAGTCTTGAGCTAAAGGTATAAATACAATATTACTTTCTAACTGATTTCGTAGTAATATGTGTATAAGATTTTATTTGAAATATGAAAAATGAAAACGAATTATTTTGACGATCGAAAGATAAATCTGGCTGTAGAACCATAACCATGACTTGAAAAATTGATTAACAGACCAACAGTTGACCTTGTGCTATTCTCTCAAACTCTACATAGATCATTTCCTTCTTTATATCGAATGGAGGACGAATTTCGTCCACTAATCAAAGTATTAGGTTCTTTCAGGAATGGCAAATAACTCTCTATAAACACGAGTCCTGATAAGCCAAGAAGTGGATTGCTATAGAGGAGATTATACGATCCTATTCACGTTCCGGGCTCGTGTAAAGGATCGTGACTCATATGTCAGGTGAGGAAAGGGTCCATAATGTAATGGCAGAGTCTTGGGCGTGGAAGTGTAAGTCAGTAAGGGTTTAGTAGCTGTCTAATACGAGGAACGTCTTTGAACTGGAGAAAGATTGTCTGGCCTCTTTGAAAGATGAGTGATTTGGAAATATATCAGAGTTTTAGAGTCGTGTGTTTAGAGAGAGAGAGAGAGAGAGAGAGAGAGAGAGAGAGAGAGAAGAGAAAACTGGGTATGAAAAAACAGTACATTACCAAAAGACACAATGAAAGGATCTCACTCATAAATAGTTAGATATATATATATATATATATATATATATATATATATATATATATATATATATATATATATATATATATATATATATATACACATATACAGTAGCATAACAGTAAGTTTAAGACATCTTACAGCACTTTCTTTTACTACATACCAGTAACAAGATTTCCACTGTTTTTGAGAAAATAATTACGATTTTTAGAACGTACGCAGATAAAGTAATATTGTGCCTAATTCAGCTTCTCTGAAGATGGCAACGCGTTTTCCTTTGAATTTTTTCTCTCATATTAGAAAATCTATGAAATAAAAATAATAACGAGATAAATGAAGGAAAGAGAAAGTGGATGAGGACACGGAAGGTGGGCATAAAACTAAACGAATAATAGGAGAGATTAAAAAGGCCAATCGATAATTGTATGATGTTATAGTCGGGTTACCCCCTGACTTACGGCCAGGGCTACAAAAGCCACTCCATGTGATCAGCCCATTTTTCACGTGTGTTAAGTACAGGCGGAGATATGGGCGTGTGCGCGGGCGTCGGCTAATGCTGTCCGTATCTCAGCTCGGGCCAATAGAGATGTTATCTTCAAACGCCAAAATGCCACCCGCCTCTTTTACCGCCACAACCTTCCTCCTCTTGACTCCCTCTTTCATTGATTTTGTCTTATTTCCCTCTTTCGTGTTTCCCTCCTTCCTCATTTCTTTGATTCTTCCTCCATTTCTTCATGTTCTTTCCTCTATTTTCTGTACTTTCTCTCTGCCTCCTTCCTCATTTCCTCTTTCTGCTTCTTCATTTCCCTTTCTGTTCCTTTTCATCTCATCTCCTCACCCACACCATAGATGTTGCGGCGCCAGGTTGCAGATATTAATCAGTCTGTCAGTACAACATACCCCTACTGTCTTCTCCGTTTCATTATACTTCTGCTCGTTCTGAGTCTCTCCGTCTCCTCCTTGTTCCTTCGTATATATTCTTTCTCCTTCTCATCCAAAGCTTTCTGCTCTTAGTCCTCTTGTATTATATCCATTTTTTTGTGATGTAGTGTCATTAACATAATACAACCAGCTTGGTATTATCCCTCTTGACACTGCATCGTTCCCGCCAATCTCAGGCTTTTTATATATTTAATTTTATTGTCTTGGGTAAAGTTGTAACGAGGACTTCAGCTCGTTGAGCTAATATTTCTCTCTCTCTCTCTCTCTCTCTCTCTCTCTCTCTCTCTCTCTCTCTCTCTCTCTCTCTCTCTCTCGATCAGTATTCGGCGAAGTGATACTCCTCGGAGATCATTCGTAAGACTATCTCTCTTTCTCACTTCTTGGTTTTTATATTCTGTTATTTTCGACTACTTTGATAAAGAAAGCTTGGAGTTATCTTCATGTCATGATTTAAAAAGTTGTTATCAATTTAATTAAGTGTATCAAGGATATAATGAAAGATTATGTATTCTTCATATTAAGGCTGTGTATGATTCTTATTAAAATAAGCTATATTCAAACAAAGAAATTAGCATGGATTTTAAGCCTCATTGCATGGATCATATGAACAGATATTAAGAATAATCATAATGCGAATAATGATGAAAACTATTCACGAATAGATATATTCTTAATGTGGTATATAGCATTTTTCATACCAGTCTTATTGGAAGTGTAAAAATTCATTCATACATCACAACCAACAACGGAGCATTACAGAGTCTGTTCGGAAAGGGCAACATGGCGTAGAAGATGATTTCTCTCTCCTTCGTTCATCTTTTTTCCCTTCAGTTTCTCACGGTCACTTTATCACATGAATGACGTCCCTATTTGCTGCTGACATGTGGAGAAAATAGGGCCGCATTGCCCCAATAAGCACTGAAAGGCGAGAAGTGCTCCTACATGCCTTGAATAATGCTTATAAGAGGGTGCCAGCATTATTTGCATGTGACAAGGCACCATTACACAGTGGGGTCCCAGCTATTTCCAGAAGTGCCTGCTTTTATCTTCTGTTTTCAGTCGTCGTATTTACATATTCATTCGATGGTTCCTAATGATTGTTCTAGTTTATGAAATGCTATCTTCTCGTAGATTTTGGGATTATGTATACACACACACACACACACACACACACACACACACATATATATATATATATATATATATATATATATATATATATATATACATATACTGTATATACGGTATACACACATATATACTGTATATATTTATATATAAAGATATGTGTTTATTTATGTATTAATGTGTGTATGTATGCGGGCCTACTTGCGTGCGCTCGTGTATATTTGTGAGTGTCTAATTGTCTTGGTTTTCTCTGGAGCCACTCCTGTTAAGAAACTGCTTGACACACACACACACACACACATATATATATATATATATATATATATATATATATATATATATATATATATATATATATGCGTGTGTGTGTGTTTGTGTCTGTTAAAACATTTTGTTTCTTTGTAAGTGCTCGTCAGATCAGCAGTTAATGTCAGAGTGCTCGTCTCCTCCATCTGGATCATTGGTGTTGTCAGAGACGTCTCGAGAGGTATCGTGCATCTGAGGGTTTGCTGGTTATCGCTGGATTGATGACTTTTATGGGACATTATAAAGTGCGTCCTTTTGTGGTCCGATTTACTTTAGTAGTGAGGTCATTGAGCGCATGTTTACCCTGTCTGTTGCGGGTCCTCTAAACGTTATAAACTTTAATTATGTCCATGTTGAGAGGTAAAATTGACTCTCTCTCTCTCTCTCTCTCTCTCTCTCTCTCTCTCTCTCTCTCTCTCTCTACGTAGGCCTCTGTTCTTTGAAAGCTGTATGGAATATATCTCTCATTATCTAATGTGGCTTATTGTTACCACTTGAATTCACAACCGCTGTATTTCCACGAATCAATAAATGAAAGAACAGCATGGAATTGTTTGCTTAAAAGCCCTGCTGACTATGTTGGCTTGAGCTGTGAATTAGGTTCCTGTCGACTGTCGTGGCCATACCTGTGGTGGAAATAGGAAAAACAAGGTAACAAATCTGAGTTATGTGCACCGTCAAACTGTACATTGTACTTAATATCATGGTAATGAACTGGAGGGCCTTGACGTATCCGTGGGGAAGCCATTCATGAGATGTAGATTATTCTCTCTCTCTGTCTCTGTATTTATCCTTGTGAAAATACAGAACAAAATATCATGTAACCGTATTTTCCCACCTTTACCACAACTGCAACGGTAGGCCTCAGTGTTTTGTCGTCATTAATTTGTGTTGATGTTCTTGGACCTTTTTATATTTTTCGCTTCGTTTTAATTCTTCAGTCGTCTAGTTCGCAACCAACTTTATTCGTTTTTGTTGTAACAAAACCCCACATTTTACATTCTTACTCCCCCAACCCCTTTTTTTAGTGATATTTGACTCGGAACATTGCTTCAACAAGGCTAGTTTCTTTTTCTCATGCGCACGGGATCCTTCTTTTATTTTTGTTATCCAGCTCTGTTTTCATATTCATTTTTCTATGCACTTACTAGTGTGTCAACACTTGGAATTATTATATGATTTCACACACACACACACACACACACACACACACATATATATATGTATTAATTGGTTTATTTATGTATATATTTGTGTGTATGTATGCATGTGTAAATGTATGTCCCTGGGAAATTGTCTTATCACGTCTCTCATTTCATTCAGGTTCCTCAGAAATCAAAGTCGGCGATGGGTTTCATATGTTGCCGTCCGACTTTGAAATTGTCTTAATTTGTATAGTTGTCTTCGGTATGTTTGGAGTCCGGGTGACTTAACATGAGTTTGGCGTTTCCACATCGTGCAAATTGTGATGTTAAAGGACAATGATTGCTCATAATTTATTTCTTTATGTAAAGATAATTATAAGTATATTTTTGCGTTCTTCGTGTCTGTATCATCCTCATTTTTTATAATTTAGGCACTATATTTTTGGCAAGCATGCTTTGCAGCGTAATGAATTTTTTCTTAGCTTGTTCCTATGACTGAATGTTTTTCTTGAGTATTAGTGAACTAATTGATAATTGTAATGCCTCTAGTGATAGTTTTACTATCGTAAAGTGCCTTTGCTTATACTACATTTACTCTTACACCTTCAGTCACATGAGTAGGATCACTAGTGAATAGTACACCTAATAAAAAAAAAAATTAAAGATTGAATGCTATTGTCACTGATATTGTGCTCACCAATCCTTTTATGCTTACATCTACTGTTTACATGCGGCAAATACATCCTTACGACGAGGTTATTGTCTTCAGCTGTATTATAACGTGCCTTACAGTAATACATCAATATAGGTGTGAACTGTTAAAATAACTAGTCTGAGGTGGCATCGTCAGTCATGTCGTACTTTCGTCATACTGTGGCAGTCGTTCAAGCCAGAGCCTTAGATCTATTATCAGGCCAGTCAGCGTATAGAAAGGCTGGGCGAAGTGGGTCCGAAGTGTCTGATTTTAATCTTATCGGTCTCATGATTCGGAGTCTTGATGAGAGCAAGTGTTTGTCTTCCATTTGCATCATTGCCAGAGTGTTATTTTAAATGGGCTGGTCGGGGTTTATCTCTGTTGATCGTTCTCTACGCACGCTGGGAGTCTTTTTTTTTTTTTTTTTTTTTTACAAAGGTTTATTTTAAGTCGCCTTTCAGATGAAATTGACTTCAATTCCCTTTAGTTTACCTTCAGCGTCGTTTCGCTGCGGTTTTTGTCTGTGACATTAGGAGATCTTTGTGACCAGTGGCTTCTAAATATATCAGGATATAGGGGAGTAAACGCTAAACACTGTATTACGATGGTTAGGATGGAACTTTTTTGGTTGTGGCAAAGTGTTTATGAAATGACATATATATTTATTTATGGGATGTAGTGATTTCTTTATATTTCTTCGTAAAGTTTAGTTAACATACAGCCTTTCTCTTCCTACCGAATGCAGGTTTGAATTTTGCTAAGGAAGAAAGAGCCTTTGCATATATTTCTCCCCTTTGGTTCTAGACTTACAGTGGAAATTATGAAAAAAACGTGTTTATGATAATTTGATAGAATTCGTCCTAACGTGGATTCTAGACATCGTCAGGATGAGATGGCATTTTCATCAGGCAGGATGGATGGCCCAACTTTGTGGAAGTGGGGACGAGAGGCTTACAGCTTCATCCTCTGTGATTTGGAACAATCTCCTCCCAACAAGAATTGTGTTTGTCCATATTAAGTGATAGAAACAGTTAGACTTAGAATTTTTGAAGAGGTTCTTATAACTTTATGCACATGCATTTTCCAGATACTTTATCTAGGAAAAATCCCCCTAGGATTTGCCAGAAACCTGGATGGATTTTCCAACAGGACTGCTAATTTCAGTTATTATGATATTTTTTGTAATAATTAAACAACGGGAGATACAAGTCTGCCCCAGGTGATCCAGAACTCAACACGATATCGGTAAAAAAAAAGTTAAAACAGTTGATTCCTTTTGTGTAAATGACCAGATTTTTCTTTATTACTCCTCAGGACATGTGTACAGGGAAGGTGTGAAATCGCTGCAGTGACATACTTTGCTTTTTGAAACTACTGCTCATAACGTTCCTTTTGTCTTGTCAGTTACAGATACATAGTTCTGGCAAACGTGACCAATACATAATATGTATTCCAGCAAGGGAGCCAAAAGTCCAATACAAGACAATACTGTGGTGAGGATGGGTTTATTTTCGGTTCAAGTAACAGTGTATCTGAATTCAGCAGGCATGTGTACGTAAGAGCTGAAATACATTCTTATCTTCTTCGCTGATGCAGCTATGAAGCGTTGACCTCATTCATCTTCCTAAGCCATGGTAGGCACAAATCTCACCTGGGTAGAATATACATATATATACTCGTGTGTGCGTATATATGTATATATATATATATATATATATATATATATATATATATATATATATTATATATATATATGTGTGTATATGTGTGTGTGTGTGTGTTTTTGTGTGTTCTTCATTGGAGGGGTGGGTAGAGCTCTCGGCCAGCACGCTGTTGCCCCAGCGTTCGACTCTGCGACCGGCCAAAGAAGAAGTACAGGAATTTATTTCTGATGATAGAACTTCATTTCTCGACATAATGTGGTTCGGATTCCACAATAAGCTGTAGGTCCCTTTGCTAGGTAACCAGTTGGTTCTTAGCCACGTAAAATAAATCTAATCCTTCGGGCCAGCCCTAGGAGAGCTGTTAATCAGCTCAGTGGTCTGGTTAAACTAAGATATACTTAACTTTTTGTGTGTATACATATATGTGTTTATGTATATATATATATATATATATATATATATATATTATATATTCAGTTTATATATATATATATATATATATATATATATATATTTTCTATATTATATATATATATATATATATATATATATATATATATATATATATATATATATATATATATATATGACTGGTGAATAGGTGATACGCTCTTAGCCATTTCTTTGTTTGTTTACGTTCTCAAGTGTGCCTCTGAGGAGCGCTAGTCCTTTTATGAAGGCGATGAGTGGAATATTTCCCCGGCGGTTGATCTGTAAACAAATGGGTTTTCGTTGGTGGTCTGTCTGTGACGATTAATTACTGCTTGTCTTGGGAATCATTCCGATGATGGATGGATGGGGAATAACGACGATAAAAAACAATACAAAGGAAACGAGAACTGATTGAGCGAACTTATAGCACGACCTCAAGAAAAAATTAAATATTTTTTGTGCAGATATTTGAGCATTTCGAATAGGTTTAGATATAATTGTAAGGGACTGTGCTTAAGAAATAATTTTCGTTTTTTGTATGCTCTTATTTTTAATGACCCTTATTATTATTGTTATTATGATTATTATAACTGTTTAATTTGTTTTCTAGTTGTTATATATATTATCTCTTTGTATCTGCATTTTATACTTGTTTTTTGGTGATGAGCAAGTATATCATTATTTTTATTAATATTTTTTACATAAATTTGCGGAAATCAAATTGAAAATCGTTAATTGGCGAAATAAACTTCCTTAGAAGAGAATGCAAATATGTGAATGAAAACTGAACAAGAATACAGATGGAAGTCATGAATAAGTAAGACTCTACAATTTAACAATAAATTAACTTTATGAAAACACATGTGAGAGATAAAAGTCAGAATAATTAAAACCATGTCGCATGGCGCTTCGAGTTTGCATCATCAAGTTGGTAATGCTTATAAGCACCAATGAAACTACCTCCAATTATTATCATCACTTTCCCATACCTTAACATTCCTCCATGACTTTTGTAGGAAACAGCGGAGAAGGGTTCCTCAATGAAATCTGGGTCCTGTTCATCCCTGGAAGAGGCCCCGTAGCCCACGAGATGGATGCCTCTAGCAGAGATCTAAAATGCCCCTAGGAATTGCCCAAAGCAAGAACCGGATTCTGTTCCTTATATTTATGTTAGTTTAAAACCAATTTACTAATACAGGCAATCCCCCGTAGGTTCCGCTTGGCACCTTGTGTCCCTTGGTCTGGCAGAGGTCCCCCTCCCCCCACGTCCATCAGTTCTGGTGCTTCCCAGAGGAGCCCTGAGATAACGATTCAACAGGATGGGTTTCTCCTCTGGCTTACCTTGGGAACCCAGGAACCCAGGTTTTATTTGGGGGCCCCTCTTCTGGAGATTTCTGGCTGACGTCAGAGGGAAGTCGAACGGGTTAAACTATTTTATGATATACAAAGATCAACCTTTAAAATTGAATGTTAAAATGAAAATATAGCTGGAGGTGTTTGTAAGTAATGTATTACAGTTAACCATTATAATTATTATTATTATTATTGTTTCTGCCACTCGTCTCTCCGCTTTGGAAAGATGGATTCTTGAAGGTGCTGCCGTTATGCTTTTAACAGTGGTGTTTATGTATGGGATGAGGTTGATAGCTCCATGTAATGCTTCATACAGATGACTCTGCTATTATTATACTGATGGTGTGTGGTTGTATACTAATTCGATAAAAATAGTATGAGTGAATAGGGATGGTTTATAAATTGTTAGATTAATTAGTCTCTGTCAAGCCCGCTGGGAAAATATGTGCTTTGTCTCTGACCATTAACGTCATTAACATCCTCTTCTACAACTAACAGTGATCAAAGATGAAGCCAGCATCCAGTCACTATTGCTTGCTCTTGAACATCATCACCAGAATTAATGCAAGAAAATGGATTCCTGAACTTCATGCTTTCACTGTCTGAGAACTTAAGAACTTACAAAGATTTTCAAGAACTTACAAAGATTTTCAAGAACTTACAAAGATTTATGAAAATTGCCAAGAAAAATATTCTGAAAATTATATTTCAGTTATTATATTTCACGAAATGTTTGGCTAAAAAAACAAGAACAAAACAAGGTAAATTATTCTTTAGGAAGTTAATTTCTGTAGGAAATATGATAGCCGCACAATAATCCCTAGGGAATCTCAAGAACACTGAAAACCTAGATTAACTCTCATTGAATTAAATTAAGAAGTGTGTATGTTGGTTTCCTTACCACTTAATAAAGTGGGTTTGTTTTTTTGTTGGCTCATCTTAAAGGCGGCTTGTCTTCAAAACGAGTTATGTTATGGCAGTAGACTTCGGAATGACATTATAGTTAGAAAATATAAGCTTGATGTAAAAAAAATATTTCATGCTTCGCTTATTTACAACATCAAGTACCCAAACGTGACTACATACATATACATGCATACATATATATGTGTATATATGTGTATGTATGTATATATTTAAAAACCGTAAAATCAGGTACAATGGAGAAGAAAAATACCCGTAGGAACATAAAAGGAGAACAGTGTCTCCCCTGTCTTTCAAAGAATTTTTCCTTCACTTGTGTGTGTGTGTGTATATATATGTATGTTTACTCTAATGTAAACGCAGATTATACTTCCTATATAGTATTCATTTATATCGCAAATGAATGTGATATAAAATAAAAGATTCATGTTCTTGGATGCTGATCAACGCTGCCTTGCTACGAAAATTAAAAGAAACTAAAGAACGAACCTATGTATTTATGTCTTTTTTTATTTTTTTTTTTTTTTCCAGTGTTTACATTAGGGTCCCATGGCGTGTTACCGTTGGCTGCTGTAATGATATTGTGAACGAAAAGTGGGCATGATTGATGGATGACAGTTAAGGGAGGTGAGGGAGAAAGAGAGAGGGAGAGAGGAAGAAGGGTCTTGGATGGAAGTGATTGTTTAGGAAGGGGTGGGTGGGCGGGCCGCCCCCCGTTGGTTAGGCACTTTCGAAGGGCGAGGGACCTACATGAGATGGATGCCATACATCGAATCTGGCGAAGGTACAGCTTACTGACAGAAGTGGGACCCCCATCTCTCTCTCTCTCTCTCTCTCTCTCTCTCTCTCTCTCTCTCTCTCTCTCTCTCTCTCTCTATCTCTCGGTTTGTCTCTTTACGCTACCATGTCTTCATTTCCCGAACTAACTCTCGTATATTAAAATGGAGAGAAGTTAAATGTCATTATTATTATCATTAGTGAAGAATAAATTCAGATGAATGCTGTTTAGATATATTAAAATCTGCGCAGGCTTTTCAGGCCGCGGTTAGTTCTGCTTGTTAGTAGGAGCTTAGTAGACTTTCGAAAGTATTTGCTATTTCCTTTATTTTATGCTTCATTTCATTCTCATTATTATTATTAGGATTTTAGAGCTTTCATTTGAAGAATCATCTGGTATCTCTTTATATTCCTTTTGTTTTACACTTGATTTATTTTCTCTTATGTTTATAGTGGCTAATGCTTCCCAGTTTTAGGGAACTGGAAAAAGGGCTTTGGGAAAAAAAGTTTGATCTCAACAATACGTAATTTACGAGGTATTGTTTTCAAGTGAAAAATGTTTGCTATGTCGTTATGAAAAGCAATTGGTATTTTGTCTTTTGCATAATAACACTCTTTTGTCATGAATTAAATAACGCATTATTTTTGTAAGATATTATTGACCCAGAGCAAAATACCTTACGAAGGAGAGATAAATGTTTACGGTTTCGCTGGATGAAAATAGAGTACTGATGGCATCATATGGCACTGATGTTTACTTTAAGCAACCTATCCTATTTTATCACCCTCTGGAGACGTCCCTGGTATGTTAGAAACACATGCATATGAAGTTCGAGTTCTGCTGCAAAGAGGTCCTCTCTCATTTGACGTATGGCGGTTCTCCTATCGTTCACAGTGACTAAAATTATTTAGTTAAAAGGTCGTTTTTATATGTTCGTCTGTCCTTTCTGTCTTTTTCCAAGTTAAAGATAAAAAACACTCACTTTGTTCACTGATGCGGTCGTTACCTATTGGGAGTATTTAGTCTGGGCATTTCATGAAAAGAATGCTTCAGAAATTTTCATTTAATGGGATTTACTTTTTTAACTGGATTGATTTCTGTGCAACTTACTAATCAGCCTTTGTTTTTCTTGTAATTGAACACCCTCTCTCTCTCTCTCTCTCTCTCTCTCTCTCTCTCTCTCTCTCTCTCTCTCTCTCTCTCTCTCTCTCTCTCTCTCTCAGTATTTTGTGCAAATATTTTTGTCACATTGTGGAAGCTCCTTTGTCGGTTAGACAATGCAGCTTAGAATTTATCAACATTATGTAGTTTTGGTCGAGGAAGGAATCTTTTCTAATGTATCCAAAAATGGTGTCTGTGCCAGTTTATTTACTATGTGAATCGCTATTAGCAATGACCGGGAGCTTTAGGATCTGGTTTTTGTTGTTTGTGAAAACTGTGTCCCTGGTTTCACGGTGGAGGTGAGTGTGGATAAGTTCCTCCTTTCCTCGGTATTCAGTCTTTGTACAAGAAGAGGAAAGTTGAGTTCCTGGTTCTGGAATGTTGCAGACACTCTGGAGTAGGATGGTGCTTGATTGACAGTGAGATTGCAGCGAAGCCTGAGGATGTTTAATCATGTCTGCCTACATAAACAGGACATTCACACATTGCAATATCTGGAAGTCTATCAGTAAGGGGTTAGACTAGATCAAATACCGGTATCAGGACCGCATGATTAAGAATGCATCCGTAGACAAATGGAGAAATTTGATACACAGACCACTTCTAATGAAGAGGTCTAGAGAGAAACAATAACGCCGGAGTTTACCACAGAATGTCACACGGCGCAACCCTCACGAGAGAATTAATTTCACTAAAAAGAATAATCATAAGAGTGGTTGGCAGCCTACTTGTGACCCCAGCTGAAAAGTTTCTTTCAGAGTCTTCATCTGCCCTGACCTCTAGTCATTCATGGTAGTTGTTCCTCATTGGACGGGTCGATATCGTACTCGGCTAGCACTCTGCTAGGCCCGCGTTCGATTCTCCGGCCGGCCAATGAAGAATTAGAGGAATTTATTTCTGGTGATAGAAATTCATTTCTCGGTATGATGTGGTTCGGATTCCACAATAGGCTGTAGGTCCCGTTGCTAGGTAACCAATTGGTTCTTAGCCACGTAAAATAAGTCTAATCCTTCGGGCCAGCCCTAGGAGAGCTGTTAATCAGCTCAGTGGTCTGAGTAAACTAAGGTATACTTAACTTATTCATGGCAGCCCCAACATTAAACCATTATCCTACCCAAATTTACGTTGAACGTGGAAGTTTGAACTCTTCAGATCAAGTTGGTCAGACTGCCACTGCTCTGTAGGCATCTGTAATACCACAGAAACTAAGATGCGGTCTTCCACATAACCGAAGACCTGAAGTAGAAAAACAAATTAGGTGACAAAATCATCCACAGGAGGAAGGATTCAAGTGGCTTTTAATTTGAGAAGCTTTTCTGAAACCCTTTATCATCATATGGGCAGCCTTCGATTACATGTTGGCATCTGCTCGTAGATTTAAAGTGAGAGGTTGCAATGCAAAAATTAAATAGTAAGACAGGGAGCTAATAGTAACGGAAAAGTGATGTAAATGGCACAACAGCTAAATATCACAGAATAAAGAGAGAGAGAGAGAGAGAGAGAGAGAGAGAGAGAGAGAGAGAGAGAGAGAGAGAGAGAGAGAGAGAATGGCATAACAGCTAAATATCACAGAAGAGAGAGAGAGAGAGAGAGAGAGAGAGAGAGAGAGAGAGAGAGAGAGAGAGAGAGAGAGAGAGGACCATCTCATTATGTTTAGCAGCTTGATTTACTGACGGATTGTCAGTTGATCAGAAACTTATCGTAGTTAACTTTCTCTTCGTCCACACGTTTTAACAATATATATATATATATATATATATATATATATATATATATATATATATATATATATATATATATATATATATATATATATATAGACATCATCAACACACAATCACGTGTGGAACAGAAATAAATTTCTGACTCACGTCGGGATCGAACCCAGGTCTCTCAGGTGGAAAGCAAGGGCGTTGCTGAGTCGGGAAGTTGGGGAAAACTCGCTGGTATGCAAGCAGTTAGCTTGCCCAGGTAATTCCTTGGGTGCAGTTGCTCTCAGGTTCCAACTTCTTTTAGACTTGTATGGCCCAGTGGATAACGCCCTTGCTTTCCACCTGAGAGACCTGGGTTGATCCCGACATGAGTCAGAAATTTATATATATATATATATATATATATATATATATATATATATATATATATATATATATATATATATAGAGAGAGAGAGAGAGAGAGAGAGAGAGTGATTATATTTTGAAACCGCCTAACAATCAATTTCATGTCATTCTTTTCCACTTGCCTCAAGCTTTCCTTCAGAGTGAAGTATCATTTTGTATTATTCTTCTTATGCAACGATGATGTTCTTAAGGAGTTCTGAAAATCGAGAGAGAAGACAATTGATGAGGTAACATGAGATCTGCTAGGAGTGCATTTCACCCGAGCGAACAATGGGCTCTCTCTCTCTCTCTCTCTCTCTCTCTCTCTCTCTCTCTCTCTCTCTCTCTCTCCTTTGTTAAGTGCTGTTTCTACTTCGGCTGCTGCTAGGTAGTTTTTTTTAGCTTTGTTTACGTCTAGCTCCAACTCTCCAAATATATCGTTTAATCGTGTATGGATTCTAGTTTTTTTTTTTTTTATTCAGTAGAAGCGGTTTTGTGTTTGTTGTGTCTGGGTTTTTTTTTTCTTGAGGGTGAGCTTGTAGAGAATGTTTAGCTGATTTATTTTCATCCAAAACTACCTTTTTCAGATCAACTTGAAAAAAAAGAATAAATTTTGTTATATAATAGTTTTTTTATATGTTTTTGTGGTGGTAGGGGGCGGGGAGAAACATTAGTTCGTGTCTGTTTTACTGGGAAGTTCGACATTCTGATCGATTTTTTTCAGATATAAAAAACATTGAATATTTTTGCAAATATGTATGAGATGTTTTTAGGAATTATCACGTGAAAGAAACTGATGTCAGTCATGCTTTCTCAGTTTGAATTGGCTCCAAGTCTCTGAGTTAGCAGGAATAGCCTCCTCCGTTATTTCATCTTCAACAGCCAGTGTTGTTGTCAACTCAGACAAGCCAAGTTCAGTTCGCTTTCCTTTCATTTGTTTGTCTCGTTTTTTCTTCTTGGCATGAAGTTGATTCTGCTTTTTATTTTTCTCTACTCGTTCCAAAGAAGGGATGTTGTTGTTCACTTTTGGACATGCAGCAACTTATTGTCAGTATTTACTCATGAGGTAGTTGCTTAAATCTTTTATTGATTTCGATTTACAAGAGTCCCTATTGCATGAAAGGACAATTGAAAGGAAAATGTAATCAGAATATACGAACGAGAGTTAGTGTCCATAATTATATGAGATTGAAATCTCATATGATTTCAATCTCATATGATTGAAATCTGGTTACCTAATCCTTGGAAAAGAATGGATATGTCGGAATCGATTAAAAGCTGGTATTGCGCCACTGGTTCGTCTCTGTTAAGACTCTCCTTTTTCTGTTGAAAATAGCTCAGGCAATAATGTTAGCATTCAAGAGGCCGGTTTTAAGAGGGAAAGATGATTCGCCAATTAACGAGGTCACGTTTCTTTATTTTTCTCTCCTCATACTTAACGAAAAAGTTTCGGTTTGTTCCGCTTGTCAAAGTAACCTCACTATAACAGAGCCTTGTTCTGTTTCACGCTCTTTTCGATGAATATAATTTCAGTTTGTTAAGTAAGACTCTGAGTAAGAGGATAGAAGGTGTAAAGGTATTAATTATGGCAGATAACTAAAGATTGTGACAAGCGGCTTTATTAAGCGCGGTAAGATCCATTGAAAAGAAGATAAAGGAATCACAGGTTTTTATGATTTATTTCTAGTATTACTGAAGATTATAGTGTTTTGTAACAAAGCGTGATTAGATAATCTAATTCTAAATCTTCAATGGTATGTGTATACATTTATTATGATGACTGGTGGTTTCAATCCGGTGGTGTCGATGCTCCTCTCTTCTTTCGTGTTTCCATCTCTCTCTTTCCATCTCTGTAGCGACCCTCAGCAGTGGAATCACAGCCAGCTGCATAATTTACTTGTTAAGTCAACAGAGGTATACTGAATTCAAAGGAGACTCTCCCCTACTGTACCTTTCGTCTGAGAGAGAGAGAGAGAGAGAGAGAGAGAGAGAGAGAGAGAGAGAGAGAGAGAGAGAGAGAGAGAGGAGAGGAAGGACTGAAAGGGAGGGGTGGGACCTCCCTTCCTGCCCTGTGCCGCTTCTCCTCTTCCTATCTCTCTTCGCAGAGAGAAGGAGAGAGAGAGAGATAAAGAGACAGTGAAAGGTAGAAAGGAGAGAGAGAGAGAGAGAGAGGAGAAAAGTAGCTAAGGACTGAAAGGGAGGGGTGGAACCTCCCTTCCTGCCCTGTGTCGCTTCTCCTCTTCCTATCTCTCTTCACAGAGAGAAGGAGAGAGAGAGAAAGAGACAGAGAAAGGAAGAAGAAGAAGAAGAAGAAGAAGAAGAAGAAGAAGAAGAGAGAGAGAGAGAGAGAGAGAGAGAGAGAGAGAAAGTAGCTGAGGACTGAAAGGGAGGGGTGGAACCTCCCTTCCTGCCCTGTGTCGCTTCTCCTCTTCCTATCTCTCTTCACAGAGAGAAGGAGAGAGAGAGAAAGAGACAGAGAAAGGAAGAAGAAGAAGAAGAAGAAGAAGAAGAAGAAGAAGAGAGAGAGAGAGAGAGAGAGAGAGAGAGAGAGAGAGAGAGAGAGAGAGAGAGCGTTATTTCTGTAAACTTTAGGAAAAGTCAATCAGCTGGAGCCAACCGAATTATGTCTTTTCCAGTCAGCAGCCTCAGCCAGACTTCCTTATAATCTTTAGCCGGAGTTGTAACAGAGGCCATTAAAGACTCGCAGTGCTCACTCTTCGCCGGGAAACACCGATGTGAGGGGAACTAATTCCGTCGGGGCAGAATTCTGGTAAGGGCCTCGTACATTTGCCCCATTCTCTTTCAACAACTGTTGGCCCCAGGGGAGTTGTTTCACGCTGGGTAGGCAGGAACTGGCTTTCGAGTTGGGAAAGTTTTGGTTCTTTATCTCTCTGGACTTGAAGCGCGAGTGGTGTCGCGCTGGGCTCGCTTCCGGGGATCATGCGTTTGATCTCAGGACCCGGGCGAGGATGTGGGAGGCCTAGGCTCGTCAAAACCCAGTGTGCATCTTTTGACTGAAGGGATGAGTCATGAATACATTTGGTTGTTACAAGACTGTCGTGGGCTGCAGTTGAATCAAAGAGAGATAGAAAATTAAAAAGAATAACAACTGAAAGTGATCAGTTTTCCGTCTAAAAGTATTCTGTATCATTATTAAAAACGTGATTTTGTGTTCGACATAGTAATCCTCACCCACATGTGTAAATCCAGAAAATTATGTATTGCCTCGTGATTACTGGACGCAGTAATCATTCATGTTGATTCATTTTTTTTTCCAAACTAGCTGGTTTATGCATGCCAAACCCAGGTAGATACTACAAAAAAATCAATACTTGCTATATCGTTGTGCGGTTAGCAGGCTTGGCTTTTAAATTAAGAACGATTGTATTTTGGAAATACAGAAGACAACGCTCTCTACAGTTTAGGTCTAGGAGAATAAGAGCGATTAAACCAGTGACCTTCGGCAGAGATGCTGCTGCACGGTGCTGCATCCATTCTGAAATTGCATCCGAAGTGTAACTCAAAGGCACAGGCAGAGGACTTCTTTTTGCAGGCAAATGCAGTCCGAGGTTTGACGTATAAGAGCCTTTTTATCGGTTAAACTGAACTGCCTTGGACTCAGTTTCCCTAGATCAAATTGAGAGCCCCAGGATTGGATGAATCTACACCAGAAAGACTGATAAACCACGCCCACCTTGTAGGTGGAAAGGCTGATAAGAAAGAAAAAATTGTTTTTAATCAGCGCACTAGTTTCTCATCGTACCGTTTCTCGTATTGGAAAATATTTGATATTTCCAATACGTGATTTTGTTTGGAATTTTCTGTGTCGACATTCATTGTTACTGTCGGTATGCTTAGCGATTGACAATGTGTGTTCTTTGCTACATTAGAAAATAATTGATGCTGTAAGTTGATTGATTTAACATTTTTCAGTTCAGTACATATGTCTGAAAAATACAGTCGTAATTGTTCCCAAACTGGGCTAAACCAGGCCATAAAATATGATACTACGTAATAGATGTTATTTTCATGATCTTCTAGCATCTAAATAGTTATCATGAAGAATCGTCATTTTGTTCTTCTGAAAAAATAAATAACATCGACCTACATGAAGGGTCTGCTTGAACAGACATGCAGGCGCTTGCAGCATGGCCCTCAATTGCGCTTCCGTATTGCCTCTCTCTCTCTCTCTCTCTCTCTCTCTCTCTCTCTCTCTCTCTCTCTCTCTCTCTCTCTCTCTGCGAGAAGTAGTAGCCTATATTCCCCGGCTTATACAGCTGGGATTGCAGACAGCGGAGATGACTATCATCTGCCGGGATGCTTCTTGCATGCAAGGTTATGCTCTCCTCCTGGGGTCAAGTTTAAGTAAACAGTGCTTTTACATTTCTCTCTTCTATTTTTGAGCCTAATTGGTAATCACCGGCGTTATTGACGTTGGGACTATTATTATTATAATAATTCACATTCGCTGTGAAGTTTCTTTGTTATTGCTTCTTATATTTCCTTGACTCTTGAGACTGAACAACTTAGACAGTCTCGAAAACATTGCTTCGAAATCCACAAGATAGTGGGTTGAATGAAAGATCCAAAGCTCAACCTTATGCAGATACAAGTGCAAACACACATGCACAAACCCAACACCAAAATAAATGAAAAAATTCAGTGGATTGCTTTCACAATTTTCAGTATTCCTTGGGTTGAATTCTGGTTCACCAGTATTAGGAGAGTTCCAGCCATTCTGTAGTTTAATTATTAAGAATATCTCGCAAGTAGAAATAGTACTGATGTTGAAAACTGCCATAGTATGCGCCTGAACTATCAGAATGCTATGTAAATTCTAAATGGTTTTCTACATATTGTTGTTTCTATAGTGGCTGTTGTTGCTTCTGAGATCAGAATTAGTGTTATTAATGTTATATTATGTATATTAACTTTTCCTTTCTTTTTCAGAATACCCTTTCATTAAGGTGTATTGTAAAAGTGTCAGAGAGAGAGAGAGAAAGAGAGAGAGAGAGAGAGAGAGAGAGAGAGAGAGAGAGAGAGAGAGAGAGCGTAGTTTTTGAAGCAAGATTTAAATCCTTTTCCGAACAATTAGGTGTCATTGAGCGATGGTTGGCTTTACCTGCGAGCCAGTGTATGTACTTGGAGGTATTTAGGGTTAATTTTTTCTTCTCCGTCTTCCTGAAGATAAATTGTTTGTTGTCGAAGTTTAGTGTCAAAGCCGCACAAGACTTTACCAAAATATTCGTCCCTTTACTGTTATTTTGTCGATGTCTAATTTTGTTAAAATGTGACTTTTGATTTGTTTTTGAAAATATTTTCCTTTTAGTCTCTCGAGTTAAATATTATATCCTTATTTTAGAAATCTGCTGTTTCATTTTGCATCACTTCACCTAAGTGTAACCATTGTGTAGGGTTTTAAAAGTCTTCAGTTTATCTTTCTTTCCTTAATGTAAATGTAACTGGAAAATACCTCTCTTCCCTCCTTGAGTTCACTAGTACTTTTTAACCCGATTTTATCCCTTTATTTTATCTCTGGCTTCTATTAAATGGCAATACTTTCATTAAAAGGAATTATTTTGCATTTTGTTTCATGTTGCAGTTTGGTGTTCAGAGTATGACTATGTACTCCATGAATTGTAACTTCTGGAATCGCTTCATTACATAAATCACAGTTTTTGTATCTTAAATTTGTACTCCTCACGTATTTCACGAAATTTGCACAAAACTACGGGGTGTAATCCTGATTGGAAAGTGAAAAGTGAAAATTACCTTTTTTATTCCTGCTAGTGTTCTGGTTATGTAATTGTGTTTGGTTTTAACATTTGTAATAAAAAAAATAGCACCGTTGTAGTATAGTACCAGGTTTTTTAGTGATTTATTTTTACGTGATATACGTGATATATGTATATATACTTAGCGAATCTTCAAAATACATCCACGCAAATCACATATATATATGTATATATGTGTGTGTGTGGGTGTGTGTGTATGTATGTATGTTTAAGACTCTCGACACCAAATAACTTCGAGGGTAGACACAAAAGTGTTTAATAAAATTTTGCCTCCGACTCCCCAAAATAAGTTAATTAATGAAAATAACGAATTACGGAACCTTGAATTGAGAATTTTCGCATAGAATATTTTGAGGCAGTTAAAAGTTTTACTTAAATAAATGATGACTCTGTGTGATATCAAATTTATCAGTCTCTCTCTCTCTCTCGAATACTTTGCTACTCGCAGCCGACTCTTTTCCCTCCTCGATTAACGATAATTGTTAGCGAAATTAGGGGTAATCGAAGGGTACGATTGGGTTATTGGAGTGGAAACCCATCAAGTGCCCGAGATAACCGCGTTGACAAACGTTTCGATGAGGACAACCGTCTCAGTGAAGGCCGCTCAGAGCTGACCGGTCTCGTGTTTAATCGGCGAGTCGCTAACCGGTTAGTAGTGGTCCAGCAATGAACTCAGAGACGTCTATTGCCCACTGATTACTGTGCCAATTGTGTGGATGACTTGGAGAGCTTAGACAGCTCGATTGAGCTATCAAAGCTAAAAGGTTTATTGGTGTAGCCTCACCCCCTCCGACACTCCTTGTGTTGTAATTGAAAATACTTTGGCCTCACTTTTCGATCTCAGTACCAGTATGACTCAAGCAGTAAATAAGGTACCTGGTTGCTAGTTACTTTTTGAGCGTCGCTGCTAAGTTGGAGTTAGGAAAAGAAGAAATAAATAAAATTCTTGAGTAATCAGTACCCTGGCAAAATAGAAGCAAGATCATTATTAAAACTAGAGGGCCTAGACAGGGCAATCCTCGCCGCACCTGGATGAGGCCATTCAGTAGATCTCTCTCTCTCTCTCTCTCTCTCTCTCTCTCTCTCTCTCTCTCTCTCTCTCTCTCTCTCTCTCTCTCTCTCGTCTGAGATGAGTCCCTGGGAGAGCTTCTTAAAAATGCCTTGTGATCTTATCTGCTACCAAAGATGTAGTGAAACAGGGCATCATTTTAAGTGTAGGGTGCAGAGTAAATTTTTGTTGTATTGTATCATCTGACCGATTGATATTTTAGTCTTCAAATGCTGAATATTTTTTTTGGGGTGGGAGGGGGATCTTATGTATAGATTTATTTTTCTAATATGATTTTCATGCTTAGTTCTATCTTTAACTGTCATTAGCTTATCCTGTTTTCGTACCATTTTACACTTTCGTTTTCAAGTATATTTGGAAATTTTATAGAACATTTTAAAACATATAAAGAGATTGCTGATATGAAGTCTTTTCTACTAAGCAAGGTGTTCCATTTTCTAGATTCCAGATCTTTCCTTTAAGAGTCAAGAAACTTTTGAAAGTTGATTTCTTTAGAACAGAGAATGCAGATAAGAGTGATAATAAACAGATTGAGAAAGGAGTAATGAGGTTGAGTCCTTCAGATATTTTCAGGAACTGTGATATTCAGTACAATTTCTCTAGAGTTGAAATGTAGTGAAAGGCAAAGAACACCAAATAAAAAAAATAGGCAGGTTGAGTGCGAATTGGAAATCAAATAGACTGAAATTGTATAAGTAAGTCGGATTATACATTAGCCTGATGCACACTCTATTGCTATACGGACCTGAATCTCGGTGTGACAATAAAACCATCTCAAAAAGATTTTCCTGTTCGAGAATAAAGCTTTATGAAGAATATTACAACTCGTATGGCACGATAGAATGAGAAATGACACCATAAAGGAAATTACGGAGGTTCCATAAGTAGTCGAGATAATGATGTAAGGAAGATGATGATGGCTTGGGCATGTCGTTTTCACCACCGCAGGGAGAGTAATACATTATAGCGTCAACGACGGGAGGCTGGAGGTGAGTGGAGATTAGTGAAAGGCATGGGCGGCGGAATTTCGCAGAAGTCCTTTGTGTTGGATGGCGTGTAGAGGCGATGGGGGTGATGAAATATTTTTAATTTTACCCATGTGAATAGAATGACAGTGGATTGGTAAAATGTAGTTTTTAATTTTCTTACTGTTCATTTATCACTGTTGTCGATTTTTTCTTTGTTTTCTTTACACGAGCAATTATCTGTCAAGTACTAGAACGAAAATATGACAATATATACAATAATGTTAGAATTTAGTTATCAGGTAGAAACCCTTCCCAGTAAAATTGGTATGTCCGTAATATTTTAGACCTTGATTCTGTATCATATATTTTTTTTAGTTTTCCAAGTCAAAGTCGTAAGTGAAATAGTATTAATCCAATATAAAAGTTTTGAAAGGATTATCCTGTTTCAAAACTCTAGGTAGGATTATTCCATTCCAGAACTTTTGAATTAAATTAAACCACTGCAAAACTCGGAATGCAATTAATCAATTGCAACTTTTTGATTACATATTATCCGTACCAAAAGTTTTGATGACATTAATCCGGTGCAGAACTTTAAATAGAATAGGTCCGCTGCAAGATTAAGTGGACTTTTCTGCTCCTACTCTTTATTTTGAAAGAAGATATTTTCGTGTTGATTGTTTTGGTCCGAGTTGACGGTGTGCTGTGATGTGTCTGCGACTTTTAAGAGCCTCCAGAAAGAAATGGCTTGTTATACACTTTTTGGCTGCGGACCATCTGCCCTCTGATGCTGAGGAACGAGGGCGTGGAGGGTGAAAGGTAAAAAAGAACCAACTTTCATGAACTCCCTTTTCTTTTTCATGATGTTGATGTATCCACTGTGTTTAGTTTGCTTTTGGATCAAGCTGAACCTTCAGCGAAATGTGTGTTATTCTCTCTCTCTCTGTAGGAGACAGTGGTCTTGGCCCAATTAATAAAAAAAGCGCCTCTGTTGACCTTAGCAGTGAATTATGATTGTGTTGTTCAGTCGACTATAGTGGATTGCAGTGGGGATTGGAAAGAGAGAGGAAAAGACCGACTAGGGATGATCATTGGTCCTCCAAGATGTAACTCATCATGTATTTAAAACTGGCTGGACTTTGACTATGTAAACCACACCACTACAGGTTGATCATCACTATTTATGCTTTCATTTGAATATCCTAGAGTTTGTGTACCATTTCAGTAAGCGTTTCCAACTTGACAGTTTTCGTAACACGAGACGTTCAAGTTTTTTTTGGTGGGGGCGCCCGTTGGGCTTGAATTTCTGAGTTTTTAGCTACTTCAGTTTCTAAATTAATGGATACGTGACCAAGGACAGTCACACGAGATGCGCACTTCTTGGCGATCTGGTTGAGTATTTAGTTAATTCTGCCGTTTCGTTTGGAGGTACAGTCATCGTTATCCGTACAAATCTTCATGAATATAAGACATGTGCGAGTATGTACGTATATGTAAATCAAATTTGGTGTTGATTTGGAGACTCGTTTGCTTAAAGATGCGCTTGATCCTTGCCCAGAAGTGTAATGTCGTAAAAAATATGCAGATGCATCTTTTTTCATGCTGAAATGAGGCTAAGGTTTATTAACTGACGGTTAATAAACAAGACGCAATGTTGGAAAACGGGTTCCTGCATTTACTTTGTCTATTTTGTTTTAAAGGAATGTCAGTGCATGACCGACGTTGATGGAAATCTACACTAGATACTACACAGTGCTTGTCCTTCCATCCCTCTACCAGCCTAACTTGTATCAGAGGAACGGCTGCAGCCTTCATAAGCGTCTCGTAATTACTACTTTATATAAAGTACTAGGATTTTCAAAATAGCTTGATTCTGGGTAATTATTTCTTTTATGAGTGTGCATCTTGTTTGTTCACTTTTATTGAATGGCTCCTAGCATAAGGGTCATCCATTCTGTCATAGCTTTCAGTTGGTATACGATGTAAATATTTCTTTTATTATATCACCAGTATGGAAACATCGCCTACCCCTCCCCCCCAAAAAAAAAAGTGTGCTGCTCCAAATACTAGATGCGCTTGACTAAACGCGTCTTCCATAATTGCATAGCATTGTAGCTTGGGAAACGCATCGTTGTCCTTGATAGTGACGAGGCAACAGTTTTCCCCTTTGCCAGAGGTGTGGATTGTACTACTAGCTTCGACTCCTTTTAACCTTGGAAGAGCTGCTGCTATGTGGATCTGTTTGCATGCACTTGGGGGATCGCATTGCGCTTCACTTTTTAATCTGCATTTTATGACTGATAAATGAAAGATTAGACCGTCTTCAGTCCGGAGCTGTTTGTATCCTCTTTCATTTCAGGAGTCACTGTATTTTTGCATTAAAAGCGTGTTTGGTTCGTCTTAAAATATATCATGATAAATGTGAGTTGCCATGTGCTTTCAGGAGCTGAGGTAATTGTGAAATTATAAATATTCTTATATATTTATCCAAGAAAGAGTATCACTTTCAGTGTTTTGAGCAGATTGTGTTAAAAATGAAACATTCGTATAAAATTCTCTGAGGACGTATGTGACTTTCATTGTTTTTGGAACAGGTTCCTTTTTACGAAATGTATTCTGGCTCCCTCAACCGCGGTACTTTCAATATTTTTCTTTTTTACTTGGAACGGGGTTTGTGTCAGGTGACAGGAGGGAGCCCGAGGGAAAAGGAAACAAATGACACCAGGAAGTCGAGGGCGAAAGAAAGTTCAGGAAAAAGGGACTGTTTCTCTCAAAGAATGGCGCAGTGATTGGGGTAAACGCTGGGGTGGGACTCGGGGAAAGTGTTTGGGAAAGAGAAGAGCGTAAACGATCTTGGTATTTATTTGAAAATATTTTCCATCGCCACCATGGTCATTTTCATCATCATTACCATCGTTTTTATTTTTACTAACTCTCATATTCCATTTTTTATCATCCACCTCCACTATTATTATTATTATTATTATTATTATTATGGGTTTTTTTTTATAAACCATTATCGTTTTGTAACTCGATTTCATTACTGATTCACAAATTAGGTTGAATTTAATATTGCAGAGGAAGTCAAAACTCAGGTGGAGTAGACTTTTGCAAATAAATCCCAAAGTTAAGTTAAAATAATAAATTTGTGTCGCTTAACCGCGTTGTCATGATGAAATAGACTTTTGCACCTGAATCCCAAAGCCAGATGAAATGGACTTTTGTACCTGAATCCCGAATTCAGGTAAGGTGGACTTTTGTAACTGCATCCCAGTGTGAGGTAGACAGAATTTCATAAAAGAACCTTAAAATTAGGTGGAATGGAGTTTTGTAAAGCACATCATTGTCATATGAAATGTAATTTTATAACTGAATCAGTCTGGTGAAATGGGCTTTGAAGCCAGCTGATATATTATTTCTTACTAGTTTTCACGATCAAAATTGTCGTGGAACATCTGTTTCTTCTTTAGTTTCTTAATACACACTCTCTCTTATATATATATATATATATATATATATATATATATATATATATATATATATATATATATATATATAACATACATGTTGCATCTATTATATCATGACATCTAATCTCTAAGTTCATATATTTTTTCTTATCTTAGAGGATACAGCTCAGAATGCAAAATAAATTTTTTTTTATTTTATTCCGCTTATTACTTTAATCAGACAGCTGTTTCGCCCATTAACTCATGGCTGTATCAGGGTTACACTATTTCTGTACTTAAACTACAGTCTCTTATACACACACACACACACACACATATATACTGTATATATATATATATATATATATATATATATATATATATATATATATATATATATATATATATATATATATATATATATATATATATATATATATATATATATATATATATA
>NC_089789.1:24798605-24801105 GCF_040412425.1 Macrobrachium rosenbergii
AAAAATAATAGCCCTAACGGCTTGATTAAGGTTAGGAGGCGCCCTGTATCTCTCTCTTTCTCGCTCTCTCTCTCTCACTCTCTCTCAGGTTTTTTCCCCCTACATCCGGCAGAGACCACGGATCTTTTTACATGTAGGCTTCTCTCCCATAACAGAACCATCTGGAAGCCAAGCATATACAAGATGATAATGGAATACCACGTAACTTATTCTTGACCTCAGTAAATCCACAAGGTAACCCTGTTTATCTGTGGAATGCAACGGCAGTGTCCGGTGCTTTGTTTTTGGATCACAAAAACCTGATGTTCACACTGGGTGGAAAAGGATAATGGCAAGATAAGTAACATTAGTATCATTATCTCTGTCTCTCTTTCTCTCTGAGCCTCCACGAGCAAATGGCCTATCTCTGTAAGGATGGAAATGATCTGTAGGCAGAGTTAATCGTCGTGGTACAGTGGTTACTCTCACGCTTCATAGTCGAGGAATCCGCATTCGATCCACCTCGTCGGGTGAGGAAAGGTTACGGCAGGTGTCCTTTTTTGAAGGGTGAGTTATGTGCCTGGTATTAATCTGCTGTTGGGGATTGTTGTTTGGTTAGAGAAGGAGAGAAGAACACACGGGAAAACATACGAGACGTCAGAATGATCAGTGCTCCATCAAGATGTATAACTCAGATAAAAATAAAATACAGGGATGGCGTCATCGAGGTAATCCCCAATACACTTGTAAATCGGGAGGTGTGTGAATGACCTACAGGTAAAGTCCGTCTCGCACTCACTCATGCCCTCCCTCTCTATAAGCAAATATTTGTTCGTTGGTACACATGTGTTTTTTTGAACAGATGTGCCGGAATATACGATAAGAATTACTAAACCTCTGGGGCAATAGATTTCTGAGTTCTGAATTTTGAAAATTCATATTGTATGTTCCGGTACATCTATTACAGAAAAGTGTATACTACCGAACAAATGTTTGCATATATATATATATATATATATATATATATATATATATATATATATATTATATATATATATATATATATATATATATATATATATATATATATATGTATATATAGACATATATGTGTGTGTGTGTGTGTTTTATTTGTATCCCTCTTGTTTTTTGTTAAGGATTCTCATCTACGGTCCTTTTTTCTGTAATATATATATATATATATATATATAAATATATAATATATATTTGTGTGTGTGTGTGTATTACAGAAAAAAGGACCGTAATACTAGACAAAAAAAAATGCTCAAAAAAAAAAAAAAAGGGGGATACAAATAACATCAAAGCTACTACGAGTACATAATGGTTCCGGACTTAGGACCAGATTGTAGCTCAAACCCTTGTAGGTGCAGAAATGATAATATTATTCATAACCCAGTACAAGCAAGGATCATGGTAACTTGTATAAGCTGTGGGGACGTTTGCGCTGCAGTCCCCCATCCGTCACAGGTGAATGAAGAAACAGAGAGATCATGCATCTGGTTTAGTGTGTAGGAAAAACTCACGCGCACACTCTTTTTATATATATATATATATATATATATATATATATATATATATATGTATGTATGTATATATGAATATCTTTTACTGTGATCTAACAATGCACTATGAAGATAGAAAGGCCAATAAAATCACTGTATACTCGTTGCAACCATATATTTCGAATACATTTGCATTCCCGATTAATGGAATACAGAAGCATTCGAAATATATGGTTGCAATGTGTATATAGTTTTTTATGGGACGTTTTATCTTCACACACACACACACACACACATATATATACATATAGACAGATAGATGGGTACATAGACAGATAAATATATGATATTTTACAATTAGGCACTGCATTTTATGCTGATAGGAGTTGCTCCAGGTGTTACTCTACCGGTTGTCCCCAATGGCTCTGGGAAAAGGTAGTAAGCTTTTACCCTTAGCTACGTGTTTGTGTGTGTGTGTGTATGAAGAGCAAATAGAGTATATACAGAATTTAAAATTAAAGGAAGTTTCCCCAGTTTCTTAGATCTGGACCAATGACAGAAGCCTAGAAGAGAGATACGATCTTACAGATAAGGGCTGCTTAAAACCAGGATTAATAGGGTATTAATCCTGCTTAAATCGTGGCTAATCCTTGAGAAGACGAACCTGATCTACTTTTCAGCAAAAACCCTTTTCATTACTCGGATTATGTGTAACACAGAGAACGTTTGTGTCCGTCTTTACTGAATTAGATTAATATATTTGTTCTACATTACTTCACAATTTTGTGCTGTTAATAACTGTGGGTCACATGATACGGCATCTATGAAATGGTATCTCACTGGTGATGTACTTGTCTGTATTGTGTCGCTTCCGTCTCAATGGCATTCAACATTAGCTTTTGTAAATTAAGGACTTTCTCTCTCTCTCTCTCTCTCTCTCTCTCTCTCTCTCTCTCTCTCTCTCTCTCTCTTGAGGAGTGTAGTTAAAGGACCTTGGT
>NC_089789.1:25173605-25216105 GCF_040412425.1 Macrobrachium rosenbergii
TCTGACAAGTCCCTTCCCCTCGCTCCTCGTTCCCCAACACCATGGTCTAGCCCCACACCACACCCCTCTCTGACCTCTGACCCTGAGTCTCCAAAGGCTTCGGTCCTGGGGACTTTCTTCCCAATCATTTACTTTACATTCATTTAGATCATGATTCAGTTCCGGAGTACGCACACAAAAGGGTTACTTACCCACTGATGGATATGTGAGTGTATGCATGTCTTTTGTTCACCAAGGAATCGTTCGTAAACGTATAAATGGTTCTTCCTGTTTCAAACAACGCTGACACTGCGAATCTGATGATGGATGCGTCAGGTATGTATAATGAATTGGGTTGTAAGGGCAATCATTACTTGATAATAATAAAAAGAAAAGCTAAATATTCAGGTTCCATTTAAATTTACTTTGAAATCAAGCCCTCGACGACGGTGTAAGACCCATTTGACAGCTTGTGACAGGGGATCACGCAGTTTGACGCCCGGTGATTAAAAGCACCCTGCTGTAAGTCCTGATATAATTTAAGTATATTAAAGATTTTTTTGAGCTATAGTGCTTCAGGATGTTTCTTTAGCCATTAACCTCTCCAAATATGCTGTTATAACTCAAAGTTTATTATTTTGCCTAATGGGTTTTGGCGCCATCCTGTGTAAAAGGACCACTATTCTAAAGAAAAAGAAAAAACTTTTTACCGCAAAAAGGCTGCAGTATATCTCTTTCTTTTCTGTGATCACCCTTTATTTAAGAAAATCAGTCAATCGCCAGGATCGAGATGAACAGATAACCCTTCCATTCCGATAGCTTTGCCTCGATGTGCAGCAGTTCGCCCCAGAGGAGCTCAAGGTGCGGGTCGTAGAGGGAGTGGTGGAGGTGGAAGCCAAACATGAGATGCGACAGGACGAACACGGCTCCGTCTTCAGGCACTTTATCAGGTAACTAAAAGGACAGAGTAGCAGATCTTCCTGCTCATGGCTGCACTTTCTTCTTCATTTGTTTTCTGTTTCTTCGGCCAAATTTGAACTTTTCATAGTCTGCTTATTGTATCGTATTGGTCATGTTAAAGGAAATTTATTCTTTTCATAGTAGGATATTTCTTTTTGTTGATCTGATAAAACTGTGCTTGGTGAAAATACAACTGCTATTCAGTGAAGAATGACCAGAAAAAATTATAAATTTTGGTTCAAACAGAACCTCTTAACAGTTAATGAGAACTGACATCAAAAGTCTAATCCAGATGCAGAATTTTAGTCATCCTTTGGCAACAGTGTTGCAGGCAATATTACGTAGGTTGAAAGCGAAGGGATTCAGTGGATGAAGGTCTTCTTTTTATATTATTTTTACGTCATGAACTCCAGTTGAACTCCAGTAATGTCAGTGCCTGTTATTAAGTGCACAATTTATGCAGCAAGCCACATTGTTTCGTATGAATGCTACTTGGAACAAAAGTTTTAGAAATTAATGATTACCTGTGTAGCACATCCATTTTGAAGTATGCATGATTTATTTTGTAAGCACAGGAAAAATCTCATGAACCATTAGTTCCACAGCAAAGCCTTGAAAAAATTAAATGCAGTATTTCACTCTTGATGTCCAATACCGGGCGGCATTCCAATTCTAATGTGTAATGTTCTTGGTGTCCATTAACCGTATTTTGGACCTTTTAACCTATATTTAGTTAAGGTTTAGAGCTCGTTTGTTATTATTTTTTTAAGTGCACAGAAAGTACAAAAACATTTTCGACTAATCTCTAGATATGATAAATTTTATATTTATGGAAATTGTCTCTCTCAAAGTTCGCGAGTATCATTACAAGTGCAAAGGTTGTCTCTAATGAAATTACAAGAGCTTAAACAATTCCAGGAGGATTGTGGGTGGTCTCATATTTTTGGTAAAGTTAGTTCCAGTAATCTTGTTGGCTACTATCCTAAGATTTCCTCCGTAGAATACATTAACTCAACCAAGTCTTCTGTAGGTCTGATTATTATTAAAAAAAAAAATGGGACTGAATAGAAGATAGATACGTTTAACTGGATCTTGAAATGGTGAACTTATTTGTTTAAATGATTACTTCCCCTAAAATTTCTTGTATAGTTTTCTGGGCCAAAATACTTAAGTGCTTGAAGAAACTTATTACTTTTGATATAATGATTTTCAGTGATCATGTTCGCTAACGATACATCCAGTCAGAACATTTGATGTCCTATCTTTAATAACGTTTTTGTATCCTGTTACTATGTTCATGTACTGTCTCTAACTTATTACAAAATTCTTCATAGCCGGCAACATTCATATACACAGTTATCAGAATACTTGATTTCAAATGATCGTTAGTTTTATTGCACAGGTAATTAGACAAACATATGCACAATTGTAAAAAAATAAGAAAGGTAATTGAACTATAGTATTGTCGTCCCACTTGCCGTATCTGTTCACACTGGGATTATTAATTTATTAATATTGTCCCTGCCTTTGGACACAACGCATAATGTGACACTTGTAGAAAACTAAAATAAGATTATGGTTGCCCCATAGGTGCGAAAAGACAAAATCAAATTAAAGATGTCTCTCGGTACAAGGACAGAGAAATGGAAACTAGTCCTTCCACATATATCAGTTTTCACACTGAATAATGGTAGATTATAACTTTAACCAGCTTTCCCATTTCCTAAGCAGTATAGCCCAGAATACTTGTCTGATACAGCAATTAACAATTAGGCCTTATGACGAGTGATTGCTAAAAGCGCAGCAGTTCACAACTAAGACCTTAGAGTTATCGGGATCATAATTCAAGCCAAAGTAACGACAATGGAGCAACTTTCAGGCATAAATAAGTTTTATTGATTTTGACCATCTGATGTGATTCTGTGGCTGGAATCGCTCTTAGCGCAGTATTCTGTTACTCAGCACCAACTTCCTACTGTCCAGAGCAGCAAACACTACTTACCAACTGTAGGTTTCAATCGACCATGGTCATAGTATGGGTCATAACCTTTATCCTTATACAGTATTGTGTTCCTAAGAGCTCCATGTATATAGTCAATGACAGTGAGACTTCCAATTGCTGTTCTGGCGTTTCCATGTACTAATGACAGACATAAGTGTTGCTTAAAGGTCATTGAACGGCCAAGGTCAAATTCCTGCGGGGTTGTTGACAAAATAGCCACAAACACATAGCCCAGGTCTTTCTGACTGTCATCTAGACAACCACTGTTGTTTCATTGGGCCATCTAGCTGCTTGGTTTCTTTAGTCAAACTTCATTTGCTCACTTAGCTGGGACATCTAGGTGTAGAAACCTAGGAGAGAAATCTGTGTGAGTATGAAGATTAGCACTAAGTTATTAAAGCACGGTAGACATGGAAAAACTGTTAGGTTTGATGGCTGAATTTCAACTGAGCCCGCCCTGTGCCAGCAAGGTCTCATTCAAAATGGCAAAGGAAATAAGAAGCCTGGTGTGGATCTCCCTATTTGGCTCCAGGAGAGGAGAAAAAAAAATTATAATAGAAATTGCAGCAGATATGAAGAAATCCCAACTCTAAATTGGGTCTGGCCAGAACCTGTCAGCACGTATGTCTCATGGACATAATATATCATCTGGGGCAGGTGTGGAGCTACCAGCCTCATCCATAATATACTTGCGGAAAATCTGAAGGGTAACTTCTTGCGCCATCCCCTTAAAGGGGAAAATGGCACGTGATGGATTTACAGAAATATTTTGAATATTTTGAACTTCATGCTGTTCCCCCTTAAAGGGGTGACCTCAGAGACAAAACAACGCAATGATAACTGTTACATCTGTGCTACAGTATAAGAGTAGATGAACCCCTGTGCACAAGCCCCACCACGCGAACTGCACCGTATCACCTCTCACTTGCATGCACTCTTGCGCTACCTGGGTATTGTGGGCCTTCCTATGATACCCTCTTTCACATAGTTTATCCAACCCATTTTGTTCTTTCTTTCTTCCCCTCCTCCCTAGCAATTATGCATTACACTTTATTTTCACCAGCCCATCATCTTCCAATCTTTTCGTTTGACCGAACCATCTCAAAACACTCTGATCTATCTATTCATCTATGCAAAAATGTTTTATTTTTTAACTTAATATCTTCACATTTTTTTACCCTTTCCTTTCTTCTCATGCCACATATACTATGTATATTCTCAAAAGCTTAAAACTTTTTCCTGCCATTCACATTCAACATCCACATTTCACGTACATGCATTTTAACATGGCTTCCATACACACTCCAAGATTCTTCCTAATCTTCCGAGCACAATCTGCAATTTCTCTTGCTTCACTGTGACACCTCGTCTCTAGCTTTCCAACACTCGTTTACTCCCAAATACCTGCATTATTCAACCATTTCCATTCTTCCATTTACTTTCATAAGCTTACTCTTGCTCACATTAATTCTCAGCTACCTCCTCTTGCAAATCCATTCAGTTATTTCATTAGTTTCCACAGTTTCTCTTCCCTATCCCCAGTCAGCACTGTAGCATCTGCAACCATCTGCATTCCACACTCCAGCCACAGCCCATTTTCTTATCCTTCGACAACTTTTCGTCAAAGTCCCTTTTCACGACTTCTCGCATCACTCTAGCCATAAAGATAAAGATCCTGGAGATAAGAGATAACCTACATTTGTCTCAGATCCACTTTTACAGCAAACCAGCTACTCTTCTGTCTACAGATTCTAACACATGCTTCACATCCATTTTCAATCTCTCAACAAATGTTGCTATCTCTAACAGCACTCGGTGAATTCCATAGTACTAATACTGTAGTCTTGAACACTGGTGAAGGTGGAAAGTAATTATAACGTGTATGCAGGTGCTGAATAACGATTATTTCTGTATTTAAAGCGGTAATTAGCCAATCCTACGATGTAAGAAGTCAAGAGGCTGAGTGATCTAATTCTCATTGGATTGCTCATAGGCAGAGTCTGGTGGAAGGCTCAGTCGAATTAGTTGTTTGTGAATAGGTCACAAGGAAATGTCATCCAGTGCCCGCCTGACAGCTTCTCGTTGCTGGTTTTGTTGAAAATTTTCATCACATAAAAATTATCCCATAATTATCAACTGGTTCTCTACTCTCCTCCCATCCTTACAGGAAATACAACCTACCCGATGACGTGATTATTGAATCGGTGTCTTCGTCTTTGTCGCCTGAAGGTGTCTTGGTGATCGAAGCTCCAAAAAGGGTAAGATTTTAAAGCATGTAGCTGTATTGTTTGGTAATCATTAAATCTAAGATGAACGGGATGAGCAAGTAACCGAACAAAAGATTAGCAAACGATTAAGAGACAAAATGACTTTGGTAGAAAACTATGCGAACTATTTGGTGATAAAGATGGACGAACGGATAAGCTTCCCCTTCCGTGAGGCAGGAGATAGCAAACAGCAAAAACAACCAACAACACGACAGCTAGAGCAACAAAATCAATAACCCAAGATAACATTGTTCTCTTCCAGCCGATCGAACCGCCGCCTCCCAGTCAGCGAGATGTGCCCATTCAGAAGGCTCAAGAGAAGTAAGCTTAAGAAGACCCGAGAGATACGATCTTGGGAGGCGAATGTAGTGCCTGGGTCCTGGGACTACCTGGTACTACCTGCCTGCTTTATTCACAGAAATCTCTGGCCGGGGATTTCTTCTCCTTTGCTTCACTTCCTCGCCCTGTTTGCATCCATGATTCAGGTTCCGGCTACAACGGTATATATATAAATATATACACACATATATATACATATATATATGTATAATATATGTATATATATATATATGTATGTATGTATGTATGTATATATATATATATATATATATATATATATATATATATATATATATATATATATATGTATGTATATGTATATATATATATATATATATATATATATATATATATATATATATATATATATATATATATATATATATATATATATATATATATATATATATATATACATGACGACCATTTCGCGCTTTCAAAGGATGGTGTAAACCGTATTAAATGAATTCGCCGTTTTGTTTGTCATTGCAGTAGGCTATTCGGTTAAATGTGATAGTGAAATGCACGCAAATATATTTGAAGCTGTGATTAAAACTTTATTTTGAAAATATGTGTTTTATTTAAAGTCTGGACCACGACACATCCACCAATTCAGATGCAGGGTATTCGAGGAACGTAAATACCGCCCCTGTATGCACTCACCAAAAATTCATTCCCCGCTGTGATCGTCGATAGCACGAAAAATGTCAACAGGGGCTTGAGATTGGGATTTGAGACGGTCGGAGTTCAGAATAAGCGGAGTGGAGGTACGAGTATATTTGCATAATACAAAATTCCTGCGCTACCAAAAAAGATGAAGTCCTTTTGGACGGAAGTTGATTTCATTTTTCGATGAGGACTAATTTGAGTCGGATTCATTTTCAATACTGAACGAATAAGTAAACATGCTAGTTAAAACAAAATAAATTCCTTAACATACTGCGATGATATTTTCATCACGATTAACCAACTTTCTCTTAACAGTTATTCCAAGAGGAAGGCAATTCTTTATTAAATCTGATCTGAAAAATGCTGACAAACTCCTCATGGCAGCCTCAGTATCCTGAGAAAGGTCACCTGAAGAACTGTACTGACTGTATTGGCAAGAACTTATTTTCTTATTCACCAAGTCACATATACATTCACGTATGAAACAAGATCGCTTTCCAGCATGTTTCCTAGGCGGTTTGTGTTAGTCTGTGGACTACCGGTAAAACTAATAGTTTATGCCGCACTCTAACATAGGCCTTAGAGAGATTAAGAGCAGTAGCTAAAGCAAAGTAGGCTAAGAGATCACCATTGACTTTCTAGGCTGAGATATGAGATCTATGTTCATGATCTGTGGGAAAGCTTGAGATGAGACCCCAAGAGTCTTAAAAGGTAGGCATCAAGATGCGTTACAGTAACTTGAGCTGTAGCAGAAGTAATAGACGTAAGAGGAATGGGACATCTGTTGGATAGATAAGAGAATCACCTCTTGAAGAGGCAGTGCAAACGTTTCTAAGATGAAGAATAAATACTAGTGTTCAGGTAAATGCAAAATGTTGACGGCATACAAAGAAAGTTTCATCTGCATAGTCCTTGAAGAATCGTGGAGGAATTCAACTCTGACCATAAATACGCCTTTCCCCATCTCGTAAGACTAGAATACTGTGTTCAGTTTCTTTCTTTATATTTTGTTTACCAATGTAATGGAATCTTAGGAAGTAACTCCTTTGCAAATAGAACGTGCAATACCAGATATTATTCAATCTTAGTCCGTGGCTTTTGAACTTTTGTTATCAAGATTTCAGTGCAATCGCTTCTGTTGAGTTTGTGCAGAACTTCAAAAACTCTTTTTTATTTATGGTAAATAGTTTATTTGGTAATTCTATATATTAGCTCCGCGCCTGTTTTTACCTTTTCAACTGGTTTTTTCTACACTTTTAGGCGTTCTGATACTGGCGGTGTATCTGTTTGTTGTCGGTCAAATGGAATGTCCCGTCGCCGTGTTTAGTACTGGCCCGGGGGGTTGGGTACCCATACGTTAGCAAGGTAATGCACTTGCCGGACGTGATATGAACCGTCCGAAACAGACGTACCCGTGCTCTGTCTTGTGAAGATCGCGTATGGAAACCCCTTCTTGGATGGACTTTACGGGTTAATTACAGGTTAATTACACTCGAGCGCCAAAAATTAAAGGTACATTCATAATTAGCAACCAAAAAACTGTAGAAAAGGTTCAGTTAGAAGGTAGTCGCCGACGCGGAGCTACTATATAGTTCTACCATTTATTTTTATACCTTTTAAGTTTTCTGTAAAAGAAAGCTGTTGTGCCGGCTTTGTTTGTCCGTCCACACTTTATTCTGTCCGCAGTTTTTCTGTCCGCCCTCGGATCTTAAAAACTACTGAGGCTAAAGGGCTGCAAATTGGTAGGTTGATCATCCACCTTCCAATCATCAAACATACCAATTGGAGCCCTGTAGCAAGGCCATCTAGACGGCCTTGCCTGTAGCCCCAGTAGTTTTTATTTTATTCAAGGTTAAAGTTAGCACATAATCGTGCTTCTGGCAACGATATAGGATAGGCAACCACCGGGCCGTGTTAAAGTTTCATGGGCCTTGGCTCATACAGCATTATACCTAGACTACCTAAAGATAGATCTACTTTCGGTGGCCTTGATTATACACTGTAGCGGCAGTACAGAACGCATTTTTCACTTGTTTCTTTTTTCATTTACTACACAACACGCACCAGAAGAGCTTGTTTGCAATAATGCGTTACCAATTATTGTTTTATTGGACACTGCCGCATTTACACTATCATCTTCAATGACAAAAACCTGAAATAATACAAAAAATCTGATAACGAATGCATCTCTGCATCTGCCACACAGATACGTACATTTGCATGCATATAATAAAGTGAATTCATAAATTGAAATCAGATGAATTAATGCATTTATGTTCAATAAAACATAGAACAAAATCCCAAGCTATGCCATGAAGTAAGCTTTCGAGGAAAATTGTTGTCCACTAACAGCTTCTTAAGGACCTACACGAAGTGAGAAGTGGTGGTAAGCAGAAGTGTAGAAGTTAATTGGAACAGAAAGGAAATAACAACGCGCAACATACGGAACAAGCTAATAGGGAAGGAGAGGAAAAAACAGGTTTGTCACGATAAGGAAAAACGGCTTTGCTCTTACGAAAATAACGCCATTAAAAGATGTTCTCCTGTCGGGTCAACCAACGAAAGAAATCTGCACTGATGCACGTCTACAAAAGAATACAATTCCCATTTCCGTGGTGCAAGGGAGGAGAATATTCAGACCTAGCCAATACTCTGTTTAATTTAAAGCAGCGTTGTTATGAGGGGATATAGAAAATGTATATGACAAATGAAATTGCACAGGTGAAAAAGTTCGGCCTGAAATGTAATATATCACATGCTGTGGGTACAGCAAATTAGGACACAACGTTCTGGAATAGAAATACCACTAACTGAGAGAAGTATTTCGTTCATTTTACCATCAAAATGAAACCAAAAAAAGAGTGGCTATTCATCATGCGTCTCCTATGGTCGTGTATACGATTGGGTAATCTCATGACAAGCCAAAAATAAAGTGATGAATTATGTGGGAATACTAAGTAAAAAAAAAAAAAAAAAAACTCACACTGTACGAAATTGTTAGAGTGACGATTATGCTTTCAACACTTGGCCTTTAGCAAAATGGTTCCTTAACCCTGTGATACCAATGTTTTAAATTCGACGACGTTAATTACCCTTCGGTCAGAAGTTTTATTTTGTCTAGCTTGTTGAAGGACCTGGTATTCATCTCAACATTAAGCTTTCTTGTTTTCTTTTGGTTTCACTTTTACCTCTCCCCATTATATGTGTTTTGGTATATGAGGGGAGAGAGGACCATTTTGCTCCTTTAAATTTGTCGTTATTGCCAGTCAGGAAGACCCGCGTAAAAATTAAAGAGCTAGAGGGGAGACTGAGATAAAAATCAGACTTTTTCCTCACTGAATGGAGGGAAGGTAATAATCCTAATACATTATTTATAACGGGATAAGAATTCCAATATTAGGCAATCCATATGGATTATGGAGGTCAAAGAAAATAGTGATCTTGCAGTACAGCTCAAGACATTTTAAATCCCATACAAAAGTTGTGTCTCTTTATAGGGGACAGAACAATACAAAAAAAAAAAACTAATTACACATACTGGAAAGTTAATGATGATTAAAAACTGATTAATTAGTTTCTTTTGTCTCGAATTACACGAGGAATTTGTTCCCTTCCTTGAATGTACAGTATTAGGAGATGTTTTTTTTGGTAACACATTGAATGTTGGATTCCACGTAAACTATCTAATGAAGTCATAACCAAATAATAATGATGTCATATTTTTACAACATAGGAGAAGGACCCTCTTTTCAAAGTAGTGTTCATAACCCTCTATGATTAATTACGCTCTCAAGTAGGAATACAAAATACACCTCGTTCATTTTCCTCGTTCGTTAATGTCACTTTGCGACGTATCTCAGGATTATAAGGTCATAGGGTTTCAGTCCTTGCGTACTGTAGGCACGAGACGAGGTGCTTTCTAACCTAAGGTTTTGTATTCGTAAACAACTAATACTTCACCCGTATCCCTCCCCAGTCCCCTCTCTCCTCTCTCTCTCTCTCTTTTTTTTTTTAACGCACAGGATGTAATATGCTCTATAACGTACGCATTGTGAAATCACTTTTTTTTTTTTTTTTTTACATTCATGGCCTCATACGTAAAAACTGTTAACAGAATGAAAAAAAAAAACTCTGAAACGAGTTTGGAAAAATCGTCCGAAAGTTTCTGTTTTCATCTCCTTAGCTTAAAAATAATTAGATATTTCCATGTGCCATTCATGATTTACTAGAAAAATGAAGTTTTTGAATAATAATAATAATAATAATAATAATAATAATAATAATAATAATAATAATAAATGTGAGTACGAAACATTTAACGACAACGTAGCAAATTTTGAGCGGTAATAAAAAAAAACTAATATTCTGAATTATAGAAAATACACTGGTAAAAAGATTCCGCGATAGCAGGCTTTCACAGTAAGACTTCCTGATCTTTTTACAACATGAATAATGACGCTTTTAATTACAACGTACCTATTTATACTAGAAACAGTTTTTTTAAGCGTAACATAGCATGAACAAATACGAAATGTCACTGGAGAAGCCAACGTCCATTTGAATAAACAGAGGGTATTAAGTATCAGATGGAAACGAAAAAATGAAATCACTGTCAGATGGAGTGAAAAGATTTTCTAGAAAAAAAAGAGACCCAATTTGTATCAGCTTTCCATTTGGCTCTTTTTTGGAAGGAATATACTATTTTCTTTTTTAAAGTTTTGTTTTACTGAATTCTGACATTTTTTTGTAACCTTTGTGCCAGCCGTTGGGAATATTTTCTCTCTCACTTTGACCAGTTTTCTTTTTAGAGCGACGGCATTTTCTAAAGTAAAAATATTTTGTCTCCAAGCAATCTTGTTATTTCCCCATTTTTTATTGACAAATGGTAAGGCTTTATCTTGTGACATTTTTGAAAATTGTAACTTTATTATAATTAAAACAAATTCTACTTGATATAAGAATGTTTGTATTTGTTTCGCCATATTAGTTAGCAAAACAGCACTAATCAAGCATAGGGTATACGCAGGAAACAGACGTAATATACGAAACATTTCAGAAAATTTTGTATCAATGACCATCTTTTCCTCCCAAATGCTCCAACCCAGCTGCTGCAAATTGACAACTTTCCATGAGGGATTTGGTGCGATGCATTACACTCGGAAGTGATAGACCGAAGCGATAGACTGATTTAGTTCCTTGATGGAGGGGAATTAGCAATTATTTTCCTCCTATTTTTATTTTTTGTTTATGATTACGTCCATCGTAGGGCATATTGTCGCTGAGGTGATGAAGAAACTGTCAGTGGCGGCCATTTTGAGCATCAGCACGAAAATCTCTACAAAATCTAGGCGAAAGAGAGGAAGTCCTTTTCTGATATGATTCGTTCCCCATGTCTTCTATTGGCAGCATACTAAAATCTGGTGGTTTTGTAACAATATCTTGTGCATTTTTTTTAGCTACAGAACTTTAGTAGCTGCACTAATATATTATAACTTTCCTCACTGAGGTCATCGCCTGGCTGCTGTCTGTAGTCGAGGATCAAAATTTGTAGTTACAGCTACAAAAAAATCTTAGATATTAGTCTCCAAGAGAGACGCGACACAGCTCTCCCATCAGCTGCTTCCTTTTTCTCTTTTTGAGAGGCTTTTAATGTCACTGGTCTAGGCCTGCCTCGAATTTTATTCAGCGGGATGGAGATGGGAAATGTGAACTAAAAAAAAAAAAAAAATAAACACTCTCAAAAGGGTCTGGAAGATGGAGAGGATGGGTGGGGACAAAAGTACTGTTAAAGAGGATTAAAATGAAAAAAATTTAAAGGAATTTTGGGGGACGAAACTGTAGAAATAAGAGAACTGCTCTTTAACCAGTGTTGAAGAGAACTTTTGGGCAAATTCGTCACCGAAATTACTTTTAGTGACCATTAAAAGTCTGAAACATATTGTTTCGTTACTAAACCTTTTCAGTATATACCTATAAGATAAGTTTTCTGTTTGGTTTGGAATGGCGAGTGTGGCTTAAAAGCAACTTCCCTTACACAAAGTGTAACGAAATAAAACAGAGTGAGACTGAGACAACGTTTGGATCTAACAGAAATCTTTCAGGTACAGCAAAAGGCAAGTAGGAAGAAATTGAAATTGCTTAAATCAGCACTGTTGTTAACAACAGAACGAAAGGCCGTTGCGTTTCAGGCGAGATGCCATTTGCACTAAAAGTATGAAAACATTGTTATTTGTTTGCCAGAGACTTGTAGCGTTCCGGAAACGAGTGATAAGAGCGTCAAATGTAGGTCAGTCATCACCTAACGATAAAAGTCCATTAAGGCCATTAGCTAATTTATTTCGTTTTCCTTATTTTTCCGTTGGCGAGGCCGATTCGGACCGTTTTTCCTGTGCGAAGGATTTCGCCATCATAGCTGATTACCTTAATTCATTAAAACAGGGTTAAAACAAGGAGTTAAAATACGGAATGACTTTATTCACTTGATTCAAAAGCGATCAAATAATCACTTTCACATTTCTGTTTATTGTGACTATTTCTTCGTTAATAACTGATATGCCAAATACGCCTGCCTAAAAAAGGAAGAAGAACCAGGATGATATTCGCAACAGAAAGCTCAAGTCTCTTAAGAGGAACTCTCGACTGATTGATTTGAAATATTAAACTGGAGTCGCAACTACCAAGACCATGAATGCCGAAAGAGGAAGCTAACAGAATGTTTTCAAGATTTACTTAGTCGGGAGTTCAGATCTAAGTAAACTAATTAGGTGTTCTTAGTAATAAATCAATAAGCTGTTCTTGATCATTCTTCTCGACCATAGCGTTACCTAACGAGTGTACATAATGTTTTACGTCTTCCGTTATGATAACACATGACCATGACACGACAATGCTTACTCAGTAGCAGTAACCCAATTCTCGTTCGTCAAGTTAAGAATCAAGCAAAGCAAAGAGAGATAGTGAATTTGTCAGTATATGAACTTGCAATGCATCACGCGCAACAATTTCATATCACTGAAACCACCATAAAATATGCCTCTGGTGTGGCGGTAAGTGATCGCTGAGAAAAGTTTTGGTACTTTTAAAGTAGTATGGTCATTCCGTACTCAATCTCCATATCGACTTCCTAATTAACTTGCTCAGCTAAGAGTCTAAGAGTCTAGGGTTGAAGTTCTTCTAAGAGGCTCCAAGCAACAAGAGAGTGTGCGCGCATTCGTATTTTTGCAATGAAAGTTAAATTTTGCCTTTTCCTATCTCCAAAAGAAAAATCGATAACAGCGCGTTTGGTATATATGTGTGTTTGTGACAGAAGACTTAAAGTATTGTGTTAGTGCACGAGTGTGTGTTTGTGATAAGATTATATAACTGTGAGACTGTGCATGTGTGTGTGTGTGTGTGCATGCTTGTGAAGGAAAAATAAATAACATGATGTGTTTGTGTCTGTGACCGAAGAAACAATCAGTAGAGCGAAGCTTGTGCTTGTCAAGTGTGTGATGCGTTTACGTTTGTGACATTAGACTCAATAACAACATGCAATAGTGCATATGTGTGTGTGTGTGTGCTCTCGACGCAAGAATCGGCACCAGGGCGTGATTGCGCATTGCGCGTCTTCACTGTCAGCCACATCTCGATTCTTCATCAATTCATCTCGGGGGAACTCTTCCGTTAGGTGAGAGGTTCTTATCATTCATCGCCAGCTCAGCCTATTCATCAGATGCAATGGATCCTTGGACTTGAAATAAAAGAGAGAGAGAGAAAAAAAACCGCAATCATCATCAGGAACAAGACGAAAAACCGAGCGAAGGAAATCTGTTTGTATTTGTTTCGTCTTTTTACTTCTTTGTCATCGGAGATCTGTTTCCATCTTTAAAAAATTATCAGTTTCGCAGAACGGCTCATTTTTTTGTGATAAGTTATTAGAAGAAGAGTAACTCACTCGATTTTCCAGTCTGTCATCACTCGGTGCGTTTTATTTTTTATTTTACTTTTTTTTTAATGTTCCTCGTTCTACGAAATTTCCCCATTGTTATTCCAATGAATAAATTTACGTAGTTCTGTAAAACTCTCATTTCCCAGAGTGTAACGAGAAGTTAAGCTAAAACTGACAAAGTCTGAGAGCTCAGAAACACCAGTTTATCTCCAGGCTCAATTTACGAGGCTTTCCTTGAAGTTGGAATGGATTCAATCAACTGTTGAAGGTATTCCTACATTCACACAGGATCCGCGCCGTCATAATACGAATAGTCCCATGTTGGGCTCCATTTGCAATTCAAATGATCTGGGAGCAAACTCAGAACCTAATTTCCCACTTAATTTCTTTTGAATTAATCATTTATGCTGAATACCATTCTTAAATTGAAAATGTTGCCATCGGGTTTTGAAAATAAAGAAGTCCCATAAGCATCCCACAAGGATTGCAGGGAAATGAATGAATTCCTCACATTGATTAAGTGAAGGAACCTCAAGTAGATTTCTATCTGCAATTGTCTGGATTTTACTAATCGTCACACCAAAATGGAATTTCAGAATGCTGATTAATTAATGATGAGGTTCAAGTTCGTCTGCTAATGGAAGGTAAAGGCTTTTGCTGCGGGTTTTGCTTACCTGCGGAGAGAGAGAGAGAGAGAGAGAGAGAGAGAGAGAGAGAGAGAGAGAGAGAGAGAGAGAGAGAGAGAGAGAGAAACTTTTGATTTGTCATGAACTTATCTATGCAATACATAGAAGTCATAGCATTCCTTTTGTGATAACTAATTGTATGTTGTTGATGCAGTATGGAATTTGATGTTTATTTGTTTAAATATACCACAACATAGTTTTTTTTAATCTGGCGGGAGTGTACGAGTACATCGGATGCTTTCTGACTTTCCATGCTATCAGCTGTCATTTATTCAAACAAAATGTGTCAAGACTGATAAAATCCCATTTATAAAGTTTAAGAATTTACGTCCATTAGAATAATTAGTGATGCCACAAGTCCTTTTCATTCTTTAGTTACCATTTCGATCTGCGATCTTCTGACGCCGCCGAAATGTCAGAAACCTAACTTCCAGAGGGGCCAGAGGGGAGGTGCTTCGTGGGAATAGGAGGAAGAAGCATCATCATAAACCCAAATGTTCATCACAATAAAGCCTTGAGAGGGAAAATTCGCTCTTTTAAACAGCCTTGCTCTACATTCTGTTATCTTGAATGGGAAAGTGTGCTTTATTATATAAAGTTGTTTATTATTATTATTATTATTATTATTATTATTATTATTATTATTATTATTATCCATAATGAGTTGAAATCTAAACTGACCAAGCCCTTGAAGGCTAATGGCCTGCAAATAAATACTCCGTATAATAGATCGAGCAGTACGTGAAAAAAGACATTGGTCATAAGAAAATAACAAATAACAAATGACGAACCAACCCACTAATATCTATAGACCCGCGTCAACAGCAATGAAGTGTTTTATAAATATCAGTGGAACGGAACGTGTATTTCATTAGAGTAAATTACATGCGATATTGGATACATGAGTTTCAATATAAACGCGCGTACATTAATCGACATCATTCCATTTATATGGTAATTTGATCTTAGTGCTAACTGGTGTCAAGGCCTTTCCTTGGAAATGCTGTAATTCCGAGGACCTAAGTTCTGCTTTAACAGTATCAGTTTGTAATGCGATCAGGTACACGCAGGATGAAAATGAAAGGGAAGTCCAGATGGTATGTGAAATCAACTTACCCATCAAGATACTCGTGCAACCACCGTCGTAGCGTTATAATGTTTATATATTATGAATCATTATTAGAAAAATATTTCACATGTCGGACTCACAAATGCTACTCTGTGAGTCCTGAGGCGTTATTGTGACCTCTGTATGTGTTGTGCACAGGATGAGGCGCCAGGTTGGGTGTGGTGACATTATCCCAAATCCAGTTCATAAACTTCATCATAATTTGTTATAGTTTACAAAAATCAGATGTTGTCAGCATCAGCGATAACAAATAAACAAAGAAAAACCGGGCCGAAGTTTCTTCGGCGCAATTAAGTTTTCTGCACAGCGTGTAATGCTGTATGAAACTTTCAGACGCGGCCCATGGAACTCAGCCACGGTTCGGTGGTGGCCTCAGCCACGGCACATGAAATTCTTAGCTGCTGCCCGTGAAACTCAGCCATAGTCCGGTGGTGTCTTGTGATGCTGATGCCTATATCGGTGCCAGAAGTACGATTATGGCTAACTTGTACCTTAAATAAAATTAAAACTACTAAGGCTAGAGGGCTGCAATTTGGTATGTTTGATGACTGGAGGGTGGATGATCAATATACCAATTTGCAGCCCTCTAGCCTCGTAGTTTTTAAGATCTGAGGGCGGACAGAAAAAGTGCGGAGGGACAGACAAAGCTGTCACAATAGTTTTCTTTTCCAGAAAACTAAAAAAAATTATTATTTGTGTAGAGTCACTAGGTAAGGTTGTTAAACAGGCCAATAACTAAGAACTACCAAATGGGCTTTTCAGCCCATCACAAGAGATTAAATGAGGTGTGGATCAGTGATCTGGAAACGAAGATATAAGACAAAGATTCCAAAATGCATAAGTAAAGAAGACAGGAGAATGCACGTTGCAGAGGATGGGGCCAGCGTCAGGTCTTAATGAAGTGTCATCTCCGTGTAATCAACGGGATAGGAAACAAGCAGGAACCCCTCCCTCCAACAGCCGCCCCACCCCCTCTCTCTCTCTCTCTGTCAATGGACAGTTCCTATTTCGGAAATGACTCACGAGATTCCCAGGAAAATGAAGGAAATGAGAGGCAGTGCGTGACATGAATAGGAAAATTCGAGCATTGCCAAGCAAGAAGCTTTGAAATTTGTTGATAATTCAAGAAGAGACGTTGAACAAGAAAACGAAAACTGGACAAGCGTGCTTCTAACACCTTTGAGAGAGTTAGTGGACATTTCAACAGCTGGAAAAACCAAATTAACAATGAAGTGTTAAGAGGCATATTTTCACATCGCTCTTATTCAGTCCCGGCAGTTTTTCCTCTGTTCTGAGATCCTACTTAAACAAAATACGGTGGGAACTCCTTGACTGATTACTTTTATCAAAGGATAGGATATATATATATATATATATATATATATATATATATATATATATATATATATATATATATATATATATATATATATATATATATATATATATATATATATATATATATATGTGTGTGTGTGTGTGTGTGTGTGTGTATAAAGTCGTTTTCGCAAACAGGGAGTAGGCCCAGGCAAAAAACCAACACTCGCCTCGCCACTTCTGTCCTGAAAGTACTCCTCCGCTTACTGGAAACTACGTTCAACACCTCTTCTATCTTATTGAGCTAACAATTTTTTCGGTTACCTTCTCCTATATTTCCCCAAAAGTCTCCTGTCTAAATATACTTTTAAAAAAGGTTTTGTCCTCCAGTTTTTTCATGTGATCAGATGGGGCGAAAAGAATTTGATCTATTTTTTACTTATGAAAAAGCTGTGCCCGTATTTTCATATCTTGAATTTCTCAACTCTGCAGTGCTTCTTATTCATACACTAGAACAAATCAATATATATACATATATATATATATATATATATATATATATATATATATATATATATATATATATATATATATATATATATATATAGAGAGAGAGAGAGAGAGAGAGAGAGAGAGAGAGAGAGAGAGAGAGAGAGGGTTCAAAGCAGACAAGGAATATTTTTAAAATTTGTGTTATATGTTCTAATAACCATAAAACGTCTTTTTAGCCTCGTCATTGCTTCATCTAATATGATATCAAAATATCTTAATTTCTTGCAGTGCTTAAAAACTATATCTATGCATCAATACTGTATCCAGGGTTACATATTCATAATGCTCCTAATAACATTAATGTGAATATTGGTTTCTTAACTTTATGTTTACGCCCCGAATAGAAATGTTCAAAACATGAAATTTTATAGATTTTTTTTATGACTAGACCTAAAATATTATTTAAAAAAAAGGCATCTACAATCAATTTCCACATGCTTAATAAATATTCTCGACGGCGAAAATTCAATTAATCTCATCAAAGAAAGTGTTTGTATTTTCCTTTTCCGGCCTGATGCATATGGCGTCGTCAATATATCGAAAAACATTTTGCATTTTCTGGAATAATGCTGCTTAATATCTTGTTCGCGGAAGATTCCATGAATATTTTACTTAGTACAGGTAATAGGAGATTTCCCATGACCGCACGAAATTTTGAGAATAGTAACTCTTTCACTTCGTTAGAATTTATTATTCACAATATCAGTGAGACTTTCTTAACGTTTGTATGTATCTTCATCGTTTTCGTTTGAGACTTCTAATCTACGACATTTGTCAGATTTTGTCAGGGGTATTGCTCAGTTACATAATATATATTCATCTAAGCCCCGTAGCGGGGTTAGTGCCGGCAGTGCACCTCATGCGGTGCAATGTAGGCATTACTTAAGTGTCTTTATAGCGTCCCCTCGGCCCCCAGCTGCAACTGCTTTCATTCCTTTTACTGCACCTCCATTCATATTCCCTTTCTTCCATCTTACTGCATCCCAGACCGTCCAGCTGCATCTCAGACCATCCAAGATTGGAAGATGCAAAATATACCGGAAGATGCATTAGCAATTCTCTGGTAGACATCAGGGTGCCTCACACTGAGGGACCTGGGGCAACCCGAGCGATCTGTAAGGTGTAAGGTCTGTAAGGTCCCTCTCCTAACAATTGATTCATAGTGCAACTGCGAGGTTTTCCTCCTGTTACACCTTGCAAACTTTTACTGTCAATTTCCGTTTCAGCGTTGAATGGCCTTAGTTGCCCCAGTGCTTGGCATGTATGCCTAAAATCTGTAAATCAATCAAATGTTCATCTAAGGGTTCCGTTGGTCATTTTATGCTCTGATGAAAGCATTTTTTTTTTGACATGGATAATTCCCTTAATTATATTTGCGTCTTCACTAGAAATGTCATATTGTTTTCCTAAACTGAGAGTCCTTTGTTTTTCCAAACTACTCACTGCCATGAAGACAAAACGAAGTTAAATTCCTTACCCAAGGCAAAGATCGTATTCTGATCCAGACGTTTGTCAAAAGTCAGGGCAATCATGATTGCCGTTGGTGGTTCAAGGATTTCTTGTTATCAGCAATATGCAATTCCATTTTGTCATGTTTTCGTTTTGGGTCTCGATAAGCTTTTTCTTTTTTTGATTATCTTGAAGCAGCAATCTCTTAATATGTCTTTCTGTTCCGATATCTTCTCACAAGTTCGTTGGAACTGTGTTTTCAGTTCCTTGCTGTCCAAGCGTCTTTGTCATGTTTGGTCCTGGAACAGCTCGTTCACCCAGACATTCAAGAAGAAACCGAAGTTATTCTTTTCTAAGTCCGGAAAGAAAGCCCAAAAAAGACAGGAAGAGGCGCCTGGCATCCATTAACGCGTATAAAGCCACATTTTCTGGGATCATGGTTTTTTTTAATCGCTTCAGACCGGTTCAATCCGGTTTTTCTGACAGGTTTTGGTCGCAAATGAGAAAAAAAGGAAAAACTGGCACTTTTTTGAATGATCATATTTTTGAACAATTCAGCATGCAATTTGCATATAATGGGTAACTTGAGTCTTGTTTAGAATTCTTGCCATGACGAAATTTTTCAAAATTCTGTAATCAGGAGCCTGATCGTCGTATTTGCATAATGATGATCATGAATCAGACAAAAATGCTTGCCGAAAAATACCCTCCACTGGCTACAATCACTCTGGTAGCGACTGGAAGTGTGCCTAAACTTGCAATACGATTATAACGTTTCACAAGACGAACCAATAAAACAGTTGTGTTGCTTGTGTATGCTGGTGTGTTATGTAACAAAAGAATAGCGAAATTGTACAGTATATATAAGTGTTTGTGACATTATCCTCGTATTCACAGTGTCCGCCTTATCGTAAGCGTACATTAAATAATTTCGGAGAACTCGTCCCAACAGGAACAGGTTCAAATGATTCGCCGTTCCCTCAGCCTATTCAACGGATGCACCGATTCCGTCGATTTAAATATACCAAAAACTCCTCTGTCATCACAACGAGGGGAAATCTTTCAAGCTACAGCATTCGCGTTTTCTCTCCACATCCTTTTCATTGCCGTGTCATTTTGGTCCCCTTTAAAACCAAGTATGCAATTGCACTGGTGAAATAAAGCGTGCGGTACTGTTTTTTTTTTTTCTTCCATATATCTTTAGTTTACTATTGTACGACGTAACTCCTTTAAGTTCGCCGCCTACGACAGATTTTCTTGTTTTGGTAAACGTTCCCCGTGTATGCAATTTCACCCTTGTTATTCCAATGAATAAATTTACGTAGTTTTGTAAAATTCCCGTTTCCGGGACTGTAACGACAAGTTAAGCTAAAACTGATAAAGTCTGAGAGCTCAGAAACACCAGTTTATCTCCAGGCTCAATTTACGAGGCTTACCTTCAAGCTGAAATGGATTCAATCAACTGTTGAAGGTATTCCTACACTCACACGGGATCTGCGCCGTCATAATACGAATAGTCCCATGTTGGGCTCCATTTGCAATTCAAATGATCTGTGGCAAACCCAGAGCCTAATTTTCCTTTCAATTCAATTTGGATTAATCACTTCTGCTGAATATCATTATCCCATTGGCAATATTGGAAATATGTTCATCTAGTGTTCAGAGTAAAGAGGTCCTATGTGCTAGCCATGATGATAGGAAAAATAAAGATAAATTGCTATTCTCTCGTCATTAACTCCGGTGGCATTATCAACATGGTAATTGGTTAATAGCGAGGTTAAAGTTCGTCCGCTAATGACAGGTCAAGGGTTCTGTTGTGGTTTTGCTTGTGTGTGTGTGGGTGTGCTTCAGAGAGAGAGAGAGAGAGAGAGAGAGTCTAATTTTTTCTTAACTATTATCATGCCACACTTCTTTTACGCATCCAATATCTGTGCTTGTGAAACAAGCAAAGAGAGAGAGAGAGAGAGAGAGAGAGAGAGAGAGAGAGAGAGAGAGAGAGATTATTCACGTTAATAAGCGTATTTATTTGACCTACTAACACAGCTAATATAGGAATGATTGTTGTGTCTAATGGCATTCATGCTTTGAACATTACATTCTTAAAGGAAAAATTTGTGGCCTGAATATACTATTAGCAGATGTTACTTTGAATACAATGATCAAATTCAATGGATATATCTCAATAAGAGAGAACTATTATTAAGGACGCATTTTGTATCGTGAATCCTTTTCCCCACACTGTCCAACATTTCGATATGCATTCTTGAAATGCCAACGAAATGTCAAGCATTTAACTTTCTGGGGCGTTTAAGTGGAAACGCTCTCCTGGCTTAGGGGGAAAAACAGGCCCCATAACCTACACCATTCATCACAATAAAAACTTTAATGGAGAAATATTCTCTTTTAAACTGCCTCCCTCCAAATGCTATGAGCTTTAATGTAAATGCATACTTTATGTTAGACGTAGTTGTTTATTATTATTATTATTATTATTATTATTATTATTATTATTATTATTATTATTATTATTATTATTATTATTATGTGCAAGCACTCAAATGTAGGCTTTCACAGACTTAAACCCCAATATGTGGGTAAAGGAGAGAGCAAAAAAAGAATAAATAAATAAAATAAAAATAAAAAAAATAGCGTCCAATAATGCGAGAGACGAATCAACAAACAAATACATAAATTTCATAGACCCATTAACAAGACGTCAATATATCGTAGCCTAACAGATGGACACGTAATACATCGCGGTACGTTACAGAAAATATTGAACAAATGGCAACTACAATGAACAGGTTTACTTACTGATCGATAGGACTCCATTAACTCTAACAATTAATGACCGCAATCTTCTTTACACCGAACTCTGACCTTCGCATAACGAGGTGTTTAGGCATCAGGCTTATGGTGCATTTCTTACGAAGTGGCTCTTTTTTAAAGAAAAACACATTCTGAAGCTGACAGCCTGCTCTTATTTTGTTAACCAGTCTAGAAGAAGAATATGAAGGGCATTCTTTATTCTTTAATGACTCGCTAACAGTTTAAGAATATGAATAATTCTCTTCAGGAGTTCTGTGTTATAAGAAACACACATCTTTGCAACGATATGAAATAATTTTCTTTGTACGTAGTATGGTCTTTAAAACAGACATGCATATACAATGTACGTTAATAGTATAAGATTCGATATACGTGGTATATATATATATATATATATATATATATATATATATATATATATTATACACACACACACACACACACATATTATATATATATATATATATATATATATATATATATATATATATATATATATATATATATATATATAAAATCCACGAAGGAATGAGAAACAATGGAGTGTTGCAAGATCTTTCGACTTACACTAGCCCTTTACTTAGCAAAAGGACAAGTGTAAGTCGAAAGGCCTTGCAGCACTCCATTGTTTCTTTTCCTTCGTGGATTTTGTCTTTATACATATATTCATCACGTTCCATATTTTCGTGATTCAGTTATTCAGTTATACACACATATATATATACACCTATATATATGTATATATATATATATATATATATATATATATATATATATATATATATATATATCACTGTAAAGATGTGTCTCTGACAACACAGAACTCTTGAATAGTATTATTCATATTCTTAAACTGTTAGCGAGTCATTAAAGAATAAAGAATACCTTCCATATCCTTCTAAACAGGCTAGCAAAATAAGAGCAGACTGTCAGCTTCAGAACAGGGCCAAGCGGCATGAAAAAGGAGACAAACTCAAACAGGACATGAGAAGGCCATCCAGGTTATTTGTTCATTGAGCCATTTCACATAAATTCATAAGTCAAGCGGCCACCACAAGTTTTCGTACTGGAATATTCATGGCATTAATGACTGTCATTGCCATTTTTAAATAATGTACATGTTTTAATGGAAATACATTAGTATATACTGCATATTGAGCAATAACTGTAATCATAACTGATTTTGCATATTCTGTATTTGTTATAATTTTTTATGTTATTTATTTTTTCTTTAGAATTACAAATATATGTTCTGAGTATTTAAATTTCAGGCGGGCCACCTTTAAAAGTCAAACGGTCATGGGGTTAGACGGCCCTGGCCTACAGGGTCCGTATTTCTTAAAGAGACAGGCAACTGTATTACTTAGCAAGTTACTGAATAAGGACATAAATCGCGAGCAAAATAAAAGTATTCATTTATTGCTTGGAAATAACTATCATATTTATAAATTTTTCTTTGAGGACACCATTACCTCTTTGGCCTACTATAAAATCTAGATCCTATGGTATTTCATGAATTCTCAGTTCAGGAGTGAATTATGTTTTAAACTTCTTTATCGAGCTGTAGACAAAAAGTTAAGATATATTGGGTGTAAGTTTAATTTTTTTGGTCCTTTTGATTTTTAGTGATTGATTAGAGCTTGATTGTACCAAATAACAGTTTTATATCTCTCTAACAAAAGTCAAGTTGACTGCGATACATGAAAAACTAGAATATTAACATATATTAATGTACAGAAAGATATTGCTTAATATTGCTTAACGTTAAACATAAACAATCGTTATGACCATAAAAAGATATGCTACAGTTATGAAGCTGCAGTGACAAAAAGTGTAACCGACTGTGCGAAGAAAACAACGCCTAAACTGGAGGATATAAGACTCATATGAATGTACTTCTCAAGAGTTACCCTCATAATACTTCTTTTCCAGAACTGGTTTATTATAAAAACACAGCAAGTGTTTAGCAGAGCAACCACTTCCGAAATACTGAGAGGATTTATCCAGAGATAATTCCTACTGTCATGTAAATTCGAGGATCACAATCTCTCCACAGATGTTGCCTGTTGCAAAATTTTGTTAGGCATCTAGACTTCGAACACTATATTTCTTATTCTTTATATGAAGCCGAACAAAATGCTTGTCTTACATCACTTGACAATGTGTCGTCTCTGTGATGCTGCTTTGAAGAATCCTTAGCTGTTACTGCACCCTTTGGGTGTGCTGAATATGGAAATGAGATTTGGTGGAGATGGTTTCCCAAATATATTTTACAGAACTTTAAGCCAGAAATAGGTCATGACGGAGTCAATTACGACAGAAAAAATGAGTCTGAAAAAGCCTTCAATCAAGGTTATTGATTATCTGTTAAAAAGAATATCGAGATGGCCTTTCATGGTTCATCTCACAAAGAAATAAATAACTAATGAAAATATGCAAACAAATTTCAAACCCGTAAGGAAAATAGGCCAGCGAGTGCACTTAGCATAGGATAGAGGCCAGGCTTCAGATCTTAATGAAGTGTCATCTCCTGAGTAATCAACGGGAATGGGAACAAGCAGGAATTCTCTCCCTTTCTCTCTCAATCCATGCATCTCTCTCTCTCTCTCAATCTATATATCTCTCTCTTGCTCTTATTTCGGAACTGACTCATTTTATTCTTTGAAAGGCGGTGGGTGTAACGAACAAGAAAAATTGTGTATTGGGGTACACCGTGCGTTTCAGCATACTAAACATTGAAAGACACCCCTGTTAAAAATGAAAAATAATAGCTGGAAGAGCTTGTTAAAAGAATCTATAAGCTACCCAACTAATTTTTTTCCAGAATGCTGTCAAACACATAGTTTTATTCAGAGAGTGAGATTTTAAGGGAAAGAGGGATCGTGTTCACAGTCCCTTAAGGTAACGGATACACAGACAAAATATATACCTACTTCATCTTAAGAGAGAGAGAGAGAGAGAGAGAGAGAGAGAGAGAGAGAGAGAGAGAGAGAGAGAGAGAGAGAGAGAGAGAGACCTCCTCCAGATGTGTATTTTTTACGTCCCTTATACATAAGAGGATACACGTTCAGCCACATTGCTAAGTGCTTTTTTTTTTGGGAGAGCTCCCACATCATTAAAAATGCTGGAGCTGTTCGATTCATAACCTTTTCGAGAGAGAGGAGAGAGAGAGAGAGAGAGAGAGAGAGAGAGAGAGAGAGAGAGAGAGAGAGAGAGAGAGCTGTCAGTAATGTGTATTTAATTTTTCGAATGATAAGCAAGTGGTTATAAATATCTGTCTACCTATGTGTGTGTATATATATATATATATATATATATATATATATATATATATATATATATATATATATATATATATATATATATATATATATATATATATATATATATATATATATACACATATATATATATACTGTATATACATGCATACATACATACATATATAAATCCGGTTACAGTTGCAAACCACTTGCTCTTGTCTTCCCAGAGAAAGATTCACCATAGTCGACTAGCCAGCAGGTAACCAGGGGCACAATACGATTTCCCAGGATGGGCCTAAAACGTTCAGGTTCCTTCGGGAATCGACCTCAGATCATGCAGCTAATGAGAAGACTGTCGTTGGTGGGAGGAAATACCCATAAACGACAACAGACACGTTCCGTCGAATACAAAGGCAGTCACGACGGCGTTTTCGTGAGAGTCACAAAATGGCTAGGCGTATGTCTTGCGCCTTCATTCTTCGCTTAACATACAAGAAGCAAGAAGAACATTTTTATTGCTGTGATTCCAAAAGCCCTTGGATTTGGTTTCGAAGAGAAAATATACTGTATATGGGAGAAGATGCGTGCTGTGGGAAAAAGTTAGAAGTTATGGTGAAAGACGGCTTGAAAGGATGAGAATTTCGTTGAAAAAATGTGTTAAACAGTTGAATGGAAAATAAAACGCTAGCTAGATTGGGTAGAAGAGGCATTCGTGTGGAAAGGTCTGTTTTAGGTTGTGCATAAAAGATTGCTGTGACAACAGCTGGGTCAAAACCTTGTTTTAGTATACAGTCATCACCAGTGGGGAAAAGTCTTGCTGATGAAATATATATATATATATATATATATATATATATGGCTCATACGTAACTATATATATATTTATATATATATATATAAATATATATACATATTATTATATATATATATATATATATATATATATATATAAATATATATATATATATATATATATATATATATATATATATATATATATATATATATATATATATTATTTATATATATATATATATATATTATATATATATATATATATCAAAATACGGGATTTAACGCGCGAGTTGAAACGTATATGTGATATGGTGAAATAAAATGGATGTCAATAGATTACGGAGAGGCGCCTAGCAATGAATTTTGCCTTAATTATAATTTCCGTCTGATGGCTTTATGTCAATAGAACCAGATACCCTCGGGAGACGAACTTCCGCCGACTGCAGAAAGTTGAATAGATTGCCAAGGCGCTTCGTGCGTGAAGTTCCAACATTTTCGCAAATCATTTTTCGACATTCAAATACAACTCTTCTTCTTCTTCCAATCTATACAGGATTCTTGACGTGGCTCTAACGCTAAGGCAAGCAGATTGAGTGACAAAATTGACTAATTAGGCACTGCATCTACAAAGAGGGAGAGAAAAAGAAAGGGAGAGAAGGAGGTTTGACGGGAAACATTTGCAATACAGTGAGAGAGAGAGAGAGAGAGAGAGAGAGAGAGAGAGAGAGAGAGAGAGAGAGAGAGAGAGAGAACGTTTAAAAAGTAAGATATGTTTTCTTGGAAGATATGTTTCCCCAAATGATTGCAGATATCCTCCATTTGCTTAATTGGCTTTTGATGACAGTGCAAATGATAATATTTACAATAGTTAAGTGGAATATTCCATATATGTATGTATATATATATATATATATATATATATATATATATATATATATATATATATATATATATATATATGACTCAAACTGGGACCGAACCCTGACCTTCCGAGTGAGAGTCTCCGGGGCGTTAGCAATTCATCCGCATAGATCATAAAAGAAGTTGGAACCTATGTACGTCGTACCTGACAAAATTTTCAGGATACAGGACGCAGGACTGTCCCTATATTATCATACTGACCAAAGATCGTCTAATGTAGTCAGAGGTACTGCACAGTTGTGTGAATATTAGCCCTTAGTAATTCTGTACGAGACAAACAACTTTATCAAAAAAATACGAGAGAGAGATTTTTCCAGGCTTAAGATCATCAGCATGTGAAGAGTGACCAGAAATCTGAAATCGGTAATTTATGAAGATACTGGTGAAAACCAGCGAGATTCGCTATTTTTTTTTGTTTTTGTTTAACGTCAACTTCTGACAATTCAAGTGAATCACACAACATCACTTATTGTTACAGTGCTAAGTATCGTTAATTATAAATAAAATGATGTCCCAGGTACTTTTCCGTAAATCCTGAACTTAGCCAGACCCAAGAGATGATTCTCTACTGCTCTACAAAATTTGAGCCCTTTACTTTCGCTTGCTTTTGATTTCTAAGCGTTCAACGGAACTTCTGACAGATTTTATAGTAAAGAATTTTTACTTTACTAAAATATCCGGCTGCCTAGAAATATGCTTTTCTATTATTATTATTTTTAATCCTTTCTACTACCAGCAAAGCAACTGAACTAATTTTGCGTTCTCATGTTAACACTGACAAAATCCTAAATAACACTTCCTCTGAACAGTTTTCAATATATATGAGCAAGAAAAATCTGTCTTTTTTTTATTATATTGAATAAATATAGCGGCAATATATAAAGAAAAACTCGTAGACAATAAATTTTCGTTCCAATTTTCCTCGACAGATCACTGACCGGGGCAGCTTCAAGACGAGACAACCGGGTCACTTTAAATAAGATGGAGTAAAATGGTTCCCAGAGGGGAGCTAGCGGCTTCTTTGATGCCCCCCATCTTTTACAATTATAATTATGGAGCAGTCATAACTGACTCAAGGAAACGAATTATTATATATGATATTCACCTGCTATCTTTTAGGGAGGAAAAAGACCCCTTATCTCTCCCATTTCCTTTCTCCTCCCTCTTCTTTCAATTCCCGTTTCACTATTCTATCATAATTTTTATTATCGCCAAAGTATTTGCTATCATACCCGTAGTATCTTTTATAACTCGCGCTATTTACCAACATTTACTAACAGCGACACAGGACTTATTATCACAAAGTTATAAAAAGTTCTTGTTATGTAAACCCAGTCTTTTGAAAGTAGTGTAGTTGCTAAATGTGAACTGATAATAGTTTTACCCGCTGGGTAAAACTGGGATGACGTTTCTGCTTTACATGAGGAAAAAAGGAAGCTTCAAAGGGAACGATACAGGGTTATTATTATTATGGAGTGCGAGAAGGGTAGACATAAGTAACAGGCAGAATGGGGCAGTTTGTTCGGAGGTGTTAACAGTAGCTTCTGTGTTTTGGGGTTTGAATTGCCGACTGGTGTAGCGCCAGACCGACAATAAAACCGGTCAGCCTCTGTGACCGAGTGGGTAAAGTGCTGGACCGATGTTTCACCGGTCGGCAGTTCAAATATCAAAGGATGCTGTTATTGCTAACATCTATCTTTTGGCGTCATTGCTTTCTCATATTGCGTTCTGAAGTGTTTTGGTTATGAGCAGAATATGGATGACCATGGCTGGACGAAAGGTAGTACTATCAAAAAGCGCTGTATTAATGTTCTTGCAAGAAATACATATCAGCCACTAATAATGTCTGCGTCTTCTTCCTTTGTTCGGATTAACTATGCCGTCTCGTTTGCAATGCTGGCTTTTAGATAGTTTTACTGTCACGAAAATTGTAAAACGGTTCGTCTCGATATGAATCAAATATTACATGTATTCTGGCATTTGGTCATTAGTGTGACTTATTACACTATTGATCAAAATTTGGTCCTAAAATGTCTTCGCTCACTAATGATGGAGACGCCAGTTAGTGGCTGTGGTTAGACGTGACTTGGCTATCTTTAGATAGCATGCTTACATAATTATTACATAATTATTGCTTACATAATTATAGCTTACATAATTATTATGATATCGTGTTAGCCTCATTCAAGGCAGACACTGCACTTAGAAACAGTATCTTACAGCAACATGTCGACCCTGCTTTCTGTGTAACAGCATCATATTGTAATATGTAGCACTATTTTCTTAAAGTGCTGTGCACAGCGACGGAAAAAATAGCATTTAATATATTTTTTCCCATTTTCAATGGAGCTTGGCTCTCCGGCAGCCAGTTTTGCAGTCATATTCTTCATTATGTTGATTATGTATCACAAGTATAGTTTTATAAGTCGAGGATTAATTCGGCTTTGAAAGTTGACTACCTGATAATCTGTATTCGGATATTCAACGAAATTGCCTTTTAGTTATCTAAAAAAAATACTCGTAAAAATCTAAAGTACTTACAATTTTTAATTTATCATAAGCAGCCCACAAAAATAAATATTTCTTTTTTAAAATAATTTAGATCCTTTAAATCATAAACTATTTGACTTCTCAGCGATTTTTCGGTCCTTGTCCGAGGACAAGGGATGATAAGATATTGCATATGGGTCTCAAAGTCATTTCTATTCCGGGGATGATTGAAGGTTGAGGGTTATCAGGTTTTCCTAACAGCTTTCCTATATGCAAATACATACATATACTGTATATACGTATGTATATGTATATAAATATATATATATATATATGATATACAATATATATATATATATATATATATATATATATATATATATATATGAATATATATATATATATATATATATATATATATATATATATTATATTATATTATATATTATATATATACATATATATGGGAGAAGGAGGAGAAAATTACTAAGGGTCTTATTAATATTCAGGAGGAGCAAGATGGAGGCGAAAGGTGCAATATGTATAGTGAGGGCTCAGAGCGCTGTTAATGATCTGCAGTAATGTCGACGTTTTCTGCATAGGACGTTAAGCCACGATTTCAGCAACTGCAGTGTCAGTGTGGCTGACTGTTGTATTGTTGTTATTTCTGGAGTTAACTCCTGTTGGAGAAAAACGGCCTAGTGTTTAAAATATATATGTATATATATATATATATATATATATATATATATATATATATATATATATATATATATATTTTTTCGTTGCGTACGTGTGTGTGTGTGCGTGTGCGGATGTGCACGAGATACCTCCAAATACAGGTACCTAATCAATAAAAAATTGGCCCACAAATGCAACTTTTCATGTGGGATTTGGCGCAATGTATTACAGTTTCCGAAGTTGCCACTCGGAGAATGTTTGAAGCTGGAAGGCTGAGATTATGGACTGTATAACTTTGCCCAAAAATAAACTTATGCAAGTGGGGATGGTAACCTCCCCCCCCAAAAAAAAATATTACAATTTTTTTTAAGATGTGAAATGTGACAGGTACACTATTTTTTTTTTTTTTAACAAACTTTCGCACATGGAAAAAGACTCCCAAAAAAACAGATTTCCCCAATTTTTTCTCTTACATCACTTGTAAGAGAGAGAGAGAGAGAGAGAGAGAGAGAGAGAGAGAGAGAGAGAGATTGTGCAGTGACGCAAATGATTAAGAAAAATAGTGAAGGGTAGTATGCTAGATTGCTTGGTAGAGATGCGTTCTTCGCTGTAAAAAGAAAGAGACCAAGGGGATGCAACATTGTAGTCAAAAATGATTTCTCAAGAAACAAAACCGTTTTTACTTCAATTAATTACCATGTTCTTACGTAGCACAGGTATAGTTACTATATGTATTGGAAATACTTAGTTTTGTCTTCTTCTTTGGAACGTACTGCAATAGACACTGAACTGCCATAAACTTAACGGACTCCTTTTCCATTCCTGACATGAGGGACGGCCTTTCGGGAGGAACCCAGCTGAGCTTTAGTAGGACGAATATACTTTTACTAAAGATAATTCTGAGGCAATTATAGATATTCTTCATCCTAAGCAACGTCGAGGGTTCACCAAATATATTTTAGCTGGTCAATTTTATTTTTTTTTCTCCTACTGTAAATTTCTCTTGCATTTAAAGGGGTTGGCGCATAAAGACCTTACTCTTCAGAACCTCAGCATGTATGTTGTTAACTATAGGGCCTTTAACACCCCGGCTGCTGCCTGCAACATTCCACTGACAACCAAACACCCACTGCATTGCTTATGTAAATTGGAACATAATGGGTTTTGACGGTCAGAATTGGTTGGTTCACGCTAGAATTTCACGTAGGCCACTTTTCCTTTAAACACCATCATCTGGACAATGGCAGTGCAGGGTTAGTCTAAACCAAACAATGGACCCCGCAAAACGCTTCTTTGCTGTTAATTGCTCGGAGGTCCTTTTGCAAGTGACAGACTGTCACAATAACCACACACACACACACATATGTATACCGTATATATATATGCAGATACATCAAACAAATTGGGGATGGGTCTAGGCAAAAGAAGAAAAAGTTGTGGCGAGAGAGATAACGAACCTATGACTGTAGTCTAGTTGTATAAAAGCCTAGACTGCCTTTAATAGTGGTAGCTCCATAGGCAAAAATATGCCATGGAAAAACTATAAAAATAGAAGCATCTGCAGGTTCTTGTGTTAAAACATTGATAAAAGCTAAAGGGATATTACTGAAAGCCCTATGAACGAAGAAATGAATTCAAGAGGAATGGTAAGAACTGAAAGGGGAAATGAGACAACCGAAGCGTTCTGGGAACGCATACCTTTGCCATATAGGCCTACTTACACCCGGATAGCTCGAAAGAATATATATAGGCCTACTCGGTCATACTTGCTTGGTTGAAATCAGTTCTACAATGTTTGTATCAATTCTTGACTCTAAGCATGAAGGTTTTAGATTTTTTCATAGGGGTAACTGAATAATAAAAGAATGATGAATATGCATAATTTTTATCATTATTGGCTCGGGCGACTCTCGGGAAAAATGTTCAGATCAATCAATAACCCCTGAGATATCTCGTGAACAAAGAACAAACCTCCAGACACGGCTGAACGCACACCATCATTCCAGCTTCGTTGTCGGAGGTCATGAAACAGCTGAAATGGAGAGGACAAGAACGAGCAACGGAGCGTAAAAAGTGGAGGAAAGTCTAACTATTTTTCAGATGACTGCCTTCGTTAAGTGACATTGTCATACATCGAGTTTTAACTGGAAAGTGAATTACATGAAAACAATTCTGCAAACCACCATTTTTGTTCAGTATTGGAGAAAATTCTCAAAATCAGACCAGGGATTTTCATTCGCTCATATTTGAAAATACCGTGTCAGAATATATCTAGAATAAACTCTCACGTTTCTACGACAAAGCAATAAACTAAGTTATCAATTTCCTGATATTGTGGAGCCAATTTCCATTGACAACTTTCAAAATTCTTTACTCTAGTTGTTTCGCTTCTGCATTAGCAAGATTTGAAATTCATTCTTTAATCAATTGCACTGGATGAGTGTGGGGATGAAGTGCTCGCTAAAGTTTTCTTTATTCATTTCATACTTTGGATACTAAGGTTTTCAGGAGGCGTACTGGAAAGAATATTATAAAATTGAAATGCAAAGAAAATTAAAGATTCCTGGTACTGCGCTGTGTTGCGCTGTGGCATATTGAAAGAATGTAGAAGCCAAATCTTAGTAAAACAAGTAGCACACTCTAATGTTTGATGTACCATGGGTGAAAATAGTTCTTTATCAAGTTATATAGAGAGGGAACCAAACACGATAATCTCCTTGATGGTGAAAATGATAAATATCGGTTTTGTCTCGAAGACAGAGAATATTGACGACTGCCAGAACTGAAGAGGAGCGCTGACTCCATAAGGCCCCATTATAAAGTAAGAGCTTATAACTACCTTATGAATGAAGGGATTTGCTTCAAATTTTTACCACCTATTCTCCAACTAATAATGAAAATTTTCAAATGGGAAATACAGAAATTCGACTGCTAAATTAATTATTTTGCATTTGATAAAAAGATTTTAAAACTTAAAAATCTGCAAAAACAAAAGTTTCATTCAAAAATGAATTTCCATGTACAAAATCAAGATATATAGTTATACTACACTCTAGAAAAGTTTCATCGAATTTGGTTCAGTCTTCTTGGAGTTATAAGCTTTTAATTTTTAAAAACTAAGTTTTGAGAAAATGGCAAAACTATGACAGTTAGAAGGCTGATTTTTGCACAAAAACTATTTTGTCATATAAGAAATATGCCCTGAAATTTACAATATAATCAAATGAATAGAAATGTGCTCTCTTTTGATTCATATGTTACCTAAAATTTGCATATATACATATATGTGTATATATACACATATACATAATTTATATAATATATATATATATATATATATATATATATATATATATATATATATATATATATATATATATATATACGCATATATGCTTTTGGGGAAAGTTTTCTTACATATATAATTATATATTTGTATGTACATACACACACACACACACACACACATATATATATATATATATATATATATATATATATATATATATATATATATATATATATATATACATATATATGCTTTTTGGGAATAGTTTTTCTTACATACATAATTATATATTTGTATGTACATACATACACACACACACACACACACACACACACACACACACACACACACACACACACATATATATATATATATATATATATATATATATATATATATATATATATCTATGAAGATAAAAAGGCCCATAAAACACTATTTGAACGCTTCACCCATATATTTTGAGCACTTCCTTCTGTGCCCATGTTCACTGGTAAAATATGAACACATGATGTGTTACAAGAGTAAATATACAAAGCATATATAGGTGTGGTAGTATACTGAACTCTTGTAACACATCATCTCCCCATATTTTACCAGTGAACGGGGTCACAGAAGGAAGTGCTCGAAATATATGGTTGCAACGTTCAAATAGTGTTTTATGGGCCTTTTTTATCTTCATATTATACTGTTGTATTACAAAAAATCTATCTATATATATACATACATATATATATATATATATATATATATATATATATATATATATATATATACATACTGTATATATTTATATTTGTCAGTGCAAAGTTTTTTCATAACAAAAATTCATTAATATATGCTATCAATACAATGTTTTCTCCATAACCTATAAAAAATAGTAGGCTATATGCTATCAGTGCGATATTTTTTCATAAATTATAAAAATAAATGCCCTAATGAGGTTAGGCCAGGACACGATATTCTAGGAAAGGCTTGTTCCCATCGTTTTACACTCACCCTAAAGTTTTCTTCATAACCTATAAACTATATGCTATCAATATAAATTTTCTACATAACCTATATACGCTACCACTGTACGTGTTTTCCGTTCAGATATTGGAGAGGCAAACAAACAAACAACTGCGAGGATAAAGTAAACAAACGCTTAACAACCAAGCCTACACAAGTCACGAGTCAGACGACAACTCACTGCAGTAAAACCAAGCATTGTGGTCTTATATAATTATTATGGTACAAAGAAAAAATAGTAATCACTAATTAGAATATCACTAATCATTAATTTGATTATGACTAATATAGGAAAACAAATCCCTTACCTAGATATGGGCGTTCTGGTGTTGTTGCTATCCCAGGCGAGACAATTCCCGTTTGCTTCGTTCCTCTCTTGTAACAAACTTCCGAGATGCAATCGTTCAAATTTCTCCCTCATAAGGGTGGTACTTCTCTTGCCTATGGCAATGGAATTGCGTGTCATGCGTGAATGCACTACACGGTAAGAAAATCCGAAAAGGAAATGCGTCACAAAGCACTAGGATACCGCCTGAACCGGAACCACACACAAATCGAGTTGGTTTATTGGTAAAACCCGACTCTCTATTTGGAACTGTTACGTACTTATATAATTTCATACTTCCGAAAATACGCAGTAAAAATCTGTCAAGAAATATAAAATATTATATGTATATACTAGCTGGCATGGTACATCTGTGATACGACTATGACGAGTTCAAACTATCGAGATACATAGATATATATTTACTTTGATTTTATATTTTTTTTAGAGAACGAACTAGCTCTTATCGTAGAAAATGGGTAGTTTTAGTAGGTAACTGAAGTAAATTTCTCACTTTCTACGATATAGAATTGGCAAGTCATACAGACATTGTACGACAATTTGTCGCTCAATGTCGCTCACAGGGCAATATCGCAGGGCGATATAGAGATACATAGATACGTATTTACTCTGATACTATATATATTTTTTTTGAGAGAGAGAGAGCCAGTTTTTACCGTAGATAATGTGTATTTTAGTAGGAAAGTAAAGTATATTTCTCACTTCCACCTAAAAAGTCATACAGAAATTTTGCGACAATTTTTCGGTCATTGCCGCTCAAATGCCGCTAAATGCGGTGAACAGAAATGTAAAAAAATCCACTTAAAATTTTTTCTGGCAATAATATTTCAGGACATGTTTGTTTAGACAGAGACCAGTCCAGGACTCTAAAAAACTAAAAATCGATAATTCCTCGAAATTCGGCGATCAGCGCACCTGAAACAAGAGAAAAGCAATCTTGTAATAGTCCAACAAAAGACTCGAAGCTTGTGGTACTAATACTTCAATCTCTGTAGATATCGGAACCCTTATTGAACAATACTGCATCTAAGTTTTTGGCAGCATTAGAAGATTTGCTTTTTGAGTGCAGTAAAAAACCCTGAACGTTTGGTGTTGAAGATTGTTGCCAGTATTGTCAAATATTCCGAATTATTAAGTACCATACCCAGTACATCACAGAGTGGGCGCATGGTACAAGATCAGCTCATCAAGAAGGTCTCAGCTTTGCTGGTTTCCAGTCTTATTTCATCACTTAATGAGTCATTCTGAATCTGTATTAGGGTTAATAACTTCTTAATTTTGTCTTTAGGGAGATTGGCAATCTGCAAAAAGAGCTCTTTTATTTGTACGGTGTATGATCGTAATGTCCTAATACTATAAATTCAAGACAAATCAGGCATTTACTTCCAAAAGGATCATAACTGTTTACTGAGTTTTATTAAGTGCCACAGCATTTAGAATTCTTTCAACTATCATCTACTATTTTCTTTTCTGTGCTTCCACCTTGCAGTTTTTTTTTTTGTGAATTTTACTTTCCGAACCCTAAAACTTCACATTTGTTTCTTTTTTGACTTTTAGCAACGTGCCCATAGAGTATAAGGGTAAAAATCCCACATCTTCAGCCATTACTGATTCCCAAAGCATGTAGAGTGGCAGAATTATTGTAGTTTCCTTTCCCAGTATCCTACAAGAGTAAAACCCGTGATGGCTGACGTGACTGTTCATCCACTCTTGAGAAGGAGGGCCATATCCTCCCTTCAGGGCCCACAAAAGACCAGTCCTAGTTTAACTGAAGGGTCCTAAGTGACTATTTTATCAGAGCCTCTTCCTCTCAGCTTAGGAAAAAGATAGAAATATACGTAGATGAACAGCAAGGCAAAACTGGAAACTAACTTGCCTTCTGAAATTTGTCTGAGGAAAAGAATGCGTACAGAATCCCAATATTGCATGTCAAGGAAATGGGGTGCTTATTCGGTTGAATTTTTATTCACTGCCATGCTGATAGCCACAAAGATTAAATATTCAATAATAATATTCACTGACAACTTTTATTGATTACACCACGTGAATATGAGTCTTTGTGGCTCGAAAGTGATCAACAGTTAATTGAAAGGTAATGTACGCTGAATAATTACACGTCACTGCCTGGATTTTAATAGAAACATGTTTATCATATGTGATTTAATTTTTTATCTAATTATATTTTTTAGAGGTCTTTACTTTTACGAGTAAGTTATTGTCAATGTCCGTCGAATTATAGCTTTCCTAACAATATGATTACTAGTGCTATTATAAGTATTTGCATAACATACTTGTACCGAATATATGTATAAAACAAAATTTACTGTGACAAATACAAAGGAAACTTTCATTTTGGAATATAAAACTAAAGTGGTGCCCTCAAGGTCATCTCAACAAAAAGAGCACTATCACTGTGCATTGCCGTTAAGGCCACACTCTGTCTCTATTCTTGCTTTCCTGGAGGATTTCTTTCTTTTTTAGGGGTTAAGAAGAATATTGTCACGTCTGTCCTAAAATCTGACTTATCTATTTTTGATATATGCGTGCGTTCCTTCGTATGTAATATGCCGTAGCCCTTTCTAGTGTGTGGCCGTAGATGGTATCATTTTCTACTTCAAATCAAGGGATTTTAGGTTGCGGATGCTTAGCCACAGCCGATGTTTGAGTGGATGTGGTCCTTAAGAGAAGAAACGATGTTCAAGGATGTTACAGTGTTTAGTGAGGTTAGAGTGTTAAGGAATAAGAAGGACGGGGAGATTGGTGTGACTGCCCAGAAAGCGTTGGAGAAGTTTGTAAAAAAAGAAATACTAATCCAAGGGCACAAGGTTAAAATGGACGGTAGTAGGAGGAAAAACTGTAGAAAGAAGGAAGAATGAAAGTGAAACTTTCTGGGAATGTCTGATTCTGTGCCTTGGTGGTCTTGGAACAAGAGAAGCGCGACTGTGATGGATGATTTGAAAGCAAAGGTAGGTAGGTAATAAACAAAGGGGCTAAGGGAATGAGGACGAAAAATTAAGTTTATGCATATCACAATGAGATAAAGAGAGGCATATTTCCTCAACAATCTCTGGTTTTCCGGCACATCTGTTAATGAGGAGTATACCACGACGTTTGCTCTCACCATGCCTTATTTCACAAACAAATTATATCACGAGAAATCCTGTGAATGTAGCCTTCAGTTCTAAGGGCCATGGCCTATACACAGTTTCTGAAGTCTTCTGTGAGAGAAGGGATTCACCAGGTAGAACCAATGGCCACACCCACGACCCATGAGGCTGCAGCACACCTGTTTCATTTTCCATATGCCATTAAGTCTGACCTGTAGTTTCTCCTCTATGGAGCGTTGTTTAGTTTCTGCATCACCAATCTTTTTTCTCTCAGAGATTGACTTGACCAGTCTCGTTTTTCCTGCTCCTTATCAATATCCTCACTGCACTAGTTTTGTTTCACTGGAGGGACAGTGTTTATTTTTTAAGGTTAAGTATACCTACAAATAAACTCGTGGATTTTGAGCCTTTCTATGACGCCATCCGGCACAAAATTGTTTTTCAAAATTCAGTTATTATGCTTCTTCAATTATTCAACCAAGTCCCCAAACTTTGAGAATCGATTTGACAGGGCGCGCATCCAACATGCGGAATCTTGGCTGACCTTGAATCTTTTGCAACACATCTACAAAAATGTCACCTCTCATAAGTTTTCTGGCAGTTGTCCTATTTTCCCACTTATTCTTTTTAAACAGTTGCCACTATGGTACTTTGGGTTCCACGCTAACTGACAGACGCTCCATTACCCTCAAATTTCGGTGGAGCAATATTGCTGAAATAACCATATTATTCCTGTAGTATATAATAGGCTACAAGAGGAGATAAAAAAAGCTTAGCGAGCTAATGCCACATAATCACAAACTTGGACATATAGGGAAAAAAATTATTAGAATCCCTACAATGGGCCTAAACCGCCCAAATGATTCACAATAAACATTTTCAGTTTACTAAAAAAAGAAAAGAACTTCGTTATCCTGAGTTTCCCAAACTAATTAGCTTTAGCTAGGACTTTTTAATTCTTTGGATTAAAAAAAAGAATTACTCTTACGATTTTTGCCAGTATAATGAGATTGATGAATAAAAAGGTATTTACCGCTTTTTTGGGCTTAGAAATGATTAATTTGAGTTTTGCTTCAGGCGACACAAGATTTTTAAAAACTATTTGTACTGGAGTCCAAATATTTCCAACAGTACTCGAGGAAAATTAAGTAATGGTGAAACTAACTATCCATTTTCGTTCCGAAGTGTAGTGTATGTTTATTTGTGTCTAAATAAATACATACGTCTTGTAAACTATTAAATATATACTTCTCGTAACTAAATATACTTCTTGTAAACTATTTTGTTAAAACACTTTACACTATTTTGATTTTGAAATACTTGCTGTAAATGTTTTAGCAGTTTTAAAAATTTGGCGTAAAAACATTTTTGTTATAATCAGTAAAGTGATTGCCACAGATACCCTTCTTCATGTAGATATAAATATTGAAATTATAGCGAAAATTTTTACATGATACTGTATAAAATTCCTTGTCATAAAAACTAATTTTATACCATTTCTAAAACTGTTGCCATAAATCAGTCTTTAATTATGTTTAAAAGAACTGTGGTAAAATAAATTTTTATTATAATTATTGTAATAATTCTAAGTCAAGAGTGATTTAAAATACCTTTTTAAAATTAATATCCTTCAATAATTCCGAATAATGTTTTGAAACTGTGATCATAAAAAGACAAGCCTGTGAGGTCTTGCTTACATTAGATGACTATCAAATTTTCTGCTCTTAATGCCTTCCAGGAGATTGGCTTAGGAAATGAAGTTTTTCTGCCTTCCAGAGATAGCTTAAGTTTCTCTGTAGTGCTAAGAGTGTCGCCTTGTTGAAGACTTTGCTGCTGTGAACTGATTTCCTCCCAGGAAGATGGCAACAGGAAATTGAGTTTATTTGTTAAATATAATTTTCTTTTCTTGTTGTGCACCGACTATAGCAGGGAAAATGGAGCTGGAAGGTGTCCTGTTAAAAATTAAAAGCAATTAGATGGATTTTAATCTTTCGGTAATTTACTCGATCTGTGAAAGTGAGTTAATTCCCGAAATGGCCGTTGCACGAATAATTTAAAAATAGATATCAATCATATCAGTGAAAAATAAACATCTGAAAATTAATTGGAATCTCGACTTGTTTTCAGTTATTGAAAATGCATCAAACGCCGTGAGTAGGCAACTCAAAAATGAAATATTTATTGCTGAAGACGAGGATTGTTGCTTAAGTGCGCACACCGAACCATCAAACATCATATTATTATATTTACCTATAAGAGCATCGTTCGCTAATGCTGCAGAAGAAATGGGTATTTCAGAAGTGTCAATAAACGTCGATTTCCTGAAGGGAAAAAAGGGAATGGCCACAACTAAAGCAACAAACTGTAGCCAGCATTAACGAGAAAAGATTTTTGTTACACATTTTCCATTTATCTCATTCCCATCAGAGTACGTAATATGTTATCCGTTTAGCGTCCCCCTAGAAAGATCAAATCCTAAGATACGGTAAATACTTTTGTTTTCGTCAGTTATGTCCGCTGCATTCGGTGCAAGGCAGCAGCAAGACACAGACTGAACTGCTTTACTGGAATATTTGAAATTCTATTAAAACGGAATATGGAACAGGAAGTGTTTGGTCCCAAAATTGACTGCGAGAACATCAAAAAGGCATTAGTAATATCATGGTGATAAATGGCCTCAGAGCCCTGGTTCCTGCGTTCTGTGAACGAACTCGGTAAATTTCAAATGAGGGATAGAATGTTATGACTGTGGGTAACAAAGCACCCTGTCAATTTCTCTTTTTGAATGTAAAGCTAACCAGTCGTTCGATAATTGGTTTTATATTCTGGAAGGAAACTTTAACTCTTGTTCGTCACAAGGCTATCCTATATTCTTATGTGTTGCTGAAGCTTCACTAAAGAGGTGAACTCTCCTATCCAATGCAAAGTTATATTGCTGGTCTACCAAGTAGCAATTCTGTTTCAGATATGGTCAGATATGGTTATTATACAACTTAGACTTCTCGAGCAGACTATTTCAAGGATTGGGAGCGTTATGCATATAGTATAAAAGATGAAAATGAAAAGAGAGAGAGAGAGAGAGAGAGAGAGAGAGAGAGAGAGAGAGAGAGAGAGAGAGAGAGAGAGAGAGAGAGAGAGAGAGAGCAGTAACAAGTGAAGCTTTCAAACGCGTGGCCCATTTTAGGGTGCCTAAAACTCTACACATCTGTGCTTAAGCTAATCTTCAAGACAGTTTCAATGAATGTAACATAATGCTTCAGGGATTAACAATAATTATTACAGACAAAATAGACTATGATGTAACTTTAGCTTTAGTTTTCATATAAGATGTGACTGTGCAGAGATCTGTGTTTTGCTTTTTTGGCGATGAAGTTTTAATGAAGGGTTTCTGTGCTGTTGTCTGTGAATGTCCATCTTTTTCCCCCATTACAAAGACCACTTCCTCAAGAAGCAATGCCCTGGCGGTAATGCTTGAAAGCACCGTGGTCTCCTTTATAAATCAACAAATTCCTTATTTGACACCCTTTGGCTTTAAGAAAAGATATAGTTAACCATATAACCAGAGATCACTATCCGTCAACAGTGACGTGACCTTTGCATTATGGATTTAATTAAATATCGATAGTTTTAAGTTCGCTTGTTCATTTACCAAATATTCAGGGTTGTTTTTCGTTACTGGTTTGATATATATATATATATATATATATATATATATATATATATATATATATATTTATATATATATATATATATATATATATATATATATTATATATATATACATATACATATACAGTATATATATTTATATATTTTTTCCCAGGAGAAGGTGTAGCACATGAGGTGTAAACTCCATATGTTCCAGCAAATCTTGAACGATGAGGTTGCTGGGCCCATATCCTAATCGAGGTCCATCTGTCGCTGGTACTAGGACTCTGCCACTGAGGTAAGGCGCTTATTCCACAGCTTATCAGGGACACAAAGGCTTTTTTTTTTTGATGATGTATGTCCATACTCTCGTGTATGTGAACCTGGTCCCCTAGCATGGTGGGCAAGAATGTAACCGATCGTACTACCAAGTCTATAACCATACACACATATCTATGTAGTATGTATGTATGTTTGTGTATATATATTAATTTCTGTCTTCCTTTTTCTTCCTTACTCTTTTTTTTCCTCTTCCACATATGGCCATTTCACTGTATGGGGGTTTGATAAATCATGGCCTTTTAGACCGCCGATTACTCACAGTGACTCATCAAAGGCTTCAAAACGGAAACACAAGCGGCCGATGATTTATTTCTGTGGCCGTCAAGTTTAATCATTACTACAAGGTCAAAACCAAGCCCTAGGGCGTCTAAATAAACCAAAGAGCCATATTCCATGACCTGAAACTAGATTCATAATAGGAGTCCCGATGTGGAAGACTTTCATTACAGTCAGATGCTATACATGGAATCAATGTCAGCACGTTGAGAGAGCTAGGGCACCT
>NC_089789.1:25221105-25231105 GCF_040412425.1 Macrobrachium rosenbergii
ATGCCTGAAAAAGTTTTTGGTGTAAATATTTCAAGATCTATGAAAGAAGTTGTTGTTATAAAGATATATGAAAGAAGTTGTTGGTATAAATTGCTCAAGATGTGTGAAAGAAGTTGTTATAAATTGTTCAAGATATATGAAAGAAGTTGTTGGTATAAATATTTCAAGATCTATGAAAGAAGTTGTTGGTATAAATATTTTAAGATCTATGAAAGAAGTTGTTGTTATAAGTTGTTCAAGATATATGAAAGAAGTTGTTGGTATAAATTGTTCAAGATATATGAAAGAAGTTTCTGGTATAAATATTTCAAGATATATGAAGGTAGTTCTTGGCATAAATATTTTAAGATATATGAAGGAAATTCTTGGCATAAATATTTCAAGATATATGAAGGAAGTTCTTGGCATAAATATTTCAAGATATTCTTGGCATAAATATTTCAAGATATGTAAAGGAGGTTCTTGGCATAAATATTTCAAGATATATAAAGGAAGTTCTTACCATAAATATTTCAAAATACGGATGAAAGAAAATATTTCTTGTTCTGAATGGAATCTATTAAGGTGTATTGAGTAAAAGTGATTCAAGTAGTGTTTAGAGCATATTATTATTTTAATAACACTTTAAACATTTTGGATATAATTCTTTTCTGTTTATGTCCCCTTCAAGTGTTATGAAAAATAAGAAAACTATTTAACAATATCTTCTTAAGATGTTACGTAACACCAGTAATGACATTGGCTTGCAAAGATATGGAATGTTTTAAAAAGTAAATGATATATATTAATATGAAATGCACCCCCACCCCCGTCTCATTTAAAAACAAAAATTCGTACAACTGAAACAATACGAAAAAGAGTACACGTACTGCCGCTTCCATGTAAGGTTTTCATGTTTTTCTTTTTTCTGTTTGTGAGCGAAGAAAGGAAAGAAAAAGAAGAATGATAATAATAGCTGCGCTCCTTTTGTTTCTGAGAGCCTCATCTCTGAGGCAGAAGAAGGTCATAAGGCCAAAGGAACACAAAGCAGGCCAAGGAGATGGTCATTCGTTTGTGTTGTCTACATTATTATGACTTCTGTGTATTCAGGGCCATTGTTATGGCAATATTTACTTTACTTATGGGTTCTCTCTCTTTCTCTCTCTCTCTCTCTCTAACGTCAACGAATCTTTGTGTTATTTTTAAATGAAGTATAGTCTGTAAACGGATTTGATTTGATATTTGCTTTTGGGTTTTGTTTGTCGTTAGGTTTATTTTGAACAGAAAAATGAGTGAAAGGTTTTTACCTAAGGATGCATCAACTTAATTACTCCGTCACTCCCCGTCTTACCCTCACCTACACTAGACCGTTGTGTGATTTAGTTTACTTATGAATTTTGACAGTAATAACTAACCCCATTTTCCCTTTAGTTCCACAATAAAAGCTACGTTTAAAAGCTTTTCCTTTATCAGAGAATAAGTTAGTTTGTGTGTTTTGAGAATTGAAGCTCGTTAAATGGAGGACTTTTAAACTGACAGTCATAAAAAGTTTGTCAGACAGGAGATTTTTTATAATGAAGTGCAGGTTCAGCGATAGTCCTTGGTGCTGGAGGAATCTTTTCTTTGTATGAAAGTACTCCTGTTCTTAGGACCATACTCGGCTTTGTACCCACACTTAATATGTTTAAAAGCATCCGTTGCTGAAAGAATGCTGTTACATTGTGAATACTTATAACAGAGATACTTTCAGAGAAGTACACAGACCAGGTAGATTTGACTAGTATCATTTGTGGTCTGTGAAAAATCGCTATTGGCTGATAGTTTTCAACGTTGTTGAACCAAATATGGTTTGATTATTCACGGGTATTTGACAAAATTGTTAGTACCAATGAAAACACAAAAATATACCATTTCTTCTATAATTTTTCTGCTGAATGTGTTCCGTAGTGGTTTAAACTTGGTACAATTGCATATCCTTTCCAAGTGTTAGGGTTAAGTATACCTTAGTTTTACCAGACCACTGAGCTGATTAACAGCTCTCCTAGGGCTGGCCCGAAGGATTAGACTTATTTTACGTGCCTAAGAACCAACTGGTTACCTAGCAACGGGACCTACAGCTTATTGTGGAATCCGAACCACATTATAGCGAGAAATGAATTTCTATCACCAGAAATAAATTCCTCTAATTCTTCATTAGCCGGCCGGAGACTCGAACTCTGGCCTAGCGAGTGCTAGCCGACAACTCTACCGGCTCATCCAACGAGTGTTAACTGCTAAAGCACCTGTACCACAAGTGATACTGACTACTTAGAAAACATACAGCAATGAGATGCAACTTGAGCCTGGCATTTCAGCATCGACTTCTCGATAAAATTTTTCTCAAAAAAATCGTTCAAAGTGCAATATGATGAATATGGCAGCCTCTGCTTTGACTTAAGGAGTCTGTATAAAACTTAATAATAATAAAGAATGTACTTCCTCATGGTTAGGCACTACAGGAAAACGAAACTGTGGGGAATGACAGTAGCATCATGTTACTGCCTCTGGTTTAAATAATCTTATAACGTAGTAAAGCAAAACTCATGGAACTGTATCACAATAATGCTTTTGAAAAGGATGAAAACAATGAAACCAGTATGAAGTTGAAATAGAATTATTAGTGCTGTTACGTCTCACACGTGTAAAATTCACTTTTTTTATTGCTTTACACTGTTCAGGAAACTAATGTAAAACCAAAACATTCAAATGTATGTAGCAAATTTTGGAAGAGAACTTCGACTTTATAAGAAAAATTCAACGTGTGGAATGTCATGTAAGCCTCAAATCTGACTAGACTGGCTCCCAGCTGCATAAATCTAAAATTACTGCTTGTATTTTAAGATTAGGAGAATCAACACTTGACGTTGAAAAAAGCGCAGAAAAAAGGCCTTCAAAGTATGCTGTACAGCGTAAGCTCAAAGAAATCAGTTAAAAATAGTTTGCTGAAATGCTTGTCAATGGATCTGGCAATATGTTGGTAAAAAGTGAATTTGAACATTCAGGACGCCAAACATAAAACTTCACAAAGTTTTCGTATTTCCTCAAGCCAACCAGTGTCAGTCAAGGCTGAAAAACACCAGTTTTCTCTCGTGCCACGAACATCTGCTCGTTGCTGCCTCCCACGTTAGAATTCAAAACAATATGTTTATGCATTTGTCCCTTGGGGAAACACCAAGCGTGTGTTTTGCAATGAAGTTATGTTGTAAAACGTTTATGCCTACGTTGTCGGTAAGGAAATGCAGTAAAAGATCATTTTCCATAAACTATGCTTCTGTTTTTGACGAGAATACCTTTATAATTTAAGACTAAGTTCATGCGGAAAACTTATGGAAGGCGTGAGATTACTTGATTGTGGTGTTGCTTTGTTCCAAAATCTAAAAATGCGAAACGAAACTTTGCAGTAATTAGAGATGATAATATTTTTTATAGCTCCTGATAAGATTGTATACGTGATCAATTAAAAGCAAAATTTCTACAGAATTAAAAAACGACCCCACAGTTTTCCCTTGACAAAGAGAAAAGCAATGGTTCACAGAACCCAAGAGGAAGCGTCCTTTAAACACAATGTCCCTATTGTTTCTTTCGAATTCTTTCAGTGAGAAAATACGAGAACATATAAAAGAGAATTCATGTCTCTCGTATTTAAGAAAGTAAGATAAATTTAAAAGTCAAGTATTTTGTCATACTATATATACCCGTATATATATATGTATGTATATATATATATATATATATATATATATATATATAGAAATATAACACATCATGTGGAACAGAAATAAATATACTATATATATCTCTCAGGTGGAAAGCAAGGTATATATATATATAAATATATATATATATATATATATAGTACATACATACAGTCATACCATGTAATCTAATATAAATATGCATATATACTGTACATAAGATTGTCAAAATAATACAGCATGATTCAATTGTGTGGTTGTAAAATATAGTGGTGTCATAAGCGTCATATTTAATACACATATATGTATGTATACATATATATGTATATATGTATACATATGTATATATATACATATATATACTAATATGCATTTATTCATATACGGTATCTTAATGCTCATTTTTAATCGACAATGATATAAGAAATCGATCGCCGCTTCTTCTGGAGCCATAACCAGCTACCAAAGATTATTTAGTTTCTTAGTTTTTAGGGATTCTAATGTTGGCCATGCACACACATATTACAGCTTAATTCATACATCTAAAACACATTTGGTTATTAGGAACATACTTTATCACGCGGAATTGTAACCGTGACAAAACAAGGCAAATTCGTAAAGCTTTGTAAAAACCAAAAGGAAGAAAAAGAAGAATAAGAAGATAATGAAAAGTGACACGTGTAGACCTTGTATACAATATACACACGGGGCGAGTCCAACACTGAAGGACATTTTACCGCCATTAGCAAAAGCTAAAAAAAACTTGACTAGCGACAGCCGCAGCTCCATTATCGCTGCACACTCGGCGCTAATAATGGAAGGGATGAGTGACTGATTCACTGATTGGTCGGAAGAGTAAATCGGACTTACTACAATTAATTTATTTGATTATCTTTATTGGAGGTTGTATTCTTACCAAGTTTTCAGTGACAATTATCTGTCTTTTTTTTTTTTTTTGTAAAAGGTATCAAGTAGTAAGACAACTTGTCTGCAATACTTCTGATAATGAGATTTCTTCAACTAACAGTGAGGTTATGATGAAAACTTGTGTTAAAGAGCAAGCGTAAACCCACAGACACAAAGGGAGAGGAGGTGTGGGGGGGATTGGAGGGGGCTTAATTTAAAGGGGAGATTGGAGATCACCTCACAGACGCCAGGAGAATGTACAGAAAACGAGGCAGGTCAACAGTGAGGTCACCTGTCATTAAAGGACATCGTACAAGTAAAAACAAAATGAGAGTGAAAGATGCTGTTTATCCAGTGAGGTCAGATGTATGAGAACAGAGGGAAAGTTCAGCTCATATAACACTTTTTAGGAAAGGTACAGTACAAGACGAGCAACAAAATGCCTTCCCAAAGGACCCCCCAATCCAGCAAGGCGAGAAAAGCAAATGGCACAAAAAGACCAATCTATTTGGCCTACTTTGCAGTCTCCTTAGATAATCTCTAATGTACGACAAGAGATAGCTCTTCGTTGGGGGAGTCGATAGAGCTGCGGACTAGCAATCGCTAGGCCCGAGTTCGAGTCTCCGGCCGGCTGATGAAAAGTTAGAGGAATTTATTTCTGGTGATAGAAATTCATTTCTCGCTATAATGTGGTTCGGATTCCACAATAAGCTGTAGGTCCCGTTGCTAAGTAACCAGTTGGTTCTTAGTCACGTAAAATAAGTCTAATCCTTCGGGCCAGCCCTAGGAGAGCTGTTAATCAGCTCAGTGGTCTGGTAAAACTAACGGGATGGAAGAAATCTCATCAAAGGCTCTACACTTTACGTTTACAAAAAAGACATCCGAAGTGAGTCGTTAGATCACGGGACTGCCCGAAAGTTAATAACAGATATAAACAAGAAAAAAATGCGCCGGAGTTTCTTCGGTGCAGTCGAGTTTTCTGTACAACCACTACAGTGTATAATCAAGGCCAACGAAAATAGATCTATCTTTCGGTTGTCTCGGTATCTTGAGCCGCGGCCCATGAAAATTTAACCACGGCCAAGTGGTGGCATGCCCTATATAGTTGCCAGAAGCACGATTTTGGCTAACTGTAACCTTAAACAAAATAAAAACTACTAAGGCTAGAGGGCTGCAATTAGGTATGTTTGATGACTGGAGGGTGGATGACCGACATACCAATTTGCCTCCCTCTAGCCTCAGTAGTTTTTAAGATCTGAGGGCGGACCGAAAAAAGTGCGGACAGAATAAAGTGCGGACGGACAGACAACCGACACATTAGTTTCCTTTTCCAGAAAACTAAACCACTTCTTTCCCATTACACAGGAATTCCATATTTACTCAGTTATTCAGTAAATGCAAAGTAATCCTGTTATGTAATTCGGATACAATCTTAACATGATAACCGCAAGATAATATTTTTTAATGAAAATTTCATTCACAAACAATCTTACAAACGATGTTTATGTAATCAGAATAAAATTTGCCCATCAGAGACGAGAAAGGACAGGGATTTTGTGAAATGCTAAGCTCGTTTTGAGCGGCACTACTTGCAAAGTGCTCACCCGTCGTCACGTATGCAGAATAACATTTCCTTCCAAGAAAACAGAGAAACCACATTTGCCAGCTAACGTATTACGGACAGTGGTCACAGTTTAATGAATTTTGTTGGTAACTGTTTAGTTATGGATAAACATGAAACGCTCTCGATAACGAAAATATTTCCTATGCTATTTCCCAGCCTTTCTCACACAAGCACACAGACACAGACTCATACACCCTCATACATGCATATACGCACACACAAATACAGAAATCAGAAAGCGTTCTCACCCAGAGGTCAAGGCTTCAAATGGACAAAAAATTCAGTTATGAAGTATTAGTCTCTATAACTCTAAATTACATATGAACAGGATACCATCAAAAATAGAAAGTACATTATAGTATATACATAATATATAGCAGATCTTTGATCAGAAAACTGGAAAGGAAATATTAATCTAGAACAAAGGGGTAATGAATTCAAAATTAAATCTGAACTGCTGTGAAACTCACGTAAATATTTACTTACCCAAAAGTTAATGCAAAATTGATTTAACCATAACAAACAAATGAATTGTTTCTTTTCTTATTTATTTGAACTTTCCACTACATCCAGATTGTAAATACTCGTTAATTTTATTTTCTTTGTTAAGGAATAGAAACATTATGTCCAGGTAATTAACAGAAATTCATAGATATGCTGTTTGATTCACAATAATGAAAATCGACATTTTCTTAGAAAATTTTCTTATCTGTTTGAACGAAGTGAAAGGAAACACTCGGCAGAAAACGCTTTGATTAACAGAGAATATATTATTTGATGTACAGTTAAACATAGATCCCCATTTAACCTTATCAAATGAACTGGGTTTTTGTTCAAATGACGATCTTGTTTCACGCAGACTGCAACTATTTACTTTTCTGTATTAGCGATAAAAGAGGTATCATACATTTATTTAAAAGAGAATTTATTAATGCACGAACTGATTTACAACCGAATTAGAAACTGTTGTAACCCTAAAATGTGAATTGTCTTTTTGTTCGGTTACAGCATTGTTATAGGCATGATAGCAAATACACATTAATAAATTATTCTTTCTGCATTTCTTATTACCTTCTGTCACTTCTTTCAAATGAACACCGTATTCATTGGAAGCTTGAATTTCAAGTCAATGGCCCCTGTGGGCTTGCCTTGTTCCATATGAAGAGAGTTTATGTTCTAAATAATAATAATAATAATAATAATAATAATAATAATAATAATAATAATAATAATATAATAATAATGCTCTTTCCAGCATTGGTAAAAACAAACGTAATATGCATATTGCATGCAACGAAGTCGCCCCGTCGTAGGAAATGAATGTCTTTGTAGCGGCGTCAACCTGGGGGAGTCAGTCAAGACCCAAATGTTAACAAATGTGCAATTTCCCGCGTCGAGGAAATCTGGGAAGAGGAAGAGGTTGCGCTGGTTAGGATGAAGATAGAGTCTAAGAATAAATGCTCCCATTTCTCTCTCTCTCTCTCTCTCTCTCTCTCTCTCTCTCTCTCTCTCTCTCTCTCTCTTTCTCAGGGTGCTTGTTGGTGCGCCTCTGTCTCACTCTCTCCTTAAGATATCCCCTGAACAAATAAGGTTCAGCGACTTTACACCAGATTAGGTCATTTGTTTCTACTTCCCGGTCCGGGGCTGTTCTTCCAGTCTCCTTTCTGGGTAATGAATTCCTTCCTTTGCCGTAACTAGAATTTCTCTCTCTCTTTCGCCTTCTCTCTGTACACATAGCAAACGCGCAGGTGAGGAAAGGAAAGTATGTTGGTGCTAAATATTCATCGGGGTATCTTGGTCGTTACCTCTCGTCTATACACGTGTTTATAAAAAAAAAAAAAAAGTAAAAAATGTGCCTAAGTTTCTTCGGCGCAATCGAGTTTTCTGTACAGCGTATAATGTATAATGCTGTATGAGCCGCGGCCCATGAAAATTTCAGCCACTGCCCGGGGGTGGCCTGTCCTATAGCGTTGCCAGACTCACGATCATGGCTAACTTTAAACTTAAATAGAATAAAAACACTGAGGCTAGAGGGCTGCAATTTGGTATGTTAGATGACTGGAGAGTGGATGATCAACATACCAATTTGCAGCCCTCTAGCCCCAGTAGTTTTTAAGGTCTGATGGCGGATAGAAAAAGTGCGGACGGACAGACAAAGCCATCTCAATAGTTTTCTTTTATAGAAGACTAAAAATCGTGGAATATTCAGAGCAAACTTGTCGAATTAAATTCGTTTTTCCTTCCTATTTCTGTAGGGTAAAAATAATCTCTACTAGTTTTAAAGAATTCGTTGAGCAACGTGACTGAAATTTACGGTGAACTTCGGTATGCTAAGTAATGATATGTCTTTGCAAGTCCCACATACCCTTCCCTGATTTTTTCCGCTGATTCGATTTTTGAACATCTGATAAAAATACTTTAATTCAGAAAATACTATTGTAACAAGGAGGCATTTACGGAAACTATCTTCACAAGACCCTCTCCATCTACATACACCAGACCAAGATATTTCGGTGCTACTTTGGCTTGTTATCTACGCGTCACCTACCCCGAGGTGCTAGTACTAAACACCATGTGGCAAATGTAAAGTAGACGGCCGCACGAAGATATCGTTCATTAATATAATTTGTCGACCACACAACGTAGAAATGGATGTATATAATACTTTGATCATCTAGGGGCTAGTACTAAACACGGCGTCCCAAGGAGCTTCCACCTTGATCGACTGTTATCAGTGATCAGCAGTCAATGTTCGACTGTTACCAAATGATCAGCAGTCAATGATCGACTATTATCGATGATCAGCAGTCAATGATCGACTATTACCAATGATCAGCAGTCAATGATCGACTGTTACCAATGATCAGCAGCCAATAATCGACAGCTAACATGGATATACAGTGAGTGTTACTGTACCCATGCCACAGAAAGTAACATAAGAGAGGGTCGACAGTAATGGGCTGCTCTTAGAGCCAGCTTAACGTTAAACAAGAACAGGGTCGACTCGGCAATTCCCGATATAAGGACGTTACGTACTCTAGAGGAGGCTTCGATCATGCTGCCTTAATTCTCCATGCATATGAAGAAGGCAGCGATGAGAGAGGCTGACCCTGAGCTGGGCGGCGGTAGGTCTAAATTTGGTGTTTATTAACCGTAGAATGTTGTCAGTAAACAGGTGTTCCACGCAGGAAATTACTTTTGATTAAACGATGTCGTTGTAATAACAATGGAGACCAGGTAATTTAGTAAGAAAACTAATGAACTTGATGCAACGATGTCCAGAAGTTTTCAGTCTATAAATCATTATTTTTCTTATAATGTTTCTCTTGGTAGCATTTGAACGAAAACAAATTTGTTGGAAAACAAGGTATCACAGACTGCTTTCTATGAGGAGCTGAACCAAAAGTAGAGTAATGATAGAATTTTGACAGTGAGAGCCACCTGTAAGACTCTTGTCCAATGACAAATTCCAATGAGCAGAACATTATTCCCAATTAGTAATCTTGTTTGGATAATCTTAGCCATTCCACCACAGCTGAGAGGAGGGTCCAAATGTCATAATGTCTCAGACAGTTTTATGTTTAATGCTAATGACTGTTTACTGGAGCTAATTGGACTTTTAAGTCATATTCGGGGATCCGTTATTTCGACAATTCGAAGAAGGTTCTAGCTATTCGACCTCTCATATCTGGCGCACTTGACGCGGATTAAGGAGGGAGGAAAGCTACGGAAATGATTTACGCTGAGGGGACAAGAA
>NC_089789.1:25236105-25253605 GCF_040412425.1 Macrobrachium rosenbergii
CTCTTGTCATAAGTCCACCATCTTTTAAACGTTGAGATTATCAACCCAAGGAGCTTCAAAGTTCAATATGGCTAGTGGCTCCGTTGCATCTTCGCTGAGGTCGAAAAAATGACTCTCGCCTTTTCTCTAACTAATGAGAATGCTATGGAGATTTAATGCTTACCATCATTTTCAAGCGTACTATAAGAGGTTACGCTACCTTACTTCTAAGAAGTTTATACTAGATGAAGTGAAGAGGACATATTTTATACATCTACATCAGTAAGTAAGTAAGTAGCAGTATAATAACTGTATTTGTCAGTATACATAAATACATGCATCGCCAACTGTATAGATAAATGTCAAGTATAAACAAAAGTATATTTTCCATTCAGTTCCCGGTTCCCGTGCCATGAATATATTGCACTTCACCTTATAGACCTCGGAATAATGGGTGAAAAAAGAAGTCGTAAAATCTTCTGAGTCCGATGTGACCTGTCTCACCTGGTGCACTTTGCAAATTACTTCCTGATGTCATCATCTCTTTGCTTTCGGGCAGAAGCAAATACGAGGGGCGAACTTTTTTTTTCTTTTTTTTTGCATGTGTGCTAAATTGTTATACGATAATTCCGAGATATGGCTCATGCACGTGCTGTTTGTCTCACTATCACACACGTTGTTAAAGTATTTTTGCTGTATCTTTTACGGAAGCGTCAATAAATATGAAACTAAATAAGTTTTTGTTACTGTTACGCAACTTGTTTACTGTCAGTGCTTCAGAATTATAGCTACTGGTCATTAAAATCATTTGCAAACTGGACCCCCTCTCATCTCTAATACGCGCCATGATGGGGAAAACCCTCTTCGCAAAAAGATGACCAAATTAACATCCCACTTTTATTTCGAGATGTTTCCCCTTTGTTTCTGATGTCACAGATATCAATGGAGCCATTAGTGGGTGTCGACTCGCCAAGCGGCTTTGAAGGTGATGAGACTGGGTGGGAAGATCTGCACAAAAGCCATTAAAATATTAGACTTCTTTGTTTGGGTTGCCTTCTTTGTCCCGGCCCGTCTTATAAACAGTCGTGACGCCATCCCGATCCGAGAGGAAAGTCAAGAAACAGGAAGAAGATGATGTTTCTTCTGAGAAATTTGTCCTCAGTTTCTCGTTGAAGAGCGTATGCTTATTGGATGAAATTGGCTGCACTTCTCACGCGGAGCTTCAAAACATGCAGCGAATTTGCGTTACTTCGTGACTATTTTTTATATGAATTTGCCTTCATGCACTCATTGTCGTGATTTCTTTTTCATCTAGCTATTTGCATCACGTTACTTTATTGGTGACGATATGTTTCACAATGTGTGTGCGTGTGTGTGTGTGTGTGCGTGTGTTTTTAGTCTTGCAGGATGTGTAATGACCCTGCCATGAAAGGCTGTATTGATCCTGACCTCTCTCTCTCTCTCTCTCTCTCTCTCTCTCTCTCTCTCTCTCTCTCTCTCTCTCTTACGAAACATATGTGACAAATTTTCAAGGTAAAAAGTATCCTTCAGCCTTCCCTGTGACATGGCTCGCACACACACACACACACACACAAAACCACACATACCTGCACACACGCACGCGGACAAATATAGACTTACAAATTTTTTCAATATTAAGCCTTTTACCCCATCATGTATAGCTTCAGAAGGGAAAAAATGGCAATGAACCATGTCACATTCACACTTCAACTGCTGAATCGTGGATGAACCCTCTGCGCGGAAATTTCCTACAACAAATATCGTTTCGTTTATCTGCACAGAAGGCTCATTAACAACACATCAAACCCATCTGCACGCACCGTACCATCCACCTATCTTGCAAAAGCTCTCTCGCTTCCTTAAGTTGAGGCCCTTCCTTTCCAGTACCTCTTCCACACCGTCTGTCCCGCTCTTTTTGGGCCTTCCTCTCTGCCTCCCTTATTCCAAGTCCAGTAGAGAATCTTTTCACTTGACCCAACTCTTCAGCTGCGGCAACCCTCGTTCCACCCCCTATTTCGCCCTTTCAGTTTCTCTCATGCCCCTTTTACTGTGTTAATATTCTTTAGTGTTTCAACTTTTTTTTTTATTATTATCATTATTTGCTTCCATCATCCATAGATCACTTACGTTGAGGAAACTGTGACTTAATAACCCTTTCCTACATCTTAACTTTGGCTACCATAGGCAGTCTAGCGACCCAAGACTGCGTGATCTTTAGACAGTATCCTTTCAGTTCCATCTTGCTCGTTACCTTTCCATACACACACACACACACACACACACACACACACACATACACACACACACACGTATATATATATATATATATATATATATATATATATATATATATATATATATATATATATATATATTTTTTTTATAGCAGGCGTAAGGTTATGAAGCTTAATTATAACCAGCATGATGGAACAATGAATGTCATTATGGAAGGTGAGGAGTGAAAATTTATTACTCGTATTTGGGAGGAAATACATCGGATGATGAAAGGCTGAGAAAGTATGTGAGTCACAGCATAAGGGAGGCAAGATGGCAGGATGTGTGCAAGAGATTGAAGGCACACTTGGAGTTTCTATGGAAGCCTAGGTTGGAATTTATCAAGGGAATGTTGAGCCAACTCTCCCTTGTGGAAGTCAAGTTTTGATGATGAATATGAATGAAAGAAAAAAAAAGAGATAAAAACTGTAGCGATAAACATTTGTGTGGGATATGTGTCAAAACAAGAACTGAAAAGGAAATGGTAAACTGGTTAGTGTAAGTGAAATAATAGATCAGAGTGCTTTAAGATAGTTTGGGCATGCGGAAAGAATGAAGATGATAGGTTAGAGGAAAGAGTGTACAACCCAGAAGTGTTAGAAGGAAGTTGAGGAAGGCCTAGAGGTCTTGGCTAGTTAGCATGAAGGGGGTTCATGAAAGGAAAATCCTCAATAAATGTAGGGTGCAGTGAATGTTGGCATGTGATCATACATACGTACACACACACACATTGATATATATATATATATATAAATATATATATATATATATATATATATATATATATATATATATACATACATACATATATATATATATAAGTGTATATAAACACATTCATACACATACACATAAATAAACATTTATATAATACATATTCATATATATATACACATAAATATACATTTATATATATATATATATATATATATATATATATATGTGTATATATCTGGACGAACTCCGATATCTAACAAGCCAACGAATATTATCACTTTCACCCTTTAGAAGCTAAATCAAGAACAAGTCCCATTTGTGGGAAATTTCTAAAACATTATGTGCTTCAGTGGTATATCGATCCCCACCACAATCTTTGCTTATCTCCTGCCAATTTATCAACTTATCTTTCTTGCATATGCTCTTGCAGTAACTGGATACCAGCTCCTAAGATCTGGAAATTGACATAAGAACAATTCGTGAGTTCCATTACAGTCATCTGGTTGAAAAGGAAATTGAAACTGAAATTGTACCTCGAGAGAGGCTAGTTTGTCGGACACACCCTCCCGCCCTGTGGGAGGCATAGCATCAGAAAAAATACATATAGAGGACGCCCAAAAGGACTCACATGGTGGAACAACCCGTGTCATAAGTACTGGACTTTAACACTGAAACAAGTACAGTTCGAGCCAAACCTATATAGATAAATCACATTTACATTTATATAAAAAGTAGACAAAAGAAAAGGAGTGATACCCTCTCCGAAAAGGAAGGTTCGTTCGTGAGGATGAACTTTCGTAAAGCCTGACATAACAGTGAGCACATAGCACAGCGATGAATGTGATCAAACTCTGATATTAATATTTTATCAAAGCTGCATGACTTATAGTTGTTTCTTCAGCTGTGCAGAAAATAAATAAAGCCCGTTCCCATGATCTGGCATTATGTGACTTCCATTTGGTTCCAACTTTAAAGGTCACCTTCACTGAATGGGCCTCATGGATGATGGCGAATGTAAGGCAACCGAAGAAAAATGGTAAAGCAAACAAGATCAAACGTTTTGGATGTTCATGGCAATATCTTTCTTTTATGGCTAAGTGTAATTACTTTCCCTAGTATATTGCTGGGTTTATTGTCATTTTGAAGCCGAAAACTTTTACCCTTTGTAGGGGATTCAAGAGTGGAAAAAAGCATTAAGATAAAAATGATGAGTAGAAATTAACCGAAAATTCTCTATGGAAGAAAATTCTCTATGAACAGTAAGCATTATGACGACGCCAAATGGCGTCATCGGAACTTCAAAGGGTCCAGTGTTGAATTTCGTGTTCCCACATTCCAAATCCCACGCATAAGTGAAAACTCAGGATTTTTAACATTTCCACTTTTTATTTTGACTTTTCTCATAATCTCAGCAGTGAGGCATCAATTGCTGATCGTTTCCACTAAGACCTCGTTAACATGGTTTATTATTTTCTTATGGGCACTGGCTAATTCTAAAAGGGTTTTTAGGAGGCAAACTTTGGTTATGGGAAGAATATCAGTTAATAAACAAGTAAGAGTTTCGAACTATCATTTCCAAAACAAAGAAAATGACAAGAAAATTCCACACTCAGCAAATAATAATAATAATAATAATAATAATAATAATAATAATAATAATAATAATAATAATAATAACAACAACGTGGCTATCAATTAAGTCTTCAATGGCGGTATGGTTTCGATAAGTGAATCTTTACCCCAGAGGAGGAAAAAAATGAATGGAGTCTATAAAGCGTATGGCTTCAGCAAATGAAAATATTCAAAGACCAATAGACCCAGTGTCATCTCTACGCCACTGGGTATCAATTACCCTCGTACCAAATCCACGTCAATCCCAAGGATGTGATCAATTCTTAGGCAGGCGCTAGCCGTTGAGTCTGCCAGGTAGCTTGGAGAGGGGAGCAGTTTAAGCCGGGCTAGAATAAATTAAAAGAGTCTTTGAAGCGATTTCGGGGTAAAGGAGATTTAAAGTTTAAAAATTTTAGAATTTATGAAGAATTCCTTAATACCTTTCCTAAGTATTTTGCGGCCTTAAAAGCGCTCGCTGTCCTGTCTGCTTGCCAGTGAACGTTAAATTTCTTCGGAAAATATGCGTGTCTCATTTCTTTTCATCATCATTCTCCGAGGATGGAGGTTTGTATGGGTAAAACGAACGATAATTTTTCATATTTTTCAACTTACTGCTTGTTGCATAGTAATGGATATCGAATAGAGAATTATATTGTCAAAAAGCATCTAAAGGTTTCTATAAAGACAGCGTGTACAAAAAGAAATTGTATAAGGAGGCATAAAAGTGCACGACAATAAAGTGATAAGATAGAAGCATTATCCCTCTGTTGCTCTCCTAGCCGCAGAAGGGGGATTTCATGAAATCATTAAGATATAGTTCCGACCTGTGATCTTATTTTAGAAATGCTTTGACACTGAGTGCCTCCGCATTTTTTTTCCACTCATTAGTGGTTTCCCTTAATATGAGAGAGAGAGAGAGAGAGAGAGAGAGAGAGAGAGAGAGGGAAAAGGCAACAGTCACTGCCACATTCACTCTGACCGTTGCATCCGGGATGAAGCCCTTACGTAGAAAAATTCCAGAACATTAACCTGTCAACATAAATACCCTGAATGTTCCTCACCTTCGCGTCGAACCACCTGACACGCTGGCATTTACCTGCCGTTCCAAATTCTCTTTCACTTCATCTACCCAGCACTTTCCCGATCTTCTTTTTTTTCTTCCCCCCTACATCCTTCCTCCTAACACTTGAATTACACTAACTTTTCGCTAACAATCACCACCTATCGCAAAATGCATTAGTAAGATTTTTAACTTTCTCTGGCTTTTCATCATTTAACCACGAACGCACACGTATGTATATATATATATATAATGTATATATACATGTGTACTATTATATACATACATACATACATACATTTCTGTATATTGGGATCCTGTTCCTAATTCATGAAGTCATAACCAATATCTTTTACATCCAGAATGTCTTCATTACTTTTTCATCTGGTTCCTAATCTTTATGTTATTTTGCTTGAGTTTAAATGGAGGAGGAGAACTTGTAAAGATTTTCATAGAACAACAACAACAACAACAACAACAACAACAACAACAATAATAATAATAATAATAATAATAATAATAATAATAATAATAATAATAATAATAACGTTTACTGTAATTAAGAACCAGGCTTTGATTTCCAGTAAAATTTTATGGATTATTTCCAGTCAGGTGAAGAAAATTATTTTAAAAGTTTTGTGGATGTGAAAACTGGCCACTTAGTTACGTAGTGCCTCAGTGTACCATTTTATAAAGTATTTTTTTATTATTATTATTAAATTTCGTTACTAATTGTAAACATTATTTGTAAATTTTCAATAATAATTTTCATACTTCCTAAATGATTGTCCATATTTCCTTTTGTATCTTTTATCTAAGGTGTAAACATTTCTGGTTTCCTATTACCCATCTTTCAATCTTATGATATCTTTGCTACATTTATTCCTACATTCTGAGCAGATATCTTATGAATTCACCGAAACACTCTCTGTTTCACTTTGTACCCTGACAGCGGAGCATAATATGGCTCGACCCGGTCTTCCACGTTTTCAATAAAAAAGTTCATCTCCCTTCGCCTTCTCCCCGCTACATCATGGCGAGTCTCGGAACTGGCCTGGGTCACCCCATTACTATGCTGATGAGGCATCTCCGGTTCTATTTCACCTTCTCATCTCGACCTTCACCTACCGCTTTTCCCCTTCCTTATTACTGTCTTTCCCCGGCGTGTTTTATCACTCCCGAATTCCCTCATATTCCTGCCGAGACAACGACTCTTCTTCTTTCTTGAACTCGTGATGCTTTATTATCAGCTCTTCAGCTTTTCTGACATTTTGAAATTAATAAGTTTCTTGTCAAGTAACTTCTTGGGGATTGATATGATTTTGTTTAGTCATTTTCATCACTGTTTCTGTTTGATTTCGTTTTACATAGCAAATTAGGTCTTATTTTTTCTTTTGTGTAAATGTCACGACCTCTTATACATGATACTTAATAGTTACCGACTCAAAAAGAACACGACCTCTTATATATGATATTTAATGGCTATTGATTAAAAAAAAAAAAAAAAAAAACTATAGCCAGTTAATGATGTTATGTGATAAAGTCAAGGTGAGAAGGTCAAAGTTTTATCGGAAAAATTACTTTTTAGAAGTTGCTTCATTCTGTGACCCCACAAGGATTAAACCACCAACTCAGGCGAATCATTATTCAGAAGTTTCCAAATGTCAGTCAGTAGTACCTTTAATTTTATTACTGAAACTTGCTTTAGAAAGTTTCTGATCGTCTTTATTTTAGTCCTAGATATCTTGCAGTGACAAATTTAACTGAGAATCCCACCGGGTTGCGAGCGCGTAAGTGTGTAAGCGAAAATGATTCAGTGTCTGTGCATTCATCAGCTGTCTGAGCATACGACACTGCTTGAGAGCTTATATTCGAATGTGTGGGTGCATGTGAACGAATGTTCTTGTGTGGAGTCGAATGCATGTATGTATGTATGTTTGCTTGAGCTGTGTAAGAGGAGACTGAGTAGCTTCGCAGGTATTTACGTTTACTCAAGATAATATATTCTGACTTAATATACACCGCCATTCTGCAAAAGCATCTCATGCCTGAAAAGGGACTTTGCCATCAAGGGAAATGAATTCCATCCCTTACATCTGTACCCTAGTCCTTTACGTTCATTTTGAATGTTAATTAACAGGACGTGGAGCTCATTCTTAGCTGAAGATCAGGTCAGTGGCGTTTTGACGCAAATGAGATTTAGAACTTGATCGCGGTAATTGAATAATCAGCGAAGTATTCGTGAAGTGAAAAGAAATTTCACTGATACTTGTGCGTAGAGTATCTTATCTCTACTTGATTTGTTCCCGCTTCGTTACAATATTCATTAGTTCGTTTTGCAACTGGAAAGTCTGTTTTCATAGCATATGGGGTGAGTAAAGGGAATGTTATACGACTGAATATAGAGTAGATTGTTTGCAGCGGAAGCGCAAACGTCTGGGCGTATCCTTGTTTTAATTAGCGTTCTGATTACAAAAAGAAAATGAGCTTTTCACTTAGTAGGCAATCAGTTTCCGTTTTAGTTCCTTGCTCAACTGAAGTGATTTTATCACAAGACTCAGTCAGATTCTATTTGGTCATTATTGTTTCACCTGCCACGATAACCCTTTAGTTTCTGAATGTCTTGTAAAATATTTTTGAGCGGTAAGAAACAGATATGAAAAGTATCTAATGACGGAATGGAGTCTTTGGTTAAACACCATTTCTGGAATCTCTAAAAACTGTTAATTGAAGGTAAGGGACTAAGGAGGCATACAACTAGGGAATAAAGTTAACTTTGATCATACCCCTTAAGTGTACAAGACTGGGTTGCACTGTGTACTTCCACAGCGTTGGTTTCATTAAACATCCAATCTCGTCACTCCTGAGGCAGGCGGTAGTCGTTTAGCCTGGCTTAGGGGCTGTAGCAGTTTAATCCTGCCTGGAATAAATTGAAGTCTTTGTAATGGGTTGGCGAAGAATGTGTATTGCTTACGTCGCATTTTATTCTCTTAGTCTATGAGTTGAAAGCAGGCGTTATCTCTCCATTAAATATTTCTTTGGATTTCTGCGAATCTTTTCTTTCCGTCATCGTTCTCCGAAGGTGGGTGTTAGGACTTCATGAAATAAATATTAGGCTAAAAAATGTAACCCGACCTCTTTTCCAATTTTTCTTTTCGAGACTTGCTCATAAATAGAGAACTTCATTATCAAAAAGATCTGAAGACTTTCTTGGAAAAAGGACTGCAGAAAATTTGTAAAAACTGATGGAGAAATAAGATTTTTCTTTTGCTTCCCTGCAGTCAGCGCTTTTATAAAAGTTGAATAATAATAATAATAATAATAATAATAATAATAATAATAATAATAATAATAATAATAATAATAATAATAATAATAATAATTTCATGAAAATCGGCGCAATCTAACTTTACACAATTATATAAATATCTTCCTTTATTAAATGCTTGATTACAATACGTTCTTGTGAAAATGGAATTCACAGCATATTGTTAAAGAAATACTAGCTACAGTGCTCAACACTGAGGTTAATTTTCCGCTGAACCAAGCGCCATGGTTTGATTACCATCAGAATTTTAAAAAAGTTACTTCTGTTCAGCTGAAAATCTTTTGAAAGTTTTATGCGACTTAAATTTGTCCAATGCAGTAGTATGACTTCAAACGTAGAGAAATGATCATAAATACAAATCAAGGCAAACGTATGTCTCAACTCGCAAACTGCAACGAGATCTGTGGCTCCTTGCTGACAGTGTACCTCTCTTTATGTCTTTTTTAGCTGATTTATGATTTATGAAAATTCGACTATAATGCTATGCATTGAGGCACTTTTAGCCATTAAGGGGTGAGACCGTGAAAATAGGGAGTTGGGGCGGTTGGATAGCAAGGTGGAAGACAGGAAGTGGGAACAAAGGTAAAGTAAATGGCTAAAAACTGGGTGCAGCTAAGGGCCGAAGGGACGCTGCAAACAACATTTTAGTAATGCCTACAGTGCACCACATTTGTGTGTGTGTGTGTGTGTGTGTGTGTGTGTGTGTATCCAATTACCTTCAAACTGCTCTTAAAATTTCTCTGTGCTTTTGTACCATAATTTCATGTTTCTCGTTTAAAACCACTGATTTTTATCGACTGGCTGGATTTCAGTTTTTCTATGCTTTTTCAGTTTCTCGTTGCGCTTTTGAAACAGCAGATGAATTAGGAGGATGTAGACATCAAAAATTTTCTATGATAGTTCACTCGCCTTTGCTTTCTCTTCTATAACATTTCAAGCCTGCGTGGTTCGGCCAATTACTATGCTGATGAGGCATCTCTGGTTCAGTTTCACTTCCTCATCTCGACCGGCGCCCTTCGCATATCCTCGTCCTCATTACTTCCTTTCCCTACGTGTTTTATCACTCCAGAATTTCCTCGTATTCCTGCTGAGGCAACGACTTTATTTTATTCTTCACTCCTTGTTATATTATGAACAGCTTCCCCTGTCTGTAGATATCTTTGAATTTCAATATTTTGTGGTGTGTATTTCCATATTATTTAAATGAAATCGTTGAACATTTTTTGCCATTTTTAATCTTAAGTAAAATATTCCTTCATCACTACTGCAATATTTTGTCACAGTAACTGAGGTCATATTTGTGTTTATGACTGTCAAAAGAGTATCGCAAATGCCAGACGGCAGAATTTGACTGATATTAATTCAAAATTACCTAGATCACATAATTTGATGAAGTACTAAATTTGATAGTGAAAAGTCAATGGTTAACAAAAAGTACGATTATCAGTTTTGCAGGTCGCAAGAATTGAAATGAATCAACAAAAAACGACCGATACTTGCTTTGGGAACATTTTTACTTGAGTTTGTATTAATTCTCATTATATCCATTTGGAGATAGTAAACTGAAAACCAGTGTGTATGCATGACTTTGTATGTTATGTGCATGCATACGAGAATGCTTTAGGGGCTACACAGGCATAAATTCGAATCGGAATGTAATTTTTTAAATCAAAGGAATGTATTCTGACATGATACTCTCTTCCTCTGTGTAGGACCACGGCATGCTTGAAGAGATACCTCGCCCTCAGAGGAAATTAATTTCCTCCCTTACATCTGTACCTTAATCCTTTGCCTTCATTTCGTATGTTAATTAAGAGAGCGTGGAGCTCATTTTCGGTTTAACAATTACGCTTTAGAACTTGATTACACCAAGTGAATAATCACTGGCATATTTGGAGCTCATTTTCGGTTTAACAATTACGCTTTAGAACTTGATTACACCAAGTGAATAATCACTGGCATATTTATAAAGTGGGGAGCCAGTTCGTAGACTCTTGACCCCAAAGTATTTTACATCTTTATCCCTTTATTTGTCGTCCACTTTCCAGAATAATGTTTTCGTTCTATAGTTTCTATAAAGGGAAAATTTGGCTTTCATATCAAATAGGTGAGTAAAGGGAATAGTTCACGGTCAGATACAGAATGTTTGCAATGGAAGCACAAATGTCTGGGCGTACTCACGTTATAATTAGTTATTTGATTACAAGAGAGAATGAGGCGGTCTCTAAGAAGATAATCAGTTTCCAGTTTAGTTCCTCGCGTAAGTGAAGCCCTTTTATCAGGATTCTCTACCTGTTTCTTTTAGGTTATGTTATTTCCCTTCTCATGATGTTTATTTCTATAACCCTTCCGTTGAAGTATGTCTTGTAAAATATACAATTAGATATGGATAACTACAAAATCATTACTGGTCTCTGTGTATTTTTCACTATCTTTCTGAAAGCTGTCAGACGTATAATTAACCTGCAACAATAAATCCCATGTAACATTAACTTCTGATGAGACTTTACGTGAATTTTAATCATAATTTATGATAATTATTGATATAATTGTTAATTAACTCGATAAAATCAACACTGAAAACCTATATCGGTAATTTCTTTAAGTAGAGATACACTTTCTGCAGTAACCGAAGACAGGAACGACTTCCCCAACTGTGCATACGTAATAGCTGCTGGCTAAGCCCGACGCGCAAAATATATGGCATTTCCTTTTTTTTTTTTATTCGTTCAAATGCGAATTTTAGCGTTAATTGTATTAGCTTTAAAGTCTGAAATATACCTTACTGCATGATTGCATTACGATATTAAATATTTTTGTCTTCGTTACAAACCATATTTCATAGCTATACAGCAATGAACCTATGCCAGTAGGTTCAAAGACTATGAAAATAACAGACAGTACAGTAATGTCTGGGTAAAATGGACAGTCACCACAGTAATACCTGGATAAAAGTGACAGACAGAGCAATAATACTTGGTTAAAAGGGACAGTTGCCACAGTAATAATTGGATAAAAAGGACAGTAAACACAGTAATACCTGGATAAAAGGGACGGACAGTACAGTAATATGTGGTTAATGGGGACAGACAGCACAGTAATGCTTGGATAAAAGGGAGAGTCACCAGTAATAACTGGATTAAAAGGACAGTCACTACAGCAATGGTTGGATAAAAGGGGACAGTCACCACAGAATTAACTGAATAAAAAGGACAGTCATCACAATAATATCTGGATAAAAGGGACAGGTAGTACAGTAATACTTGGATAAAAGGGACAGTCACAGTAGTAATACTTGGATAAAATGGACAGTCGCTACAGTAATAACTGGACAAAAGGGACAGGCAACACAGTAATACCTGGTTAAAAGGGACAGTCACCACAGTCATGCCTGTCATTTCACCTGTGACTGTTTGTAGGATGAATGTCCACACGAAAAAAGTAGATCTGTCAGTTGGACCGTCAACACAGACTCCTCCCTCTCTCTCTTCTTCCTTCTCTCCCTTCCCCCTTTTCCCTCCCCCCTCCTCTTGCCTTCCCTCTTCCTCCCCTACCCGTATACGGTCAATCAGAGTTTTCCCGGGTAGAGCCAGGTTGGTCAGCTAAGATATATATATATATATATATATATATATATATATATATATATATATATATATATATATATATATATATATATACGTACATACAATGACCTTTTTCAACAAAAATGATTTACCTCTAGGCTTAATGGTTTCATTCGACGTTTCAGTTTCCTCTCGGTGTTCCATACAATTTCGCTGCCTGTCGTAAAACTTTAATGTATGAAAACTGTACTCAAATTCTCATTTCACTAAATTTTTTTGTGAAGACAGAAAATCTTTCAACTAAATGTGGTTATCAAAATTATTTTTGTATTTATGTAGAAATCCTGGCAACAGCCCTACCCTTTAATTAGCTGTTGCAAACATTAGCATTTTTGTCATGACATAGAACGATATTATGGATTATATATTTACTGAACAATAAGCAATTATTTTTCTGCGCTTCATATTTCTGTCTGCATGACTGGCGCAAATCAATGAAATATTTTCCTGAAAAACTTTTGTTGATTTTATTTCTGTTACACGAGTCATTTGTCCTCAGCCTTCAGCCCAATTCACTTTTCATCGGCCGTAATGTATGAAAATCTGATTTGGAAAATTCTTCTTTTTCGTCTGTTGTGAAAATGCAATTCGAGCAAGAAATTCAGGTGACAGGTAGGATTCGACGTCGTTGGGAGGCAATTGAATTTCGCCTAATTCGATTTGTTTTGCGAGGTCTTTGTACATTCATTTCTTAGAGACAGGTGTGCTCCCTTGAATGACGGAAAATAAAATGTTGCGATACCATTGCCTTTCCTATGTGGATTTTCTTGCGCACACAAAATAACCACGTGTCTCTGAAATCTGATTAATTACTAGGCTTAAAATAGTCTCTCTCTCTCTCTCTCTCTCTCTCTCTCTCTCTCTCTCTCTCTCTCTCTCTCTCTCAATAGGTGTACAGTTATGGTCCATATTAAAGGTTTCATTTCGCCATTTTTGTTTCCAATGCAGAGCGTCTCTTTAATCGCTACATATTTCCATGAGCTCGAGGGTATTAACTGCTAGTAATACCCTGTTTTACTCCATTTTCCTTTCCCTCCTTTTCCGTTACCCTCGTTCCAATTTTCTGTGCTTTTTTTCTAATTAGATTTTTATCACCAGTTCGTCGGCCTCCGTTTCCACTAACTCATTTTCTTTGAAGGTCTGTGAGACTCTGCCTCCAGCCATTTCAGTTGAGTCCTTTTTTCTTCCTTTTGTTTGCGCTTTGAGGCGACTTTTTTTTCTTTCTTAGGCTAAAGCGAAGCTGGCAGCGTTTACTTTCATTCGGTCATGGAATAAATCTTACTCGGTGATATAAGAGCTTAGATTTTTAATCTACTGGCACTAGAGAGAGAGAGAGAGAGAGAGAGAGAGAGAGAGAGAGAGAGAGAGAGAGAGAATACCTTATGTATGGTTCCTCATGTGTAGTGAGGTTACCACTTCGGGGAACTGCCGTTTTCAAATACGGTCCAATGGCTTATATTTGCCTTGGAGTAAAACCGCTCTGTACTGGTAAAACTGGTGTCTTCTTATCGGCCCCCCACCCTCTCTCTCTCTCTCTCTCTCTCTCTCTCTCTCTCTCTCTCTCTACCTAGCTGTGACCCACTGCTTAGTTCAACGGAGCCATACTGTACGAATATTTTTTAAGCACCCACTTCTATACCGTTCGTTTCCTATTCCGGCTTCGGGATCGAACACGTCTCTATTCGCTAGCGACTGCGTATGCTACTAATCCTATTAATAAACCAGAGAGAGAGAGAGAGAGAGAGAGAGAGAGAGAGAGAGAGAGAGATAACCACCAATGATACTAGTGACCTATAATACAGCTTTTCGGGTATACAGGTTTCGAAATGCACAGGGAGACCTCAGTAAAATGGACCCCCCCCCACAAAAAAAAGACTTGAAATGTGAGATTTCCCCGTGCCCATAGTGGGGTTAAAATTAACATTCAGTGTCCTGGCTGCACCAATATTGCCAGTTTTATGTTAGCCTATGTTTTCAGAAACAGAAAGCACACTGTTTGGAATTTTAGCGAACCAAAATGTAATTTGTTTCTCTGGCAATTTTCCAGCTTCAAATATTTCATACAATTTTTTTTTTTTTTTTTTTTTTTGCGTTGAAGGGAACTCGTTAATTTGATCGGGTTTATTCCGCTTCGTCAGGTCCTTCCGGGCCTCTTTGTCTTTACTTCTTTATTTTGAAATTTTTCTCTTTTAGGCTAATATTTTCTAGATCTTTTCTTCGAAAGAGTGAGGTGAAAACTTTTTTTAAGACTAAATCGTTTTTTTGAATCTTTACAGTTTTGAACTAACAGAGAATTAATATCATATTTATACGCTCTGCCAACAGGTACAGGGAACAAATCATCTCCTACATATAACGTTCATAATAAGTGGTTTCATGCTTTCAGTCCTCCGAGAGTCTGATATTTTCCCAAATATTCATCCTACCTTCAACGAACGCTAGTCGTTTCTAAATCAGAAATTTAAGCATTAGAGAAATAATATTCCACGTGGCATAAAAAAAAAAAATAAAAAAAGGCCTGAAATATCAATTTACCAAAACCGTTTTTTCTTTTGACGACCGCTTTAAGGAAAATTTCCAATGTATTTTTAATATTACCTTCTCCCTCCTTCATGCAAATGCTTACTTTATATTTTACGGAACAGAAATTCTGCTGCCCATCAAACTTCAAAACATGATCCGGCTAGTAGCTTCACTTGCTAAGAGAGAAGCTACATATAATATATAGAAATATATATATATATATATATATATATATATATATATATATATATATATATATATATATATATATATATATATGACAGAAATTTTCAAGCTATCACAATATCTCATTGAAAATCATAATTACCCAGAAGATTTTTCTCAAGAGTGGAAAAAGTATTGAAGACAAATCGTCGGCATCACACATGTGATAACTATTTATAGTTTGCTTCCCAAATACTAGTGAAATTTTGATTCAATAATGTACATTCAATAATGTACATAAAACAATATAAAAGGCGATTTCTGTGCTTAGATATTATAATGCAAAATATTTTGATAGAATTCGGGCAGGTGAGATCAGCAGAACCTTTCTTCAATGTTTACGTGATTTCAGCAGATTTATTACGCAAAATTTTCAACCCACGAAAGAAACATCCACCTGGAAAATATAAATTTTTTATGTGTGTGACCTTTGCCTTCGGGGGATTTATTTATTCTAACTTTGAAATGATATCATAATGATAAATTGTACTTAGTATCGGACCATTTACGTATGCAGATGCCTGCATTTATGTGTAGAGGTCTTTTAGCTCATAAAGTGAACGAAAGCCTTTAGAAGTTCGTCTTTCCCTGGTGCCACTGTCGTTATATCCTGTCATTGCCGTGAGTCCCGTTCATTTCCTCTTTTCTGTAACCTTAGACTCTTTCTTTTCCATCAGTGATATCCTGTCACTGAAAGAAATTAAATTGCTTACAAGATGTCAGGAAAACGAGAGGAATAATCGACGAAGCAAAAACGGGTGGTGAGGTTCTGGGGGCGCCATCCAAAACAGCTTGCAGTTCTGACTAGATATATATATATATATATATATATATATATATATATATATATATATATATATATATATATATATATATATATATATATATATATATCCGTGAAAAAATACAGTCCACTGCTTACTAGAAATAAAATATCAAAATTGGTATTTCATTGCATCATATATAAACTAAATATTTATAAAAAAAATGCATATATAAATGTTTTATTTCCGTGTATTCTTTCACGGGTATGTATGTATATATATATATATATATATATATATATATATATATATATATATATATATATATATATATATATATATTGGAAGAATACACAGTCCACTACTTACTAGAAATAAAATACCAAAATTGGTATTTTATTGCATCATATATAAACAAAATATTTATATAGAAAAAATGCTAGTTAGGGCAAAGGGGAAAACTCATTGGTCAAGAAATTAATCACACGACATGACACTAAGATGCTGGAATAAGTGCTCCCTTTTAATTACTAGGGACATAAAGAACACAATAAGGATGTGGAGTAAGAAATGTCAAAGGAAAACCAATCTTAAATCCATGAAGATGCTGATAAAAGATGAGATTTATTTGTGTAATAATTTAGATGTTGAGATTGAGGAGTTAATTACGTAAAGGTATTACAGATAAAAATCGCTCGGCTGTCTCTCTCTCTCTCTCTCTCTCTCTCTCTCTCTCTCTCTCTCTCTCTCTCTCTCTCTCTCTTCTCTTGAGAGAGAGAGAGAGAGAGAGAGAGAGAGATGGGGAGGGAGTGGGGCCAGAATTGATATAATGATTCTGTCATTTATTTACTTTGAGATGGATTAACTTTTATTTGTTTGAAGATAGAAATGATTGAATCCACACTGGGATTATTAAACAGTGTTCAGAAAAGATATTCTGTACGAAAAGGAAATATCTAGCGGCAGTTTTAAGCCTATTAAAATATTACTGAAGTCAGCGTGATCCTTGTTCGGTTTTTAAAACGGAAATAACTTTTGCCAAAAGTTAATGGAATACAGCACAACTTTTACTTTATCCCAGAGTTATGGGAAGCTTTCATTTATTCCATCATTCATTCACCCACTATTTTTCCATACATGAATTACAGTCAAACCCAGTAAGTCCCGTATGGAGGTAGTGCCGTCAGTGCACCTCATGTGGTCCCTTCGACCCCTAGCTGCAACCTCTTCATTCCTTTTTCTGTACCTCCGTTCATATTCTTTCTTCCATCTGACTTTCCACCCTCTCTAACAATTGTTTCATAGTGCAGCTGTGAGATTTTCCTCCTGTTACACCTTTCAAACCTTCTTACTGTCAGTTTCCGTTTCATTT
>NC_089789.1:25256105-25268605 GCF_040412425.1 Macrobrachium rosenbergii
TCCTTAAGATTTCCTATGGACAAGTATGAACAGTAACATAGTTCAGAAAGCTCCTAGGTGTTCGTGCAGTAGATTTGGGCCGTAACGTTAATTTAAGTAAGGTCCTAACCAGGATCCAGATCTTTTCTGGATCCTGGTCCTAACGATTTACGAAAGGATGATTCAGATCTGCTTTCATCAGTTTAACCGGTGATATGAACATTTCGGGGGGTGGGAATGAGGGTAAAGCCTGGGATTTTGACTTTTTCCATCACAGGATCAGCAAACTATCCACGTTTTTCATAATCGTATCAAAATCGTTTTTCTCTAAAACCTCATCTCCTCCCTCCATTATTCAGAGTTCGCGGCTCAAGTATTGCTCGGAATGTATTTCTCAAACCATTCCCTTCTCGCTAAATTTACTCTTCAGTCCAGCCATGACAATAATCGGCAACAAAGGCATAGCAAAAAAATAATCAAAACAGGCACTTATAAACTAAACCAGTCACTTTCTCTTTACGTACTTTTAAACACGACCAGTCACAATCTAAAATGCTATAACATATATCATTCATCATTAACATCTAGTACCTTTTATCTAATCATTTCCAGTACATGGATTTTCCCCTAAGGGAGTTAGTGCTACCAGTACACCTCACGTGGTGCTCTGTAGGCACTACTTAAGGTCCTTTGCAGCGTCCCCTCGGCCCCCAGCTACAACCCCTTTCATTCCTTTTACTGTACCTCCATTCATACTCTCTTTCTTCCATCTTGCTATCCACCCTCTCCTAACAATTGTTTTATAGTGCAGCTGCGAGGCTTTCCTCCTGTTACACCTTTCAAACCTTTCTAGTCCTAATTTCCTTTTAAGTGCAGAATGACTTCATAGGTCCCAGAGCTTGGCCTTTGGCCTAAATTCGATATTCCGTTCCAGTACTTGGATTTTTATAATTCCGTGAACGGTATTTTATATTTCATTTATGTAGAAAATTTTTACATAACTACAAACCCTCGAGAAGAATATACAAAAAAGTGATTAATTTTTCCTTTGGTCATGTGACCTTTGCATTCAGGGAGTTATGCAGTAAAACTCTATGACGATCACGATAATAAATTCTATTCAGAGTTGGAACATTTAAGAACGAATACTCTAGCATCTATTTGTACGGGTCTATTCACTAACAAAAAAGCGAAAGTCTTAAGAAATTCCTTTTCCCTATTTCCTCCTCCGCTTTATCCCGTCACTGCCGCGTCTCCCGCTCATTTCCTCTTTCTCTGTAATCCTGGCCTCTTTCTCCTCCGTCCATGATACTCTGTCACTGAAAGAAATTGCTTATGAGACGTCAGGAAAAACGAGGAGAAAAATCTCGGGAAATGAAAAAGACGGAGAGGTTCGAGAGTATGGCCGAAAGAGGATCATCCAAAGTGGAGTGCAGTTGTATATATATATATATATATATATATATATATATATATATATATATATATATATATATATATATCTGATATATACAGTATATATATATATATATATATATATATATATATATATATATATATATATATATATATATATATATATATATATATATATACTTATATATATGTATATATACATACTACATATATGTGTGTAAAAATGGAAAGGAAGATGACTAAAGAAACTGTCGGTCCTTAAAATTAATTTCACGATAAGACAACAAAAAGCTTGATTAAGTACTTCCTATTAATTGCTTTAAAGTTTCAAGAAAATTAACGTTTTTTTATTCCTGATAATGCAACGAGGAACACAAAGAAGTCATGGACGATGTTGATTTGAAAGTATAAATAAAGAACAATCTAACATTCTCTTTGAGCCAGACAGATCAGACAGGATTGACAGAATTTTATATCTCGAGAGGTATAACGGTAAAACAGTAATTAATTTTTACAATTTTGTTGTCAAAATAAATTATTTCAAAGTATAATAGAGCACGGCAGGGTAAAAGCTTCTAGGCTATTTCAGCAGACACAAAGGAAGAGAGCACTAAAAGCGGATCCAGAAAAATTTTATGGCGGGCCACCAATTTTCCTATATAACATATCTATATATCTATCTACACATCACACATATGTATATATAAATACATATATACACATCTACACACACACACACACATACATATATATATATATATATATATATATATATATATATATATATATATATATATATATATATATATATTTCTATAATAGATTTTTTTATTTTTTTCCTCATTTTATATTTCTCAATAATGTTATCTAAATCTTCAATATTATTATTATATCATTATTTTTCATGGGGGGCCGCCTGGGCACGTGCTCCCCCGCCTGGATCCGCTAGTGAGAGAGAGAGAGAGAGAGAGAGAGAGAGAGAGAGAGAAGGAACATAATGAAAGAGCTATGTAGTTCATCTGACTAAGATTAATGAGCCTTTATTTGTTCATGTTATTGTCTCACCTGCCCGCATACTTACCTTTGTAGCTCGTTATCTCCGTCACTTGTAAAAATATAATCTTTTCGTATGATCTGACTATTAATTCCCGCTGGAATGTAAAAGATAAAAATGAAGGTATTAACGAAGAGATGTTTGCATAGAACAGCAGCAAAGAAAATTCTATAATGAAGCAAAATGTTCATTTGCAGCTTATAGTTCACCAGTTGGGTCATTCTCGCTCGTTCGTGATTAAAAATGAAAGCAGATTCAATAAAACTGAAACTTTTCAAGCAATTCGCTCAGTATTAATGAATAACCTTAGCCAGACTCCAGCGGAAACTCAGTACGATTCTCTCGTAATGCAAATCATCATCTCTATTTACTTAATCCGCAACAACGTTGGCGCAGATTCAATAAAACTGAAACTTTTCAAGCAATTCACTTAATATTAACGGATAACCTTAGCCAGACTCCAGCAGAAACTCAGTACGATTCTCTCGTAATGCAAGGGCATCATCATCTCTATTTACCCAAAATTAATCCGCGAACAACGTTGGCGCAGATTCAATAAAACTGAAACTTTTCAAGCAATTCACTTAATATTAACGGCAGCGGAAACTCAGTACGATTCTCTCGTAATGCAAGGGCATCATCATCTCTATTTACCCAAAATTAATCCGCGAACAACGTTGGCCCATGACTGGTGACCGAGATGCCAGCTATACAATATCCAACCGTTCATTCATGGATATTCTTGGCTGGCCCTACTATGAACAATAATTTTGCTTGTCATTTTGATTCCTTTTTATTTGTCAGTTGTCAATACTCTGTCTGTGCTCGTTCATAAAGATTTTTATTTTTTCCTGTGATTTATATGATTATTCCACACTGCTCTTTACGCACGAATTTCTAAAACATTCGCGTCTTGCTGATAAGGGTATCATTTTTCCTTTACGTCAATCCAATAAATATCAGCTTTGTTCTGCTTTTGTTTCATGTTCTGCTTTCCCTTCCGTATCTATTACCTTCATTTACATTTTTCTACGCGCTTCTTCCACGGTTAGATTTTCAGTAGCTGTTCCTCAGTCCCCGTCCCGCTCCTATTTTTATCTCCCGCCCAACTCATTTTCTTTGAAGGTCGGCGATACGCTCCCTGCAGCAATTTCAATCGAGTCCCTTTTTCTCCTTTTCATTGGGTCTTTGAGGAGGCTTTTTCTTCGCTCTTCTGCACCAAAGGAAACCGGACCTCAGGTCGTTTTTATGAAATTACTGGATAATTCTCTCGAGGGTACAATAAGTGGTTAGATGTTTTGAGGTTTTAGTTTAATGAGAGAGAGAGAGAGAGAGAGAGAGAGAGAGAGAGAGAGAGAGAGAGAGAGAGATTGACCACCTTTCACACATCACAACTGTATACCTTCAGAATCTGGAGCACATAAAAATCTGAATACCCTGAGCTGTAGCGAGCACACTGTTTGTGCTTTTAAAGCAATGGAAAATCTAATATTTTTTTCTCTGGCAATGCCCAGGCTCCAAGCAACTTGAGTATTTTCATATCTCGAAAGCAAAGGTCATAATTACTTTTGCCGGATTTACTCTGCTTCGTCAGGTCTTCCCAGATAAAACCTTCCAATCTTTTTCCCTTTCATGGTTTTTATAGTTTCAAGTTTCCTTCTTAATACTTCTGCAGATGACTCGTCAAGGTAATGATACAAATCATTATTTTAATCTTGTCAATATAGCGAACATTCATTTTTTTGGCTTGCTGAGCATAAACTGAAATTATATATGGCATATTGCCTGCAACTACCGGCAAAAGTCAGGTCGTCAATAAAGTTTAATATTTAATATCGGAATACTGGAGCTTATTCATTTTACTATTCATAATATCTCTCCTTCGCATGTCCTACATTTTCCAGGATATTTCCCTTCCATTAACCATCGATAATCGTTTCTGAGTAAGAATTTGAAACTATACGAGGATAATTCTTTTTTCTAACATTGAAAAAACTGATAAATGGATCATTAATCCTTGTGTAACCAATGATCTTTTCTCTTTCAAAGGCAGCTTTACTACTAAATAATTCGTCCAAGGTATGGGCAGCCCCTCCCCCCGGCTATTAGAGAAACTTCACCTGTGATATCTTGAAAAAAAATTTTCCGCCCATTAAACCTCTATATGGGATCTGGCTTAGAAGCGTTGATGGTATCTTCACGCCCCGGGATAAAAGCTGCGGGGAGATTAATGCTGTTATTAACAGAAGTAATGGGATAGGCCCAACCACTATATCTAAGATTGAATGGGGAAAAGACCGTGGATTACCTTTTCTAGATATATTGACCATAAAAAGCAGTGAAAATATGTCTTCCCCTTAAACAAGAAGCTAACACTCGCTGTTATGTATGTCCGTATCCTGAGTCGCCATTATGTCTTGTCCTAGAAATCGCTCGCTTGCAATCTTTTTCTCAAGGAGAGGAAAGCGCGTTTTAACGGACACCTCGAAAAAAGAATGGTGGAAATTCATCGGCATCCGACCCAGTTACTCTAGCAAGCATAAATCGTCACGAAAGCCATTAGTAAACTGAATCAAATTTACCAGCGGTATCAAACGCAAAAAAAAGAGTAAAAAATGCGCCGCCAGTTTTCTGTACGTCGTATAATCCAGGCCACAGAAAATAGATACATCTTTCGGTGGTCTCGGTATAATGCTGTATGAGCCGCGGCCCATGAAACTAATCACGGTCCGGTGGTGGCATATCCTATATCGTTGCCAGAGGCACGATTATGGCTAACTTTAACCTTAAATGAAATTAAAACTACTGAGGCTAGAGAGCTGCAATTTGGTATGTTTGATGATTGGTGGATGGATGATCAACATACCAATTTGCAACCTTCTAGCCTCAGTAGTTTTATTTGCGGCCGGACAGAAAAAGTGCGGACAGAAAAAAGTGCTGACGGACAGACAAAGTCAGCACAATAGTTTTCTTTTTAGAAAATTAAAAAAGACATTCATAACAAAATCATAATTCCAGAGGCAGAAAATATAGTAAAAGGTTGTAGAGCATCTCAAACTAAACAGCATTTTTATTTTTCACTATCCATCGGGATCTTACTCAGTTATGTATACTCAAACAATAAGCTGATTCCGGTGCTTACAAGGAAGCATTCAAGAAATGTAACTGAATTTATGCAGGTGAGACTAACAGATCCATTCAACAGAGGTTACTTGAACACGAGTGAGCGGTAAGATACAGACCAGAGAGATTATTATTTTCGTATATGCAAAAGACTAAGGTACAGCATCATTTGGAGTGAAGCTGCTGTTAGAAAACAGCAGCTTTCCTTACCAGAGGAAGATTCTGCAGTCCACCATCGTCATTCAAACCAATAACATCAAGTTGTCGCGTGGTTATTGGAAGCCGGATTCAATTGACGAGAAAATCATAGGCCTACTCTGAGATATAGGATTCAACTGACCACACACAAAATTGAGGGGTAATGAGGGGTAAATCTGCTGTATCATTGAATCTGCAAATTAATTACTTTTTTCTGAATTCAATGAAATCGTTGCAATTTGTCAAAATATTTCTGTTATTTCTACTACATCAGAATTGAACCCTTATGAATTTGAAAAGGAAACTGGGGTGCAAGGTTTTTACACCCCAGTTTCCTTTTCGAATTCATAAGGGTTCAGTTCTGATGTGGTAGTAATAACAGGAACATTTTGACAAATCGTTTTCTTACCTCTCAAACTTACACATACATATTAGTCTTTCCTAGACTCTCCTCATCACTCCATTCCAGAGGAAATCGGCCAAGGAGACATAAAACGCGATTATCAAGGGGCCACATTCATCCAAACTAGTTACTGTTAGCTAAACATATAAAGTATCCTTTCATCGTGAAAATATCTCACCCTGCATTCTTCTTTTCGTTGTGTCCAGGACTTTGTATTCCAAGGCTAAGCCCTAAAACACCGTTTTGAAATTCTCTTCGATATTTTCATTAAACAGCAAAACATAGGAAGAAATCTTACTAATCAATAAATTTTTTTTGCTCGTGACATATGTATTATAAAAAATAATGACCTGAAAGATAGTTAATTTTCCTCGTTACCGAACTATTTACGGGGGAATGTTCCAACATTTTTATTTGGAAAGTCCTTTTAGGCAATAAAGTACGTAAAAGTCTTCAGAAATTCTCCTCCTCTCCTTCCCTCCTTCGTTATATCCCGTCATTGCCGCGCCTCCCGTTCATTTCCTCTTTCTCTGTAATCCTAGACTCTTTCTCCTCCGTCCATGATACTCTGTCACTGAAAGAAATTGCTTATGAGATGTCAGGAAAAATGAGGGGAAAAATCCTGCCAGAAAAAAAAAAACAGGCGAGGAGGTTCGGAGGTGAGGGGCTGTGGGGATCTTCCAAAGCAGGGCGCAATTATATCCAGGTTAGTATAGGATCTATATATATATATATATATATATATATATATATATATATTATATACAGTATATATATATATATATATATATATATATATATATATATATATATATATATATATATATATATATATATATAATCTATCAGTCACTTTTTACCAGATACGTATCTAATTGTAATAACCACATTACACTTTTAACTTCTCAAATTCTTCACACTTTCTGAATATGCTTGTCACTATAAAGCCCGAGAGCCAAATGCAAGGTATGAAGTTATCCTGACGTCCTTTTCGTGGTCAGGTCGGTAATGGGACCTTTCTCTGATTCCTCGGAAGCTGATTCGATTCCCGCTAAGGACGTCAGAATTACTACACATTTTTGCATTGAGCCTCAGGCTTTGTAGTGACACAGTATATATAAATTGATAGATAGATAGATAGATAGGCAGACAGACGTAAGCGCAATGCTCTCCAGGTCTGTAAGTCTATAAGCAATCACATATGTGCGTGTCACCAAACGTATCTTACGCCTTTGCAGCACGTGCGCCAGAAGGTCATTGCCCCAAGGCGACACTGACACCCACTTACTCCTAAGTCGACTAGGGGATAGCAGGGCAGGATCGAACCACAGACTTTGTTGACGTGAGCCTCGGATCTCCAGCAATGAGCTATGTCACTCACCTACATATTGGCACACACACACACATAAATATATATATATATTATATATGAATATGTATATATATATATATATATATATATATATATATATATATATATATATATATATATATATATATATATATATATATATATATATATATATATATATATATATGATACATACATAGGCAACTGCTTATGAAGATATTCAATAATGGACCATTGAAAAAATTCTCCCTCTAGGAAATTATCTATAGTTTATGATGCAAGAAAGCCTCGAATAAGTTTCCCTGGAAATTGCTTCCATCACTCAACACAGGGAGACATCATCGCAAACAACGTCAACGCCGGATAAAATTTTCTTCTGATATTTCGAAATGTCAGCAGGTTTTAAGAATAACAAAATAACACAAGGATGGCGTAGGATAGGAGATATTCGTGAAGATTTACATTCATTTTTGTAAAGAGTTATGGAAAGACTGGATTGATTTATAGCATTTTGATGAGAGAAATTATGTTTTTTTTTATGAATATGTAAGGCATGACGGAAAGTACTTGATATATATATATATATATATATATATATATATATATATATATATATATATATATATATATATATATATATATATATATATATATATATCAACGAAGAATGATCAGAAGTAGGAGATGATATCAGAAGTTGCATTTATTTTTAGAAATTTTGTATGTTTATATTAGTAATGGTTATTTCTATTTACAGTCGATAGGGACAGGATAAATTGTATGTTATCTAAAGCGAAGGAGGCAGAGAGAGAGAGAGAGAGAGAGAGAGAGAGAGAGAGAGAGAGAGAGAGAGAGAGAGAGAGAGAGAGAGAGAAGTATATTTCCTCTGACCACATTAATGAGCCTTTATTTGTCCAAGCGTCTCCCCGTCTCCCGACTTATTGACCTCTGCTTACTCATCATTGCTGCTAACATCTTCAAAATAACATCTTTCCCTCTGCTCAGATTATTATTCTCATTTACGCTATATAGAATAAAAGAATGATTTTATCTATGTAAAACTAACCGCACCTAAAAAAAAACAAAATTATTATTATATACGAAAATAGAATTTCTGTTAGTTATGAAGTTCTTATAATAGTCATTTTATGAACTATTGCAAGTAGCGGAAATAGGCTATTATTGTGTGCAAACGAAAATAACTAGGGTTTAGTATTTTTGTGCAGACTTAAAAGTGTATATATTTTACTTATTTTTATTTGAAAATGAAAAGGACTATTTTTTTTTTTTTTGCCAGGGAAATATCTAAGAAAAATCTCCCAAAGCCATCTTCTAAATAGTTTCTTCAGATGTTCCGGTGTTTGAACCATATTACATTTTTTTCTTCCATCTCTTTCGCTCTGAAAGGTTTGAGTGCGAGTGTGCCTCATATCTTCCTTAATTGTACTTCCTTTTGGCAGTTACAGAGCCCTTGTTTATTTTGCAGCAGTCGTGATCATTTTTGGCAAGGTGCCACGCCTTGGACCTGTGGCGGGTCCAGGACAGCTTCCTGAAGGCAACTTGTTGTCAGAGGATGTTTATCGGCCGAGGAGGAACTTTCAACAGAAATAAAGACAGCCTCGGCTATCAGGAGACGGTCATTTCATGGATCACTGTGGACCATCGCTGTCCCTTGTAAGAGACGCGGGACGTCAGCCTTCCTGTTATGAATGACGTGTTTCTCCTTCCTTTTCCGGTACCCAAACCCCAAAGTGTACTTTGATTCAATGTTGCCGGTGTCCCTGCGTGAAAAAAGAAGGGGATGTTTGGTTTCATCCGTGAAAACATTTCTTGAAGAGAACAGATTGTTACTGTTATATCTTAAAACGTCCTCAAAGAATTGCACTTAGAAAGGATTAGTCAAGAGGATTGGAGATCTGCGGCAATGGATTCATGACCTATAATATTGTTTTCACACTGATATAAACGATCTCACATTCGCTCAAGGTGACTTCCTTCCTTTTCGAAAAGGGCACTTTAACAAAGTGCATATATTTTGGAGGGAATTCTACATCTATCATGAGAGCTGTAAATAATATCATTAATTCTTTACTACCATATCGAAATGCCTTTTCTATTAGCTCGACTTCTACCTGTCTTAACAAGAATCCTTTGACAAATATTGCTGCATTGTGTAGGAAAATCTTATTAGTGCGAAGCAATTCGGCACTGAATGATTACAAAGACAAAATGATTTATTTACTTATCAAAATATTCATTAGTTATATAATAACTCACAATTTATTTAATACAACGATAGAATCATTACTTTTATTCGAAAAACCTAAAGAAAGTTGTCATAAAAAGTAATGTGTTGTAAAACCACCTGAATGACGGAAGACTAAACAAAACACTTCATTATTGTGAAATGGGGGAATTACCAGTAATTTCAGACAAACAATGGCAAAATTATAATAAATTTGCGTCTCTGAGTTGGATTAGTTTTGGCAGTACAGATTAGAGTGACAAGAAGGATAAGAGGCGAATTTTAAATGAAGAATACAAAGAGTGCAAGCATACTGAAGGTATTATTACTATAGCTTTCTTTAACTTGAACACTATGCATGGAAACAAAATGTCATTTCCGTTTGACTATAATCCAGATTACGATCGCTTGATTTGAATTTCAGCATGCAATTGCATCCAATTTCTTCTTCTTTTGTTTTGTATGTGATGTTTAAAGCAAATCTCATAACTGGAAAACACGAGAAAAGTCTCAGTTTGCTATAAAATGTGTCTCAGTTTTGTGGAAACTTTAGAAAGCTGTTGAAGACACAGTTAAATCCCCCATTTCGTTAAGCTATCTCAAGTCCTCTTCCATTCTCATAGTGACAGCATCCACAGACACCAGAACAAGGTGGTAGAGTTTAACTGCTTATGACTGCCCACGATAAGAGAGAGAGAGAGAGAGAGAGAGAGAGAGAGAGAGAGAGAGAGAGAGAGAGAGAGAGAGAGAGAGAGAGGCAATAGGACTAAATTTTGATAAATTATTTATTTTAATGATTTTATGGAGTTTAAAATTTTTTGGGGATTCAAGTGTATTGAATTAAACTTGAAAGATTCTACTGCAGAAACTTAAATCTTCAAGTGTCTTTCTGTATCTGTCTGTCTCTCATTATATATATATATATATATATATATATATATATATATATATATATATATATATATATATATATATATATATATATATATATGTATATATATATATTAAGCTTTAAATTCCATAGTTATTTAAGACCACAGGACTTTGCTGAACTGCAAAAAGGACTGGTAAATCCAAGTTATTATTACATGACAAAATTGTAAGTTATTGATTAATCCATGATATGATTTTCGACTGGCTAACTTCCCAAATCAATGGTTCTCTCACGCTGTTTCCTTCAATAGCATTATTTTCCTCCTGGATTTGTCACTTGTGTGTTAGCTCACTTTGTAGAAAGTCAGACTGCTTCAACCTACACCTGTATTTGACTGGTTCTTTCTGTAAACTATCTAATCTTGGTTTTTATGATACTCTGGTCATCCCCAAAGGAGGGTCGTGGTGTAACCAAGATATCTAGGTTTGAGATATTCACAAATTCCTATGGAACGCGTTAATGTATATACAGCATTGGTTACCTGATCCCTTTATGTATACTCCCACTGGTATACTCGATTACCAGGGTTGACATCAACTTAAAACAGCAAGATTCTGACGGAACCCCATTCACTGGGATAACGAGGAGCATCGCATCTCCTGTTACGATCAATTATTTCAGTTCCCTTCGTTCTACGTCGGAGGTCACTATGATATACTGAGAGGTTACAATTGTTTTTCGTAGGTCTTTATTGTTAAGAGTGTTCTGAAAAATAACCTTTTTCTCCTTTTCATACCAGAGCTCTTTGTCAATAGATTTCGGCTGCTGGAATGGGTGAATGTTCTGCTGTTCAAAGTTGTGAGTCAAGTACCTGGCAATTGGGCACCTGTGGTATGTCGCAACCGTGGTGAAGAAGGGCTTGGGGTTAGCATACGTTCCCCAAAAATTTGCTGATAAAAGGAAAATAGCACCGTCGAGAGAGCCCATGCTGAAGGTATAAAGGGGGATATATATATATATATATATATATATATATATATATATATATATATATATATATATATATATATATATATATAGTATGTAATATATATATATATATATATATATATATATATATATATATATATATATATATATATAAATACCACATACACACAGACACATACACACACATACACACACACAATTGAAAGACCTGGGTCCGATCCTGATGTGAGTCAGAAATTTAATTCTGTTCCACATGTGATTGTGTGTTGATTATTTCATGTATATATATATATATATATATATATATATATATATATATATATATATATATATATATATATTGTATATATATACATACATACATGACTGTGTGTATACGTTTATGTTTTATAGAGCCTGAAGTTCGTGATCCTGAGGGCCATTATCCAGGTCTATATACCTAAAAATTCAATACCCTAAAAAGCCATAAACTCGAGCCCCGAAATCCCGACAACTATAAACTTGGGCAACTTGTGAGCCTCAGGCTATTCAAGTTACAGAAGAAAATAAAACATGATATGAATAACAAATGATAAAAATATTCTACCTTTCATAATAAGTTCGATTGTAGTATTCGGAAATTGTGAGTTCAGTGAAAGTGTAAAACTGATAGATTAAAAACTGATGAATTGATTGGAAGAAAAACAAATTCGAGCATCAAGACAAACTTTTACTTATTTATGGCCTCGCGTATTAATTGTATACTAAAAGCCTGGAGAAACCCCAATGTAGTTTTATTCTCTCTCTCTCTCTCTCTCTCTCTCTCTCTCTCTCTCTCTCTCTCTCTCTCTCTCTCCATTCGACCCTCAACCATTGGGATGAGAATAT
>NC_089789.1:25273605-25283605 GCF_040412425.1 Macrobrachium rosenbergii
GCTGTTTTGATCGTGAAAAGGGCAATTAAAAATCTGGAGAATGGAAAGCACTCAGTGTCGATGGGACTGAAATGGTATCTAAAGGCAGGGTAGTGATGACGTGCGGGCCGGGTGATCTTTGCAGATGAGTGTCAATCGGTAATAGTTAAGAGTAGAGATAGTGACATCTACAAAAGTTTGAAAGTTAAACATTGAAAGGAATATTAAAGCTGGGGAAAGGAAGCCAAAGAAGAGGTAATGGACGATGGTAGGATGAGAGAAGAGCTGAATCACAGAATAAGTGATGCAAGTAGGTAAGCAGCAGCTCTGCAAAATTTGAAATAGAAAGTGTCTTTATCAAAGCAAAAGTTGCAAATTTAAAATACTTTGCTGGTCAACACTCTATCAAGGATGCAAGCAATGATGAATGCAAAGGACAGAAAAAAATTTGGAAACTGTCGGATCATTATTGTTAGAAAAATATATCTAGAATATAAAGGTTTACGAGGGTGAGATGTGGAAGATATATGATGACACTTGAAAAATGTTAGTTTGGTGTGAAGATGTATTACTGCGTTTTGAGGAGATCCAGTGATGTGTAGTGAATAAAGTAGAATGAATTACTGGAAAGATTCGATAATTCATAAGTAGTGGGAGATAGGAATAAACGCGAACTGAAAAAGTGTTGTTATGATGGGTGGAGTAAGGTGATAAAGCGTATGGTCTCCAATATTTAGGAGTTGCGAGAATGCATGCAAAGGAAGGTGACTGATGAAGAGCAAGCATCAAGCATGGAGTAAATACCAACACGCTATTCATGAGCCGTCTTCAAGGTGTATGTTTCGTGTACCGAAATTCAGCATTGACACAGAAAGTGAAGAATAACTGTAACAGGTTTTCCAGGGGAAAAAAAGTTGGAGACCAAGAATTTAAGAGGTCATATATATATATATATATATATATATATATATATATATATATATATATATATATATATATATATATATATATATAAATAATAATATGCATATATGTACATGTATACATGTATGTATATATATATACATATATATATGTATGTATATAAAATATATATACATATTTGTGTCTGTGCACATATGTCCTCTTTTTAATTCTAAATTTCCCCACTCTGCTTGGATACGTTTGTCACTAGAAACCCTTGAATTCAAGTAAAAAACTAACAAACAAATCCCAGCTGCTGTTGTGAAATCTGAACATACGCACGATGGATTGAAGTGTGGTCGAGCAGATAAATTTTACCTCACCCCCCAACCCTTCGCGCGTGGGTTCGAATCTCAATCCTGGAGTTGGGTTTTTATTCCAAATTTTCACTATTTGAATTCAAGGCTTTGTAGAGACAAGTGCAACCAGAAGGTCTGAAGTTGTTTTGGTTATTGCAGATGTTTATATTTATGTGCATATATATATAAATAAATAAATACATACATATATATATATATATATATATATATATATATATATATATATATATATATATATATATAATATAACACTGGATAAATTATTAGAAGGCAGAGAGACTGTGTATAGAGAAGCCTGGTTACAGAGCTTACAAATAGCAGAAGCCATAAGCATAAATCAACAACGGGCCGCATTAAACATACAGTGGAAGACGGACTTCATCCTCCCTTCGTCAAGTAAACCACAAGACATCTGTGAGAATCTAGAGGGAGAAGCGAGCGACAAAATGCTCCCGAATACGACGGAAAGTACCGACAGAGGAGCAAATCAGAACTATCTAATCGACCAGAGATGGAAATCACGCCCTTGCTCTCGACCTTGGTTTCACGACGAGGCATAGGGCGGGTCCTACGGAGCACCAGAAATGCCCTCGCTGCCGCTGAGACTACTAGTGAGAGAATGATACGCGCCGACCAATAGAAATTCGCCACTCCGGTGATGTTACACTATACGTTTAAGGATTAGCTCTTAAGCCCGCATGTTGTTATAATAACAGTTTATGTCAGTTTGTGATTTAGTCCTGAAGAGGTCGCCGATAGGCGAGGAAACGGTCCTTCGACTGTAAGGAGTAAATGGAAGCAAACGTGAATGATCTATTATATTAATTTCCTTGGCTGCCTTTCTGAGTCTGTGTGTGGCTGCTTCCTCTCTCCCTTCCCCCTCCCCTGCCCCTTTCCCCTCCCTTCCTTTCCCTTCGAAATATTATGTGCACACTACATGCACACTTATGAGTGTGAATTAAAGAATATGTACACAAAAGATTTGTTCTTTGTTTGCTGTAACATTTGTTCATATGTTCAACTGTTCATGAATTAATTCATTGTTGGCGAAACGAACAATAAGCAATAAATTTTGAACCAAGTTAATAAAATCCATATGGTTGTATGTATAAAGTCCATAAGAAATTCAGACAGAAACTCTGAATAGTTTACTTATGTTGCAGGTAGGCTGGCATATATGTAATATATCTAGCCTTCCTTTATTCCTGAGAGGTTAACCTGAAGAGAAAAAGGAGTATAGGCAGATCCGAAGTCCAAAGCGTCTCCGAAAGTAATGCCATTGACTTTAATAGAAACGACATAAGAGAGAAAGTATGCCTAAATAATACGCGCTCACACACACACAAAACATAGGCTATATACATATACACATATATATATATATATATATATATATATATATATATATATATATATATATATATATATATTCATTATTATTACCGTTCATGATGTGCAGCCATTCAGATAAATCATTCGAACAGTCTTTGTTTCCTCCCTTTGCATTTCGCTCGCCACTAAAACGGAATGGACTTGTTTTTGCCTTTGGATTCCTTGCAAGTGGAAATCTTGCGCTGGATATGATTCTGAACTGCTCAGGGACCCCAATTCGTGGAAACTTTGCATATCGAATTTCTCCCTTGGGATTTCCATGAAATTCCATTAATAGTTTCCTTTTATTTTGTACGGTAATTGTTTTGAGTCTCCCAAAGTGTGGACAAGTGTATGATAAGTTTTCGAGGTATAGGACTCAAAAGGGTCTCACTGTGCGGACGGATATAACTGCAACTAGAATCGTTCTCTTGCGTATTTTATTAATACGAGAATACCAGGGACGAACAAAAGAATAAGACGAAGGATTTCTATTGAGTGCCGTAAAACCTTTGGCCAATTGACGCGCGTTACAAAAGAGGGACTTCGGCACTTGAGAATCGATTAGCGAACGAGCGAAAGAAATAAAAGGGCGGGGGCGGAGGTGGCGGAGGTGGCGGAGGAGGCAGTGGGAGGCAGTGGAGAGGGCGGGGGGGGCGCCAGTGAAATAACCGTTGATGAGGATGTCCGACGTCAAAAATTAGTATTATTTGGAGAGTGTTCTCAAGGGACGTAGCGTGCAGCGGTTCCAATCTAAAGTTTTCTCGTCTCTTCCGGAGAAGTTGCTGAGCCTTCAAAAATTTTCTGAGTCGCCGGCCCTAACTATAGATTTCTCCTCGACTTCGGCTCTTTTATCTTTGTAATTAGTGATTTCTTTTGAAACATGTCCTGTATTTTATTTCAGTACCGTACTGAATGACGTTTATTTCTCTGTTTACATATTTGATCTATTCTTAATCAATTAGTCTTTCTTTATTTGTGTATTTGTTGTCAGCATTTCTTACATAAACACACACACACACACACACACACACACATATATATACATATATATATATATATATATATATATATATATTATAAATATATATACAGTATATTATAAATATTATATATATATATATATATATACATATATATATATATATATATATATATATATATATATATATATATATATATATATATATATATATATATATATATATACAGTATATTGTGTGTGTATATATATATATATATATATATATATATATATATATATATATATATATATATATATATATATATATATATATATATATATATATATATATATATATATATATATATATATATATATATATATATATATATATAGAAGAAGAAGCCACACACAATTTACACATCCTCAAGGAACAAGGGAAAACGAAGACCTCCATTCTTACAAATTTATTGCCGACGTTTCATGACACATGTCACATTTTCAAGGATACTTGATAATGAGGACTGTTTGTCCAAGCAAGCTTGTAACTTTTTCTGAATAAATACGCCATTAGATACTATCCAGTTTGATTGAGGTCCTGTTAGTAATTCTACTAATGCACAGAACAATTGTGTATGATATATATATATATATATATATATATATATATATATATATATATATATATATATATATATATATATATATATATATATATATATATATATATATATATATATATATATATATATATATAAACACTATATATATATATATATATATTTCTTCACCAGCCAGTGATCCCGAATTCGACACCCAAGTTAATCGGAACATTTCGGGTAAGCTCTATCAAATCACATGTATCCTTTTTGTTTTTCAGTTTACTGGTGAAGTTATTAATCACCTGGTTGTTAGATGACCGTGGAGGGTGCAGCCAGGTGGCAGAAAGGCATTGTAATTCATCTCAATTCATTTTAGTAAATTAATTGCATTTATATATATATATATATATATATATATATATTCATAAATATATATATATATATATATATATACATATACATATTCATAAATATATATGTATATATATATAAAATATAGTATCCGATTTAAAATCTGTGATGATGCTTCTGCCTAAGGTAAGAATATTATTACTGAAAAGCCCCTATAACCCATAAATATAACATTCCCTGTAAGGTAATAATCTAAGCCTGTCAATATCTTGTTAAGATTTAGGTTGTACTTCATGTAGCGGATAACATCTGAGATGTAATTAGCTTTATGGGATTATCGGGTTTATGAATTTTTATAATCCCACAGATGTACTCCGATGATAGTTTAATATTTTATGAGGAAATGTAACACTAAACTAAGCACCATTCTCCGTATCTACTCCGTATCTACTAAGCAATTAACCGTCTTTGTAATTTGTTGATTGGTTCTTTTGTCAAGGGTTGAAGCTTTCGATGGTGACCGAACAATTCTTCCACCAAAGCTGGAAAGAGGCAGATCTTTTACTCTCTGACGCTGTGTGAGGCTTTTTCATGTAGTGACAATTTATACTCAGGTTGAACAAGTCTTGTATATCCTATAGGACCCCGTATGTGGACAGTGCAGTTAGTGTACCTCATGCGGTGCACTGTAGGCATTACTTAGGTCCTTTGCAGCGTCCCTTCGGCCCCTAGCTGCCACCCTTTTCATTCCTTTTACTGTGCCTCCGTTCATGTTCTTTCTTCCAGCTTACTTCCAGCCTCTCCTAACACCTTTCAAACCTTTCTAATCTTAATTTCCCTTTCAGGCGCTGAATGACCTCATAGGTCAGATCGTTTGGCCTTTGGCCAAAATTCCATATTTCATTCCATTCCATTCTATATCCTATGGAAGTTTTTTTTAATGTCTACTTTCCGTTATCCACAAATTCTGGTAGATTTGAGTATACACGTATCTATAGACATTTTTCACCTCCACATGAGCGGCAAGTTCAAATAGTTCTTCCTTATAGCATTGCCCTTTTTTTTTAACATTCGTAAACTTCCTCACTTCTCTGGGCGATGTTCGGAGGGTATATAATAACTACAGCAATTATTATGTGTTTCAGGAAATACTCTCGTCAAGAACTATGGAAGCACCTTTCATGTTACACAGAGGATATTCTTCTGTCACATAAATGGACTGACAACGGAAAATCCCCTCGGAGACAGGTTGATCTGGCCGACTAAAACAAGCCACAAATGCAAGGTATATAATAACGTATTCATCAGCATTAAAGCTGAACAGAAACAGTAGAGCATGGTCTATATACTTTTCAGTCCTCTGGCCTTGGTTTCACATAGAAATGTGGTTAGGAAAACAATTTCCAGTTTCCAACTTTAGTATAGTTCTATCTCACAAGTGTTAAAATATGTGTATAAGGAAACTGAACGACCGACCATGCCAATTCGTCACAAATCTACACTCACCAGTTTCTGTACATAGTAGACCAGATTCGACAACATTTGCATAATTGGAGAATACATCCGCAAAAAAAAGGATAATGATTCTATTTTCCAAACTATTAAAAACAGTTATGGCCAGTAAAAAAACGGTTACATTTCATCATACAGCTCTGTATGTAAAGAAGAAACATCATAAAACCTAAAACGCCTCCTGACCTCTTGTCACCAGAGGCACTGGCGAGTGATGCACCTCTTGCAAGTGAAGGCGAACTCTCCAAGTGTTGTATAGAACACATATTTAGGAGTGAGCTGCAAGTCCCACATACGTCTGTCACACTTTATGCAAGAGAAAAACTGGGAATGTCATTAGTTCGAAGACTATTTTTCTTCTTCCGTCCTTTCAAAGAGTGATATCACTTGTGAATATAAAGATTGCAACTAAAACTCATGCGCATATATTTTGGCAAAACGACGACAAACGCGTCGAGAAAGAAACGTAACCCTGAACATCTTTTAATGAAGAAAAAGCATTGCTCTAATTTGACATGACCAACCCACGCTGGTAACCGCTTTGATGATAAAACAGCCAGCGAAAGTTAAACTCGTATTTATGACCGTATGTGGCAAAAGATAAAAATACTAATATTATCTTTTTTGGGGGGGAAAATACCACGGTTCTATCAATGACCATTTTTCATAAAAATCAGACGCTCTTTGTATATGTTAAAGAATAAGCTCGCAGAGGGAATCAGTTTTCCTGAAGAAGTAAAATATGCGCCGAAGCTTCTTCAGCTAAGTCGAGTTTTCTGTACAGTGTATAATCAAGACCACCGAAAATACATGAAAATTTAACCATGGCCCGGTGGTGGCATGGCCTATATCGTTGCCAGACGCACGATTATGGCTAAGCACGATTATGGCTAAGTTTAATCTTAAATAAAATAAAAACTACTGAGGCTAGAGGGTTGCAATTTGGTCTGTTTGATGACTGGAAGGTGGATGATCACCATAACAATTTGCAGCCCTCTAGCCTCAGTAGTTTTTAAGATTTGAGGGCGGGCAGAAAAAGTTCGGACAGAAAAAGTGCGGACGGAGGGACAAAGCCGGGACAATAGTTTTCTTTTCAGAAAACTAAAAATGGAGTGAACTGGAGACAGTCCATATCATTATTTAAAATCTTAATGCCTGTATTTGCGTGTGCTTTTGCTTGTTGTTTCACAATTAATTTTAGAAATAAATTTTGCAAACAAGAAAATATGCAGCAGATACAACGCACTAAATTTTCTATTTAGGCTATACTCGAGAAAAGGTCTATAAACGTCATCTTTACGTTTCTCTCTCTCTCTCTCTCTCTCTCTCTCTCTCTCTCTCTCTCTCTCTCTCTCTCTCTCTTAGTGGAGTAAAAAAACCTCATAACCTCTTTATAGTATTGTTGCTGTTGTTCATAATATGCAAATGCAAATGCATTCTAAAAGATTTTTTATAGCAACCATTTTTGTCTAGATTTCTCTCTCTCTCTCTCTCTCTCTCTCTCTCTCTCTCTCTCTCTCTCTCTCTCTCTCTCTCTCTCTCTCTCTTCGTGGAATAAAAGCAACACCTAAACTCTTTATAATATTGTTGCTGTTGTAAATAATATGCAAATGAAATTACACTCAAAAAGATTTTTATAGTAACCGTTTTTGTCTAGATTTTCTCTCTCTCTCTCTCTCTCTCTCTCTCTCTCTCTCTCTCTCTCTCTCTCTCTCTCTCTCTCTCTCTCTCTCATTTAATTAAATAGCAGTCGTAAAATTGAGGAACTCCTTAAAGAGCAATTTCAACAATCATCGGAAGGGAATTTCGGGCCATTTTTCAAGGGACTTCCCCGTAGAGGCGAAATCCCCTTACCTTGGGAGCCGCGAATCTAACGCCGTAATCTTTTGATGCTCCGAAGGACCGAAAACTCTTTTAAAGATTCCGAAATCGTAAATCGCTCCACGGCCAATCATTTCCTCGCCCGGCAGTGGTTCGTCCGGTACTCTTAAACTCTTGAAGTGGTGGTCGTGTAATGTAATCATATATTAATGGCAATAATTAACGATAATAGCAGACTCAACTGAATTTGTACGGGCTAATGATTTAAAACGTTATGCAACATAATTTGTATAGCAGGACGACGTTGTAATGGCACAATCTATAAAAAATCTTATTAAAATTTTATTTAAATTCCGTATATATTCCTCTGTATAAAAGATTATATATATATATATATATATATATATATATATATATATATATATATATATATATATATATTGTGTGTGTGTTTCTGTAAACGCAATATTTAACTTATAAGTGAATTATTCATCTCTTGAATGAAAATTCTTTTTAGTTTGTTGATAGATATCCGAGCGATTCCAACATCATATATATACCACGTACTACTTAATTACTTTTAACCAATTCTACCCAAGGTATGCCCATTTAATACGCATAGCAACGCTATCGTCAGGGATGCCTCTTATATTTATTAATTAGGCAAAACTGATACTTTAGTTTACTTATACTGCGAGACGGTTTAGTGTAAATAAATAAGAGAAAATGCACGCACTGATATCGTCAGATTTTTAGATTAGTGTAACATGAGTAGTTGTAGTTGAATCATATGTGTAGGCTATCTTCTGAAAAACCCAAATGAGTTTTCTTAGCGTAACAATTAGTAAATAACATTTCAAAAAGCAGGAAACACGTTTGATTAACTTTTTGAGAACGATGGAAGTTAAAACGGCAGTTTATGCCACAAAAAAAGGGGAATTAAATGGAAAATTCCACGCAATCCACCTAGAACCCAAGGAGAAGGTCCAACAATGATTCTTCCATAAGATTTTAACTCGTTCTGTCGTTCGTGCTGTAGGTCGTGTTAAAAATACTCTTCGAAACCGTATGTTCTGCGCTGGGCGTGGTTAGGGGACGTCTGATGTAAATGCGTGCGGCTTTGACAGCCAGCGATTTACTCTGCTCTTTCTTTTTCGTGTTTTGATTCAGCCACAAGGCTAGTGCATTTGGCAGCATTTTCGTGAAGGATGGTTGTTAAGAAATGTAGATTTCTGCTTGCTCCATCTTTTAAATTATAAACGAAGGCTTAACCTCAATGCAGAAAACCCACTGATAGAAAGTCGACTTTCTTACGTTCTCTGGGCTCTTTTGACTCCTGACGCATTTTCTACCACCAGCTGGTCAGTTGCAATCTCAATACTTGACAAAGCCACCTCGAAATTAGATACACATAACCAACTTATTTCATGACAAAGCATTTTCTCTCAGTGGGTCATGTCTTTCATATCCCACCGAGGGTTACTCTTACTTCATCGAGAAAAGGAAGAGAAAGTGCTAGTCTTATAACAATATTTCATTAATATAGATTACCTTAAGAAATTAAGATAGAGGAATAGGATTCAGGATTAGTTTCTAGAAATATGGCGTGTAAGAAATGAAAGGAGCACAAGCACAGGAAAACCAAGATAAAAAAAGACTTTGTGATAGAAAACCCCACTGTTACAGAATTACAGGAGTTTCATCAGCCATAACCACCATTTGCAAATAACTGGAAATCAAAAACGTCCACATTTCGAGTGAAGTCACCATGGATTGTGCCATGGAAATCTGATGGAAAAAAGGACAGAAGTGAAATTAAAAAAAAGATGCTTTGATGAATGTCTGTGGTGCGTTTCAGAGAGAGAGAGAGAGAGAGAGAGAGAGAGAGAGAGGAGAGAGAGAGATTTTGGACCTGGATTATTCAATCTTCATTACTTTTTAATATTAGCCAGCCTGTTGAAATTAGTCATGTAACCTTAAGCCAGGAGCCGGCGACCAGCGCAACATAAATTTTCACTTTGGGAAGGGAACTGCGAATCTCTCACACTTTTCAGAATTTCGGCAAAAGAGCTCCAGTGGAAACACGTCATAAAAGTTCGAACGCAATTCGTCCTCCC
>NC_089789.1:25288605-25321105 GCF_040412425.1 Macrobrachium rosenbergii
ACATATGATATATCCTGTTAGTCAACATCTAAAATATTCTCCTTTGCCAAATATTATCGAGAAAATTTCGGTACACCTTCCAGGACATGTTGACGTTGAAATGTTCGTTTTTGGTTCTCATGTTCCTTACACTTTTGACGTATGTGAAGATACATTTCTTAAATAATTATCAATAACGATATTGAAATATATAAAAATTCTTACATGGGGCTGCCATGAATATTGTTTTTTAATAAATAAACTTTACTTCTTTACCCAGAGAACAGCTATCGATATATTTCTATACTGGCGATTTGTTATTTTGAAACACAAAATAGTAGATGGCATTTATTTTTAATTCAAATTATTAATCTCGATATTAAATTAAACTTTGACTTAAAAACCAGGTGAATAACTTCTTTAACCATATGGATTACTGTTGTCAATAGTTGATAATGCTTTAACATACCCCCAAAATGTATATAGATGCTATTTTTGCGTAGACTTCCCTCTCTTTCCCTCTCAGTGAAAGAAGTTGTAAAATTTGGGAACATTATGAATATCGATTCTCAAGAACCACCCGCAGAAAATGTCAAGACTATTTTCCAGTTGATGACAGTGCGTATATTGAACTAAAAATAAAAATCGTGTATATTACCTTTTTTACATAAATCTCTCTGTCATTCTGTCTGTCAGTCTGTCTGGCTGTCTCCCTCTTCCCCAACCCTCCCCTTCTCTTTCTCTCTCTCTTTCTCTCAATTAAACAATAATTCAAAAATTCCAGACGCCTTCAGGCCCGATTTCAACGATCACCTGGAGGGAATTCGGAGGCAATAATTCAAGGGAGATCTTCTGCAAACGCGGAATCGCCTTGCCCTGGGAGTCGTGAATCTTACGCTTAATCTCTTGATGCTCCGAAGGACCGGAGGTCCCCCGAAGATTTCGCCTTCATAAATCGTTCAACGTCAGGGATATTTGCCTCATCCAGCAAAAGGTTCGTTCAGTCAGCTTAAGGTGATTTCAAGTAGTGGTTGTATTATGAAATCGTATTGCTGGAATAATAATAATAATAATAATAATAATAATAATAATAATAAATAATAATAATAATAATAATAATGTCTTTATTTTGCTTTACAAATTATATTTGTGACAGTCTCTCTCTCTCTCTCTCTCTCTCTCTCTCTCTCTCTCTCTCTCTCTCTCTTATATATATATATATATATATATATATATATATATATATATATATATATATATATATAATATCTGATATATATATACATACATATATATATATATATATATATACTATATATACTATACTGTGTATTCTGTGCTTAAATCTCAGGTTCACTGTATATCTCATTATCTTCCTCAGTTCCATAAGATGTGCATTAATGTTCTATAAAAGGTTTAGAATACAGATATTTACTCAATATATATTACGCAAATACTAATACCATGCCTCTAAGAAATGTTGATGCGTTACATTTTATCTATCAGCATTCATATAACCATGCAGTATATAAGCAAATGCAATGCAAAGGAAAATAGATGAACAGAATAATTAAGACAGAGAACTGTAATACGGTCTTATGCCACGTAGTACCTTAATACCAGATTTCGTTTGCAAATGCACTGGGGTTCATTTTAGCAAGGCAATTGAACGTTCGCACAACAAAATGAAATCTGAGTTTCCCCGACCGTAGATTTATGCGCCCTGGTTGTCTGAATATTGTTAGGGCGAAAAAGCGGAAATTAGAATGAGCCCTACATTTGATGCATATGGTATGAAGTTGTTAACCGACAGCTAATGGGGTAACCATTGCAGGTTCATTTTGATTTATTTTCCACCCACATATTTTTACCAGCATACTAATGATGATGAGACATTTCCTTTACAATTCCTGGGAACTGCGATCACTGCCACCATTTGCAGATGGCTTCGACAGCATCAAGTGCTCTATATAATTAGATATGAATTTCATCAGCAGTGTATCAACCTCTCCTTACGGTCAGGCAGTGACAGTCACTCACTTCTTACTTGCACACGAGTAACTGCTAGATATTGTGGTATTTTTCGTACTAATGCCTCTGCTACACCATCTAGCCTGCAATTTCTTTCTATCTAGGCCTTTATCTCGCCATCCTACAATGATTTTCTTATTTCTGCTCTGCAAGGAGAAGGAAAAAGAAATGTGATTATGGTGACGCGGGTTCGTTTCCCGCGACCGGCCATCGCAGTCTCTTTAATTTCTTGCGTTTGGATCATACGGCTTCGCAGTTACAAGCATATCCAAAAAAGCGCGAAGAATTCGAGAAGTTAAGAGGGCATTGCGCCTATTAGAATTACATACAGTATAAATGTTACAGGCAGATAGCGAAACCAGGCATTTGGCAAACTGCCTGAATTTCCAGGCAGATAGCGAAATGCACTTAGGGACATTTGATGCCCCCCAGGGGCTAGTACTAAACACGGCGAAATAGTGACTCACCTACAGTTTCGCCGTATTTAGTACTAGCCCCGAGGGCGGGGGGGGGGGGCGTGTCAAATGTATTTCTCCGTGTTTAGTGCTACCCCCTGGGGGATCAAGTGTCCCTAAGTGCACTTCGCTATCTGCCTGAAATTTCAGGCAGTTCGTGAAATGCCTGGTTTGGCTATCCACCTGTAACATATATAGCAAAGTAGGTATAATTGTGAAGAATTAAAATGTTCAAGACAAAGCAAGGAAAATGCGTAGCGCTACGACAGACGAACAGATTCCGTTCTGAAATGCCGGCCATATATCGTTGCCGACATACAGGAGATCCCTCTCTCGCTGCCAACGTTTGCCGAATAACTGAATATCAACAACGTCCACATTTCGAGTGAAGTCACCGTGGATAGTACCATGGAAATCTGATGGAAAAAATGGCCGAAGTGAAATTAAAATAGATGCTTTGATGAATGTTTGTGGTGCGTTTCAGAGAGAGAGAGAGAGAGAGAGAGAGAGAGAGGTGATGCGTGAATGTTTGGATACGTTCCACGAATCTCGCAATGCTGGATTAATAATGATGGAGCTCCGGGCACTGGCTTATTCAATCATCATTTATTTTTAATATGAACCACCCCGTTGAAATTTGGTCATGCTAGGATTTAACCAGAATGAATTTATCTACTGTCCAGAAACAGAAGAATGTGATTGATCTTTTATAGTATTCGTTCATTAAGTTCTCCTTCCTAATATTTTCTTCTCGCAAGTGGAGATTTTATTCCGTGGAGGCTTGCTTTGGAAGTTAATGTGGTTTGGGTGCATTATATGAATGTTCAGTCATTCTGAACAATAACGGTTTAACATATATGAAAATAATCGTAAATAAATAAAAATTAAACTGAACCCCAGATATATAACTGATAACAAGTATACATTTCAAATATCAGTCGTTTATTAGATTGTACCCTTCCTCATTCAGGGAGAAATGTGACGGTGAGTACTTTATTCCTATATACATACATAAACACATATTATATATATTTATATATATGTATATATATATATATATATATATATATATATATATATATATATATATATATATATATATATATATATATATATATATATATATATATATATATATATATAAATGTATGCATATATATTTGAATACTGGTCAGGAGGATGGAGATGTATCATATATAATTCACCTTGGTGTAAGTTATTACCAAGGTAAGTTAACTCGGTATCGATGTTTTAATATATATATATATATATATATATATATATATATATATATATATATATATATATATACACACATACATACATATTGTACATATTTTTTGCACAGGTGTGGTTCATCATGATTGAAAGGGGCTAATCTAAACAAAGTAAAGTAGGCAAGTAAATGGATATAGAAAAGTTAGTGGCTGAATGAATCCTAGAATCTGAAAAACAGGAAATATAAAGAGGTCCTGCCTAGAGCTAGTATTCCGAAGAGGCGTTGAGGAAGGAAAGACGAGATGTTGGTCTGAATGATGCCAAAGTGGAAGGGATAAATAAAAGAGTAAACGGATTTGAAATGAAATGCTGGTATGACGATAATAGTGGAACTGAGTGTCTAACGGGGAAGTGACCGTATAAGGGGAATCGTCCAAAGGAATGGCTGAAACGAATGAGGTAGGGAAAGGCGATAAGGGTGATTTTAAGAATTGCGTCACCATAACATTTCTAACCGTACATCCCAACGTCATTACAGACGTCATACAAAATCACAGATGAATCCTGAGAAAACTATATACCTCCCTGTCTGCTGTAAGCCCCACAATTCTGGTGTTTTAAACAAGAAAATAAGATACGTATCAAGAAGAATAGTTATTCAGTTATCATCTGGAAGTGTAATAAGTAGGATCAAATCATGTTTGAGGGAATTCAAAGAAATGGCATTAGCGGACGATATCAGTTTTAGAATGAATGCCTACTAATAGGTGCGCAAGCATGAAATCGTGAGATATACTACAGCCCTGTTTTCACATAATTTGAGTTGGATCATGTCAAGATTTGTGAACCCACTCACAGCAGGGTTCGCTATCCTTTACAAGAAGATTATTGGGCTCGTTATTCTTTACATGGGAATAATCGGGTTCGCTGTTCTAGACATGAACATTTCGGTACTAGACATGTGATCTACCCAGGGGCTGGTGCTAAACAAGGCGAAATACATTTGACCCGCCCAGGGGCTAGTACTAAACACGGCGGAACAGTGTAGATGAATCACTGTTTCGCCGTGTTTAGTACTAGCCCTCATGTGGAAATGGAGTTCGGACCGTAAAGGGTTGCCCATTCTTTACATGGGGATCATTGGGTTCGCTAATCTTGACATGATCCTTTGAGTTCATACATTTTCCAGTTCAGAGAAATCCCTTTAAAGACAAAGCATCAAGAATTAGTGAATACTACGCTATGACACGTTGCCATACCATACTGCCTGGTATCAGATCATTCATTGTTGATGGTGTCAAAAGGAGGAATGGTCTTCCTGATAAAACTATTGCCCTGGTTTTCTGAGTGGGTTACTCTGCTCTAAACAAATAGTTATTTGTTTGTTAATTTACATTTTAATTTGTTGTTTGTCTCAGTCAGATTTTTCTCCCTTTCAGATGGTGTTATGTTTTTATGGCCACAGCAAACAAAAAGCAAAGAGTACTCATAATTAATAAAGAACAAAAATGAATATAACAACGAGCTGACAAACCTAGCAGGAGAAATCCATATTTTTTCTTGAACTGACTGAAAATATAGACTAAATGAAGCTTGATTTCACTGTCATAAGCCAAGTAATCTTCTTTGCCTACATTAAGCCTTACAATTCCAGTGTTTTCCATTATTGGGGCTCAGACAGATATTACTGAGAATTACCAATAACTTGCAGATTATTCAGAATTATCCTTTGATAAAAATAGAAAAATCTGTACACATAATACGGAGATTTCCTTTGCAGAATCTAATGACATGTATTATTAGTGTAAATAAGATAACAACAGCCTCTTACGTTAGAAATTACTGTCTTTGATAAAATCATTATCTATTAAAATAACAATCTTGCTTAAGAAGAGCGGAATACTGATGCTAGTAATGAAAAACGAACAGCTTTAAATAAAATGTTGATATCTAAACGAAATAACGAAATAAGCCGCAATTTAAACAACAGTCTGAAAGAGAAAAGACCGACCGTCACAATTCGGCAACGGACGCAGCTCCTGCTTAAAAGATGTGGCGGCCTAAAGGGAAGAAATACGCCAAAAGGATTCCTTCTCGGAACTGAGTGGCCCAACCTAATGGCAGTTCTCGTCAACAAACTTCCACAAAACAATGCCATAACTACGGCAAAAGTTACTTAAAAACTTTGGCGTAGATAAGACCAGCAACCTTGCTAGAAAAAACATCTTGCTAACTTACCCCACAGAGAGAGAGAGAGAGAGAGAGAAATCCACATCGAGCACCAATTCTTTTCCCCACTTCTCGCCCGTCCTCTCTCTCTCTCTCTCTCTCTCTCTCTCTCTCTCTCTCTCTCTCTCTCTCTTTCCCAACTTTGCCACATAACGTCACCGAGTTATCCTGGTATCTTCTTCACTAGTTCAGCATCATCAAGTCTATTCATCACTCCTACTTCTCAGGACCTTCGACGTCCAAATGTCTCAAAAGGACTGCATCAGTAAAAATGAAATTCCATAAGTGTCGACGATGTTGGAATATTTTCTATTTTGTATGGCATTAGATTTCGTCTCGTCGGAGTCTTACCATTCCTTCACGATGAATGTGTCATAAAAGATTTCTCCTCTGCGCTTTACTGCTTTTATATCTGGCACCAAGTTAGTTTATTGCAGGAATAATAAGGAATAATTTCCCGGGTATCTTTCTTTGGTGGGAGTGTTTTACATGCTGGTGTTAAGGATTTCAAGATCTGTGTTTTTCATTTGGCATTTCACCTTCTTGAACAAGACAGATTCATTTCTAATTATAGACGATTTTGCAATGAAATTATCTTCTGGATGGCAACATCCACTTTTTTGTTTTATTGCTGACTTTGGACGCTCTCCTTGGGAATATAATTTCATTTTAGCAATCTTAATTTCTAAACGGCATTCGAAAGATTCTGGCGTAAGATTGTGTGCAACAGACTTCCTGTTTACATAATCGTTAATTCTTTTACGTTCAGTCGGTCTTCTGATGGAGTTCCTTAGGGTCTCTTCTCATTTCCACAATTTTTTTTTATCATCTATCTTGTTCAGACAGCCTTTTCTGTGTAATCATTTACCGAATATTCAACATTTATATTTCTTCTTCCCACGCATCCAAGAACCTTGAGCACCAAATGTCTCCCTGGACCAATTTTCGGAGATGAAAGGGAGCCATATACCGTCCCTAAATGCGAAGCAGCTGAGTGCTTAAATTCAGCGCGGGATGTATATGCCGCCATCATATATGTATTGTAACTGGTAGAGAGAAATTTGCGATTGATTTGGAACTGTGAAAAAGGTTAGGGACAAAGAGCCAGCATTAGAATTCATTCTAATAAAGCAAATAATGAAGCAAATAAAGCAATGTCGCAAAAAAATAGTAAAAGATATGAGAGGCCCCTGCAATAAGCATCGAGCACATTTCTGTCAGTTGTTGTTAGACTCGCAAAGCATAATTATGCTTTGAGAGAGAGAGAGAGAGAGAGAGAGAGAGAGAGAGAGAGAGAGAGAGAGAAAACAACTAGTTTACACGCCATGGTTGCCCTTGGTGCTACGACTGTGAAAATTTCATTAAAAGCATATGTGCTTAAGAATGATTTATTTAAATCTTCACCACATTTGAAAATCATAAGAAAAGAAACTGTGTTCAAAACTAACCATGACGAGATTATGTCAGAGACAGTAAACAATTCTTATGTAGATCGCCATATCTTTAATACACGACGTATGTAGTGGTGGCTCCGACTGGTATTTACGTCCAGTCCTAACATCAAAACCACCTACTAAGATAAACTATGACCCAAAAGTATACGTGATTACAATCTAGTTTCAGCCGAAGTGGCCTATTGTTCAAATACACGAAAATTCTTGTATGTCCACTAGAAAATATACTTCATAGCACAAATGCGGATTTTGACTAATCATATCTATCTAATCTATCTATCTATCTGTCTATATAAATGCCCTTACTGACTCTGCCAGTTATTATACTGCTGGTACGGAAGTGTGTTTGTAAGACCTGCCAAAAGTGATGCAGAAAACTAGTAGGCTAACGCCTTCTGCTGTTACCCATTCTTTTGAAAATTAATGATTATGATTACACACACACAAACACACACACACACACACACACACACATATATATATATATATATATATATATATATATATATATATATATATACATATATATATATATATATATATATATATATATATATATATATATATATATATATTATATATATATATATATATATATATATATATATATATATATATATATATATATATATATATATATATATATATTGCTATTCTGGCTCTAAGCCCTCCCTTTTCAACATAAGCTGAGAAACACCATATTTGACCACCTACCAGGTTCATAACTCGTTACGTAGGTCAAGAAATGCACACTGGGATAAATCCCATTGTCTCTGGCTGGTGTAAATTGGTCGATAGCATTTATTTTTACCGTAAAAACCTCAGTCGTTGTGACGCCAATTTAACATAACTCGAGCGATCTGTCATTTAGTTATGCTCACCAGAATGACTATTGATGAGAATCCAGATCGATCGATCAGAAGAATTAATTGAAATGTAATTTCCTTTAATACTTTGTGGGAAATGCAGAGTGAATATCAACTATATATCCATATTCATGAAGAAACGGAATATTAATTGAAGTTACATTTGTGCATCTCCCTGGTTTTATTTTTCCGTGCTAACTCCTTAGAAGCTTCCATGGTCCACTGAATGCATATTTATTGAAATTAATCTCGGGGTTTGAACTGATGTCGTACTGCTCTTATACACGATTCAAGTATAAATTTAAAATAGATACATTTTCATGGGAATGATAAAGGTGAAAATAAGAATAACTAAACTGATGTTTCATAATGACCGCAACAGTCAGAAATGTCGAAGTCTTCTTAAATAACAAGCACAAATTGTGTAAGTGAAAACCTGCAGGTGTGAGACACCTGCACCTTTTGTTTCAGCCTTTACGTATGATGCTGTTCGTTCAATTTCTGATACCAATTGACCCTACAAATTATCACGGACTACTCAGTCATGGCAGTTTTTGCAGCCTTTCCAAAATATAGTCTTTCGCGTGCAGCTCGGACACAGTGTTTGGTAATCATATTTCTACTTCACGCTGTGTATCATATTTGTATAGTAAAATTGAATAACTTAAACTCCTTATGAGATCATTTGAGCACCACTTCTTAGTATCAGGTACATTTGCATTTCCCTTGTCTAAGGTCACTGACTTGTAAGTACTGGTTATTTTGTCAATGACAGTCCTCAGGCAACAAGTGACCTTCTCCATCTAGAGCCGGTCTGCCGAGTGTAAAATTCATATCTCTCTTCCCCGGTTCCATTACTTCCGCAATTTTCCAAAGAGTCCGTCCTTTAACGAATGATTTTCATGACTGATCTACGATATTACGGTTAGTCTTAACCTCTTTAGTGTGCTTCTGAAATTTTGAAGAGTTTCTAAAAGTTTGCAAACCCCTGTTTCGGCAGTATATTAGCTCCAGCTTATAACTTTGTTCATGTAAGAATCTTTTCCATCTCACAATCTTGTCATTCCATACATAGTTCTTTTCTGTCTTGAGTAAAGCCATTATCAGTCTTGTTCCCAAGAGTTGTACGCGAAAAAAAAGCAGTTCCTCAGATTTAATTCCAGAGCTTAACAGGTTATAGACCTCATTCGTACCTTTATTGTATAAATGTTTCTCTTGTGTGCACATGCTAGCCAGTCAAAGTCCTCTTTTTTTAGTTTTCTGTAAAAGAAAACTATTGTGCCGACTTTGTCTGTCTGTCCGCCCTCAGATCTTAAAAACTACTGAGGCTAGAGGGCTGCAAATTCGTATGTTGATCATCCACCTTCCAATTATAAGACATACCAAATTACAGCCCTCTAGCCTCAGTAATTTTTATTTTATTTAAGGTTAAAATTAACCATAATCACAACGACATAGAATAGGCCACCACCGGCCCCTGGTTTAAGTTTCATAGGCTCATACAGACCAGCGAAAGATAGACCTATTTTCGGTTGCCTTGATTATACGCTGTAGCGGCTGTACAGAAAACTCGATCGCGCCGAAGACACTTCGACGCATTTTTTACATGTTTGGTTATAAAAATTGATTGTAAAGATTTTTTCAGACATAGAGGTCTTCAGTGTATAATTTCAATTCCATTTTTTCATCATCAAGTTAAAAATGTCTGGATTAGATGATTTTCATTCGTCTTAATTTAGAAAAAAACAAGAATTTTTCATAATTCGTACTTTCGAGTTTTTTTTCTAAAGAAGTAATTTACATAATTATCTGTTTACCCTTTCTACTACTAAAGTGTTTCCTTAAATGTCAACTTTGTGTTCACCATAAGCGGTGGCCAATTACGTTCATTCCGGTTTGAAAGCAACATCGCCATTGATTTCTGTATTACTTAAATATTTAATCGGTCAGAGCGTAGTGTTTCAATTAATTGTTTCATGAAAGCATACTGCCGTCGTTTAATGTTATTTAACATATGTTGTGATGCTCCCTTCATGGTAAATTAATTAGTTTTCATCATCCGAGTTCGATTTTTCTCTCTATGAATATGTATTAAAGCATAGAATTATTTCACGAAATAACAGTACCGGATATTTGTATGAATATCAGAAGACAAATTCATACGTGAATTCAAACGCATGATGTAGGATTTATTCACCACAGGTGAAAGATTTGCAAGGCTGGGAAACAGATAAAATTGTATGAAGATTACTGATCGAAAGTGTATGAGGATCAAAACACATAACAACATCCATGCATACACACATAAATCATACATATATACATACATACATACATACATACATACATACATACATACATACATACATACATACATACATACAATTATTAGTGTTATTATAAAATATATATCTGAAGGATCTAAAAACTAGCATCTAGCAAGTGAATAAGAAATCGACTTTAGTTTTAGGTAAAACTCATTATTGATTGAAAGGAGAAGTCTAGAAAAGTTCAAGTTCCAAGTCAACCAGGTTATTGAGAAGAGTCAAAATTTCTACATAAACTCCAACTTTCCGAATTTCTTTTTTACTTTTTTTTTTAGAAAGAGAGAGAGAGAGAGAGAGAGAGAGAGAGAGAGAGAGAGAGAGAGAGAGAGAGAGAGATAATGTAATTTCATGCAGTCTCTCTCGCAGTCACTAAGAGAGAGAGAGAGAGAGAGAGAGAGAGGGAGGGAGAGAGAGAGAGAGAGAGAGAGAGAGAGAGAGAGAGAGAGAGAGAGAGGGAGATAACTGTAATCTTCATACAGGCTCTCTTGTAGTCACTAGAGAGAGAGAGAGAGAGAGAGAGAGAGAGAGAGAGAGAGAGAGATAACTGTAATCTCATACAGGGTCTCTTGTAGTCATTAAGAGAGAGAGAGAGAGAGAGAGAGAGAGAGAGAGAGAGAGAAGAAGAGAGAGATAATTGTAATTTCATACAGGATCTCCCACTAAGAGAGAGAGAGAGAGAGAGAGAGAGAGAGAGAGAGAGAGAGAGAGAGAGAGAGAGAGAGAGATAACTGTAGAGAGAGATACAAGCTTTCTCTCGTCACTAAGAGAGTCGAAGAGAGAGAGAGAGAGAGAGAGAGAGAGAGAGAGAGAGAGAGAGAGAGAGAACTGTAATTTCATACAGTCTCTCCCGCAGTCACTAAGAGAGAGAGAGAGAGAGAGAGAGAGAGAGAGAGAGAGAGAGAGAGAGAGAGAACTGTAATTTCATACAGTCTCTCCCACAGTCACTAAGAGAGAGAGAGAGAGAGAACTGTAGAGTCACTAAGAGAGAGAGAGAGAGAGAGAGAGAGAGAGAGAGAGAGAGAGAGAGAGAGAGAGAGAGAGAGAGAGAGCTTGCAATTCATGTTTTAAAAACGTAAAGACTTTCCTTCATATTCGTGTACCTGACGTTCAGTCATTGCTTTTCCAATATGATACCTACATATTCAGAGATCTTTTACATTTCTGATGCATGTGTATATATACATTTATATATATATATATATATATATATATATATATATATATATATATATATATATATATATATATATGTATATAAATATGTGTGTGTATGCATATGCATATATACTCTCTTTCTAGCATATATATGTTGAATTTCTACTACTGTGTATCATTCTTGTGATGATGGCTTAGCAAAGCTGTCTTCACAGGACTGATACACAGTAGTAGAAATTCAACATATATATGCTAGCAAGAGAGTATATATATTGTCAAGGATTTCCATTCTTCTCTCCTAGTCAACCACAATTTTTTTTAATTTCTAATAAAATAAAGTCTCTCAGTTAACTGCCAGGCAAGCCACTATGGCGGACGAAGGAGGATGTCCCACTTATTTTGAGCCAAGCAGCCATCTTGTGAGAGACCTTTGTCCCGGCGTTGCAGAAAGCATTGGGGAAGAATTCTCCCTCTTTCCCCACCGTGTAGGATAGACAATAACAGGAAATAGACGTTAGGGCATAAACCACTCGGGGTTGGGTGTGGCGGGGGGGGGCTAGCACCTTAAACCTTAGGCTCATTATCCATAAGACCCCTATTCCTTTGATCTTTGTACTGACAAGGAATTCGCTTTCAGGTGAGGCCTATTGTTCAGATGCCTGACGCCACGGCTCCAGAAAGCAAAGAAGGAGACTCTGTCTAGCCACCGGTCCGGCCACATCTCCTACCTCAGGTGGCGGCCCAAATTTCACGATCGTAAGCCCGAGACGTGGTATTTTGGAGCTCAAATATTCGTCTGAAATAGGTAAGCTGAGAGTGAATTTGGCGCCAGTCACCTCTGTTTCTCTTCAATAACTTCCTTCTATTTCTCTCATGTATTTTCAAGCCTAAACCCTTCCTCTCCAAAGCTTCCCCCTTTGTGTGATGGCGAGCACGTGTTCCTTGTTTCAAAAAGCCCAATCCACTCGTATTCCAAGACTGTGATTAAGTGATTTCTCATATTTCTAATCTGGGCTACGCAATGTTTAGAATTTGAGAACGTGCATTTTGTGTAATATCATTTTGTGGGGGATTTTCCTTTGTGCATTATTGTGTGTGCGTTAACCTGGAACTCTATTCCAGGAGACTGCATAACCCTGCCCACTTCACAAATCTATGCCAAGATATCCCTTACTGACTGTCATCCAAAGCTCCTAACCATTCCTGGTCGCAACCTGATCGCAAGAATCCGTTGCCAACACGGAAATCAACTTGCAGAAACTAATTGCCATTATCCTGGGATTTACCCCTTTCATTTTATTGTTTGTCTGTAAATTGCTGCATTTTGGGCATATCATATTTACTTACTTTAATGTGAATTGTTGCATCTGTGGCCTATCATATTTGACTTACTTGTCTGTAAATTGCTACATTTTGGTCTATCATATTTGCCCCATTTTCTGTAAATAAACCCCTTAAATGTAAAGAGAGATCTAATTCCAAATTGACGACCTTTGTTCCCCGGGCTAATCAATGAAACCCTCAAGGTAAGTTCCTTTTTGACATTCCTTTTGTTCATAATACTATAAAACGTGACCCCCCAAGGACCCATAAGGCATATATATACTTTAAAACGTGCACTATTTATTAAATAAATCCTCACATCAGGATCAGACAGGTCTTTCAATTGAAGGCAAGGGCGCAATTTGACGTGATTGTGCTGATTATTTCTAACATGCACATGTGTGTCATATATATATATATATATATATATATATATATATATATATATATATATATATATATATATATATATATATATATATGTCATAGAAATATATAAACGTAAGGAGTCACGCGTTCAGTAACAGAACACTTCTTGTCTTTAATTCATTTAGTCATTTCAAGATTATAAATGTTAATAATAAGCTGCATATAAAGCTCTGCAGCAAGCTTCAGCTTTCACCGAAGAGAAATCTGCCCTTGGAATCGCGAAATGCTTCTCCTATGTTGAATAAGGAAGACCAAAGCAAACATTGATCTGTTTCTGGAAATCCCTCAGGCACTGATATCATTCGGTCTCAAATGGTCATAACTTGTTAAGCTCTCGCCGCTCGTAAATTAATGCGAATGCCTCCTAGATGGGCAGTTGACGATCTACGAAGCTCAGCCTTGAAGGAAAAGAGGGGAAAATATGGACGCGAGACGTAAAAAAGATCAGGGATAATGACTGGGTCTTGAAAGGAAGTGACCCAGTGCCTCTTGAAACTTTGGAGATTATAAGAACAAGTAAAAAAATGCGCCGAAGTTTTCTTCGGGGCAGTCGAGTTTTCTGTACAGTTTATCAATGCTGTATGAGCCGTGTCCCATGACGCTTTCAGCCACGGGCCGGCGGTGGCCTGTCCTATAGCGTTGCAAGACGCACGGTTATGGCTAACTTTAACCTTGAATAAAATAATAAAAACTACTGAGGCTAGATGGCTGCAGTTTAGTATGTTTGATGATTGGAGGATGGATGGTCAACATAACAATTTCCAGCCCTCTAGCTTCAGTAGTTTTTAAGATCTGAGGGCGGTAAGAAAAAGCGCGTACAGACAGACAAAGCCGTCACAATAGTTTTCATTAACAGAAAACTAAAAAGTGTGCTTGGAATCAGGGCGGTGACCATTATTCTTAAAAAGTCAGCAAATGAATGGATAAAGTGCTCTAGCAAACGTAATCCTATTAGTGTGCGCACAAATTATGCCGATTAGCATGTGTCAATCTTCACACCTCCACCTCTCTTCTCCAACCCGGCAGCACCCTTTTTGATCCTCCGTCTACAGAGACTCCGGTTCTGGGAAGTTTCGTCCCATCATTTATTTTGCTCGGTTATTTCAACAAATGTCTTGGTGTGTAAGGCAGTCATAACGTTCTTCACGAAGATTAGAAAAGGTCAAAGGTCAGACTGTAACAAGACGAGAAACCGCTTTTCGTTCCACTTTCCGCAGGAAATGGAGAGAGGGCAATGAAAGCACCAGTTCTGAGAAAGCTAATTACTGGCACGTCCCAATGTAAATACCGTTTAATCATATTAGACAATTTTTTTTTTACTTTCTCTTAAAGGAATGTTCCTCAGGGTCTTATTTCCTAAATATTTTGTTGCCATCATTTGATATTTAGTCTTTGCTTTATTTTTGTATTCTCGGAGGTTTCAAGTGCTTTATGCTTTCCTTCGTGGTCAAAAACCACACTCTATTAAAAAAGCAACTTTGGTGACCAGTAATCTCAATTTCAATTCTAACACAGTCCTTAAGTAATGAAAACCAGCTTGCATTCTGGTTGCACTAGGATCTTCACTCGCGTAAGAAAATGCCTTTAAAGTTTTTAGCTTGCGCTGTCGCGTTAACTGTCCTTGTTATCCATAAGAGCAAGATTCTGTTGATGAAGACTTCTCCACCACCTTGCAGAATTTCAGCTCTTGACCTCAATTCATTTTCGAGTTCTGGGTGATGAAATTACAAGGAAGTTCGCATTTTTGGATGAAATGTCTCCAGCGTTTGAAATTAATGGCTAAAAAAAAAAATAAACTGACTTGCGAGCACTTTTATAAAGACATTGATTAATGTGTTAACAGCACTTAATTTTCTGCGCGGCAACGTCCACCGTTAGGGCCACTAATCTTCTTCTTCTTTTAACGTGCTTTTTTCCCATTTTTTGTATGGGATAAGCACGGTGCCTTCTTTTGAAGGACTTTGATTTGGCTTTGGGGTAGACCGTAGGCCACTAATATCACAATGAAATTTCATCCAAAACAGCAAATGAAATGCTGAAGACTTATCTTTTTTGTAAAACTTCTGTAAATTGAAATCATTTAACGACCTGAACGACACTTATTTAAGAAACAAAACTCATGGATAATTTTTAAAGACTCGTTTTCTATAAGAAAAATTTTCTTTCTGAAACTGAGACACAGTACTAAAATAGGCATTTATTTATAGCAAATTCATTTTGCATTGTCTCTGAGTGTGAAGTTTATGAAATTCAACTTCTCTTCGTGAAAGGGGAGAGGTCAGTGGTATCAAAGAGAATAATTTACTTTGCATAAAGGCGACGCTTATATCATTCACTCAGACTACATTCATTCATAACATAAAGCCTGGGAAAGACTGCATGTCTGATTGAACGCCTACAGGGAGGCATGGAGTTTTGACCTTTTGAAACAGCGTTGATTGGGGCGATTTGAATTCAGTTCATAAATACACCCACTTACCCATCCACCAACACACGCGCGCACACACACACATCATAATCATAAGTATGTATAAGTATACATGCATATATATACTTATACATATATATACACATATATATCATATATGTATACATATATCTATATATATACATATACAGTATATATATATATATACATATATGTATATTTATATACAAGTTATTGGATACAGAAGAGAGAAGAGAGGCTGGTGTGAAGGGACTGGAATAAATCTGAAGATATTTGTGAAAGTTGCTGCTGATGATAAAAGTTAGTAAAGAAGTTTGAAGAACGGAGAAGTGCCAGGTGAAGGGATTCCAACCGATTAGTCGTGGCAGGATGGTGAATGGGTGACCTGATGTTTAACACTGGTGTAAATGAGGTAAGAAATTTCCAAGGAAGCGTGAGACAAATTATAGATGTTCCTAAGTAACAGAGTTCAGTTGGTAGAGGTGGCTCTAAGTTTTGTGGGAGCATAGGATTCATTAGTCTGCCTGGGAAGGTACATGAAGGGATTTTGATTAAGAAACAAGTAAAAATTGTGACGAAGTTTCTTCGGCGCAATCGAGGTTTCTGTACAGCGTAGAATGCTGTATGAAACTCTCAGCCACGTTCCATGAAACTCTCAGTGGCGCCCCATGAAAATTTCAGCCACGACCCGGTGGTAGCATGCGCTGTTGGCACCTATAGCCGTGCCAGACGCACGATCATGGCTAACTTTAACTTTAAATAAAATAAAAACTATTAAATCTGGGGGGCTGCAATTTGGTATGTTTGATGATTTAAGGGTGGATGATCCACATACCAATTTGCAGCCCTCTAGCCTCAGTACTTTTTAAGATCTGAGGGCGGAGAGAAAAAATGCGGACGGTCAGACAAATAGCCATCTCGATAGTTTTCTTTTACAGAAAACTAAAAGGCAGATGATACAAATGTTGATAAGGGAAGATTAATGTTTGTTTACCTTTGAACAAGCATTTATTTTGAACCGTCTTGTGAGAAGTTTCCGAACAGAAGGAAAGCTCCATGTGGCGTACATAAATGAAGAAAAAGGAACTTATTGAGAAATTGATACGGAATTTACTTTACTAGGTAGACATTTTTCTCATCTAATACAACAACGATCAACTTTGTATTCTCGACACGTTCCACATATTTAATTGATTTTGGTTTAAGAATATAATTTCCATTAATTCCTGTGATCTAGACATTCAGTATATCGTGCGTTGAGGCCTTAATTAATTCTTTTATGAAAGCACGTTGCCAACGATTAACGTAAATTGAATATTTATGCCCTCATCATCCTCTGTGCTTGATAAATCCGTATGTATATAATTAATGATGCCTTACGTATTAATGATCGGAAAATTGTTTTAACTGGTCAGTAAATGTGTAAATGAGATTATGTTATGTGTAAATAGGACGGCATAAGCAGCAGAAATGGAAGTGGAAAGAATGCGTGGTAATATGAAATTTTCCATTTAGATTTCCAATGACCAAAGCGCGTCGTATGAAGTTATAAACAAATATTCAATCAATATTCCTCTTTCCTCAAGCAAGATGTATGTTTATCAAATACAAGGTCATTTTTTTTAGATCTAATATACCTTCTGAACTTTGTGAATGAAGCTCCTCTGAAAGCAATCTTGGTTCAGTTTAAAAGAGCGTTTGGAGTTAAAAGTGCTTTATTCTATTTTTATTTTTCTGAACATTTTATATGTCTTTATAATGTTTTGTGATGTGGAGCAATTTTTGAACTTTATTTTATGAACTTGTTAGCAGTCTTGCCGCAGAGAAAATCCTATTAACCACTTGTAATGTTTTTATTGTTTCATTCAAGTTATAATCCAGAATTTATTGACAGATTTTCTGTCTTTTTTTTAAATTAAACCAGAAACTTGCCATATTTCCTCTGAGCATCTTTTTCAAATGAGGATTTTTCTTTGCTGATAACGTTCATTACAGATGGTATATTCATAAACTGAAGGCATACTGTGTGTTCATCTTATCATCCTTAGTCAGTTGGTAATTTTTTTACAATTTGGCCTGACAATCGTCACTTAATCTACAAATTTCTCTTCCATAAGTGTTTCCAAAAATTAATGAATTTATATATTAATATAATTAATCTTCTTTATTTGAGTATTCTCTTTCATTACTCAGTTGCTTAGCCGTTGCAAAATCAATAAAGATCACTTACACGAGTCTTATCTTTAATTTTATCTTCTGGAAGCCATTCTTCCACCTGGCTTTAATTCATCTGGGAGAATGAGATCTTGGATGTTCCAGCGTCAAGAGATAAAGAGATGAGGACGCAGGACGCTCTGGATCTCTGAAGGCAGTTTAGAGGGAAGTCGTGGTCTGGTTAGATGGGGCCTAAGCACCTCTTCCATTCTGATGGCTGGATTACGGCCCCGAAGCATCAGCATCTATAGAGGGGAGATTGCTTCTGAGCAATGGCTGGGTAGCAGAGGTTGCAGAGAATGAACGAGGAAACAGATCAGTGAGAAAGAAAAGCCGTAGCACATTTTACACTTCCGGCATACACACAGACGTGCACGCGCAAGCACGCTCTATATGCATGTATATATATATATATATATATATATATATATATATATATATATATATATATATATATATATATATATACTATATATATATATATATATATATATATATATATATATATATATATATATATAACATATACATATATATTACACATGTATATGAGCAGCAAAGCTTCAACCGGCCCATTATATATACCTACGGTTGCAGCTACTTCCTGGTCAACCATGGCAAGGCGTATAGCCTGTAAGCGTCGTTTGCTAAGGCCGCTGCCCTGTCTTGTGGAAGAATGTTTCGTCAAGGCCTCAGGAATCTCCGTGTGAAAGAAAAGGCATGGTTTAGGCACGTTTGGAGCTTCGAAGAGCATCCCAAACCTTGGTTCCCAAGAACAATAACAACGATCTTTCCTACTGATACTTGCACAACGTTTCCTCTTAGAGAGAGAGAGAGAGAGAGAGAGAGAGAGAGAGAGAGAGAGAGAGAGAGTTTTTTGTGAAAGTGTTAGATTTCTGATTCCCAGCAAATTCTTTGTCTTTGGGATAAGGGTTGCAAGCCGCCCTTTGTCATTCCTGGTAGGGACCAATCATATTTGTCTAGTTAACAAGTACCACGTCCATTACTTTGGTCAAGAGTCACGATGGGCTATAACAATAATGGTCAAAAGAGTTTCAGTTGGCCCAGGAATCAAATATCCTAGGCACTGGACCACAAGTATTTTATATATATATATATATATATATATATATATATATATATATATATATATATATATATATATATACATATATATATATATATATATATATATATATATATATATATATATATATATATATATATATATATATATATATGTATATATATATATGTGTATATATATATATATATATATATATATATATATATATATATATATATATATATATATATACTGTATATATCGCACCGGTCTAATTAAACTGTACTACTTGCATCAGTATTTAACTTTCTGACACGTCTTGGATAGAATAGTCCTTTCTATCCAATACCTCGTCAGTTCCATCTGTCGAAAACTTTCAAGTTTCTTGACTCTTTCTTTCGGCAACTTCTGTACAATTAAGTTCAAATCAAATTGGTAAGTCAAAGTTAATATTTCGAGATAGAATATTTCCTTTCTTTGATGTGGCCAATTACTTCGGGCTTTATGACTAGATGAATCCCAGAGTATGTGAAGAAAGTAAGGTAGCGCAATTTGCGGAAAAGATCTGAAAAAGAACTTGGAGTATCTATGAGGGCTGGGGTTAGAATTTATGAAAGGAATATGAAAACAGAGGTACAGAGTGAACTGGCAGAACTATGCTGTAAATTTTTTAGTATGTGAAGAGTGAAAAGGATTGGGAGGGTGGAAAAATGTGTGGATACAAGCGGGTAAAAGGAATAATGTTATTGAAAAGAATGATCAGATTTCTTTGAGATGGTTTAGTCCTAAGGAAAGAATGGGAGATGTTAGGTTAATGAAGAGTATATAATTTGAAAGTGTTAAGAGGAAGAATGAGAAAAAGTTATAGACCTTACTAATTATCTGGGGCTTGAAAAGGAGATGCAGAACACCCAATAAGAGTTAGAGATTACATGCAAGATTGAGAGGAAAGGTGCAGACCGTGTGTTGCTGTGTGTGTGTGTGTGTGTGTGTGTGTGAGCGCGTGTGTGTGGGGGGCGGGGGCGGTTTGTCTGAGATGTTGCTATTGAGCCTCTTGTGTAGGTATAGAAACTATTAATACTGCAGGAGTTCTCATCAACTAAACGATGAATTAGGAAGCGACTAATGTCATTTTCCCCCTGGAAATACTCGTGTAATAGTGGTTTGATAACCTCTGTTGTGGTAACTTAATTTTGACCTGCGCTCATCAATCAAAATCTGCGCTTTGAAGGATTAAAGCCGGGTGAACAATCTTTTTGATGCTCGTAAAGTGATAACATTTACAGGTAGAATATTAATAGGTTAAATTGGAATGAAATCATTTTCCTTCTCAATGATACGAGCTAATTCAATCAGCGAGATTAATAGATGTGTAATTATTTCGTCGAAGAGAGTGAGGAATCTCGAATGAACGAAAGGGCATTTGCATATTTGAACGCAAATCCACATTCTTTAAGGAATGAAATACTAACTAAAGTTATAAGTGTGTACCTCTTCCACATATCATTTTGCACACGAACTCCTTACAATTTCTATAGGCTACTGAAGACAGATTCATTTTTACTAATATCAGGGTTTGAACTTTTACTGACAAACTTTCAAATATAAAGAATATTTAGATATACACTCACACACACATATATATAATGTACATATATACATACACATGTATATACATATATATATACACACATACATACAGATATTTGTGTATATACATATCTATAACATAGAGAGAGAGAGAGAGAGAGAGTATTATAAAATCACTAACATGATATGTTTTGAATAATTACATTTTCTTTAAAGAAGTGTTATAGTGAAGCCGAAGTAAAGACATTTAATGAATTGTTAATGAAAATCTTATTCCGATCTCATTAACATTCTTGCATTAGATTGATCAACCATAATTGAACATTAAAAATATTTTTGCATGAATCACACTAGGAATTGTGAAATATATTCATGATCTAGTTACAGGTTATGCCCAGTTCTAGCCGCGATACTTGTGTGTCAGGTAAACCTTAAGATTTGGTGTTTTAAAAATCCCACAATGAATGATCAATTCCTTTCATAGTATCAAAAGAAAATGCTCGAGATTTTGGTAGTGATAGCATTAGACAACCTACATATACCTTAATTAACTTCTCTCTCCCAATTTCCCTTTTAACTACCATGGTAGTTGCTTTTGAAACTACAGTAGGTGAGGACTGGTTGTGTTAATAAGAGCTTGACAACATAGCCGAGTAAGAAACAGGCACCTGTTGTGTCGACATTTGTTCACAGGTGTCAGTTTCCTAAGGTCTCGACCACAGCCACCATTATAGTTGTAATTTTTCAACGAATTTCCGCACATTCTAATCCGTATAAAGCTCAGAACAAATATTTGTTCGTATACCTTTTTATACAATGACATGCTGTAACATACGCAGCATGATATTTCGAAAAATTACTTTTGGGATGGTCTGAACACCATCTGGAATATTTTCGAACTTTTCCTGTGATTTGCCCCTTCCTTTGACACTATGATATCCTTAGCTCATAGCTGTGTTCTTAATGCCTGTGGTTAAGAACCAGACTTTTTGAATTATGTAAATAATAATATTAATGATATAGCAGATGTAAGTCAAGTTCCTATTAGATGAAATCAGCAAGTCTTAATTTGATTGCATTTTCTTGTTGCAATGTAGCTCTTATGATGGGAAACGAAGAAAGGAAGCACCGGCATGGGTACAATATAATTTCTTTAATTAAAAAAATATCATAATTACTCGAAATTATTTTCAGACCTTGCAATAATTTTTGTTACTGACGATATTTTTCTTCAGTTTCTCTACTTTACTAAGGTGAATAAACCGGCCTTTGAAAGTTTCCTCTACTTTTGAAATTTATTTTTTATCATTAAATGGTTATAGACTAATTTTTAAGTGGTTTTACTTTTTGGAATATTTGAATGTGGTCTCTGTTTCTCCGCTCGCAATATCATTCGTACTGCAGTTTCAATGTATTTTTCATAATGTGCAAATCCGCATTTTTATGATAAACTTTATTTGATTGCATTTACATAGTTCCACCTGTAATTCCAGAAGTATTTGCATAATGTTGAAATTTGTATTCGTCATGCATTTCAGGCTATTTGATTAATGTTGGTTTGAAAGCGCCATTGCCACTGATTTAGGGGATTTAAATTCTTGATGGTCCATGCGTTGTGCTTTGATTAATTCCTTTATGAAAGCACATTGCCACCGATTTATGTTATTTGAATGCATATTGCAACATGAGTTGTGCTTGGTAAAAAGACATGTAATAGCTTTGCATGTTGCCAACTCCCAACTAGATTACCTTGTATGCAGATTTGTGTTGAAGCATTCGTTTTATTTCGTGAAACTCCAGAAAAAGACCATTTAATGTGTGTCATAAAAGGTAAGTATTAATCGGTGAGTGATTCCGAACCATTCACTTGAGTAAAGTAAAATTTACTCTGCTAGATAATTGATAACAGAATATGTTATCCAGTTAAAGTTGAGGATTGAACATACATGCATACATATACTCAGGCACACACGCATATATATATATATATATATATATATATATATATATATATATATATATATATATATATATATATATATATATATATATATATATATATATATATATATATATATATATATATATATATATATATATATATATATATATATATATATATATATATATATATATATATATATATATACACACACACAAGATATTTTAAATACACACAAGAAAAAGAAACAAACTTTGGGACAGTTTTCCAAGGTCTGAGTAACTAACTGAAGTGCAGAAGAAGCTGAAATGAAAATAGCCAGCTACAAAAAAATCTCATGGTACAGCCAGTAGTATTTTACCTTCACGTATCCTTCCATTTTTTTCTCACGGTCCTCTGGAAAATGTAGTAGTCTTTGCAATGACATCGTTTCAAGAGATATTTTTAAATGCTGGCCCAACTAAGGCCTTTTAATAAAATATATGGCCTCTTTTGTTTTTTCAAGCAGAATTCATAATTTTATATTTGACCACAACAGTTTTACTCCTTTGTCCTCCTCAGGAGTAAAATTATTTTTATTTTAATCTCTAAATTTCTACCACAGGTATGCGTAAGAACCCGATGGAATATTAAATTTTAGTCAAATGATCATTCTTTATTTGAGCATTGCTGTTCGTTCTGCAGCTGTAAAAGAGTTGGGAAATAGTATCTTATTCCTGGAAAAATTGACTGAAACTTGCAAGAAATGATCAAATTCCATCATCACTCTTCAACTTTTCATTAGCGTTCTTTTCATTACGGCCATTTCTTTAGAAAATTGATACATTCTCAAGTATGCAAAAACCTGACGAACTTCTCGCTCTCTTAATGGACAGACTCCAGAACGATGTCTTTGTATTGCTGGATGGTAGATGAAATCTGCCCCGGGTTTCGGAGAATGGAGACAATGCCCAAGGAAGTGGATCAGCGGGAAAATAATGCATAACTATATATATATATATATATATATATATATATATATATATATATATATATATATATATATATATATATATATATATATACATATATATATGTATGTATGTATGTATGCATACATATATATAAATATATAAAAAAATCATATGCACACACACATATGTGTAGATATATATATATATATATATATATATATATATATATATATATATATATATATATATATATATATATATATATATATATATATATATATATGTATGTATATGTATTATTTCCATTGGGATTTGGGCCGTCAGCTACTGAGTGCTAAGAGTTGAACTATTGCTTCAGAAGTCGATTGTTCGGATCTCCAAGGAAGGAGGGCATCATTAGTATCTATCTTCAGGAAATAATATCTACTTATGATTTATATATATATATATATATATATATATATATATATATATATATATATATATATATATATATATAGAAAGAAGAGAGAGAGAGAGAGAGAGAGAGAGAGAGAGAGAGAGAGAGAGAGAGAGAGAGATTTACCAGTTCCACTGGAAAGGAGTGACTCAGGCCAAAACAAAACAATGGTCAGTGTCACAGTCGCATATTAACACATATTTTAGATGGGCATTCTGTGCAGTAAATTTCCACAATATCAACATCTACATGCAGCTACACGGGAGGCTCACCGGATGTTTGAGCTCCTCACACACACACACACACATACATAAACACACACACACACACACACACACACACTGCGTCTTTCACCTTCATGTTGCAGGCAGAATGTAGGTTATTGCTTTTCCAATACATCTTCCTCACCACGTAATTCAATACTTTTTATTTCTTCCTCTGTCTCATACCAACACTCCTGTTCATGTCAATTACCTCTCACAGACCAGACGAAGCTATATATATTCCATGACGCGGAAAGTCCCTATTTTTAATGTGGTGATGTGGTCAAAAGATCTTCAGTAATCACCAAAGCATCACGATATCTCGCAACTGGGATTCATTAGGTAACAAAAGGAAGAGAAACGCAAGGGAATCATAGATACTCGTACAAGAGAGGTGTTTTGTCATCGATCAACTTCCTTTTATTCAAAGAAGAAAAGGCAAAGTGAAATCACTGGCGAGGAATGGTTTTCAGAATCTGAGCTTTTGAAAACAAGCCTCAAGGACTGGAATATATTTCACAATAAGCTTCCGAGATTTCGCCATATAATCATTGGGAACATTGCGCTCCAGAAAAGCAACATATCAGATGCAAAAGAATTCGAATGCTTAGAAAATAGAAAGAGGTTTTCACTGAAACTATAACTGAGTCGCTCTTGAACGGGCTGCTCGCTGAGCAAAAGGCCGCGTTGGCATAAGGCATGAGTAAAATACGCAGTTGTTTGCAAACAGTTTAAAATAAAATGATACTTTTAGTAACAGAACTATTTTCACTAGTAAAAGGGTATTTAATGAAACTAAACAATGAATTTTTCTACGGGGTCTCAGATAAATCGTTTTGAGATACCTAAATAGAGGAGCATATTTTAATTCACAAATTTACTTCACCAGCCTTCTTGCAATGTGTTCATCCTATTCTTTAGAACTCCCACAGAGTTTCGCCAAAAAAATAGAGAAAGAAAGACTCACAGCAATGTCCAAGCACAGATCAATTATACCTGATGATGCTCATTTCGGGTGAGAAGTTACGAAGACACTTATTACGAACTGAAATTGCTAGAGATAAACCAGAAGTAAATTTTTAGCAGGTGAGAAGAGTAAACGCAATGGGATGGTCTTAATTTTGCCACTCGAATTTATATTTCATTAGCGAACGAAGGCAGAGAAATCTCCAGATAGTATATGGCATATGTAGGCTACCATTAAATTAAGTATATCTTAGTTTAACCAGACAACTGAGCTGATTAACAGCTCTCCTAGGGCTGGCCCGAAGGATTAGACTTATTTTACGTGGCTAAGAACCAACTGGTTACCTAGCAACGGGACCTACAGCTTATTGTGGAATCCGAGCCACGTTATGACGAGAAATGAGTTTCTATTACCAGATATAAATTCCTCTAATTCTCCATTGGCCGGTCGAAGCATGGAAGATATAGTACGAAGTGCATTTATTTTACGATATAAGGTCCTATTAAAGGCCAAGAATTATTAACTCGTACTCAGCTTCAGAAGACGAAACAATATAAAGTTAGTAAAAGAGATAAAATATTAAATCTAAATAGATCATTATTAGCACTGAGCATTGTTCAAGGCGACCATCCTTGTTTTATACGTTTTACTTCCTAAAGAAAACCTTGGCCTTTATACTTGCTGGTGCATGCATAATTTATGCACGACTGGCGCTTCCTGAAACGACTACCAAAACATCAAATTTATGACTTCCAGAGACTTTACTTTCCTATAATTTATGTTTATTGGGGAAATTCCTATCTCGACTCTCTTCAGAAGGAGCACGCACGTACATTCTCATACACACACACACACACGCACGTACACAAACACACACTCACAGAAAGAGAGAGAGAGAGAGAGAAAGGGGACCACCAAAATTTATAATTTGCTTGTATTTCTTTATGTATTTAGGTTGAATGTAATAGCCGACTAACTTATCCCTATCATTATTAATCAAAATAATTTTTCTGAAAATTACAAGATAATTTTCAATCATTTGTATATAATCTTTTTCTGAGAACTGTGAAATCGTTCCTGGACTTTGAGGCTTCTTTAGGAACTCTGAGATCCCTTGATCTTTCTTCCGGATTGATTAGGTTGCTTCCAGAATCTCTTTTTAAACATTCAGATTTATTTTAGAGCTATTCTTTCTCTTCCATAATTTTGACATCTATAACTTTGCCCTTTCCTCATATTATACTATATATATATATATATATATATATATATATATATATATATATATATATATATGTGTATATAATGTATATATATGTATAATATATATATATATGTATGTATATGTATATATACATGTATATTTATAATAATAAATTTGTGTTTATATATATATATATATATATTAAATATATATATATATATATATATATATATATATATATATATATATATATATATATATATATATATATATATATATATATATATATATATATATATATATATATACAATGATGTGGCAGCGACCGTAATTCATACAGGTGTTTACTGAGCTACCTTCTGTCTGAACACATTCATAAATAGCTCCTCATGAACATTATTTGCAAGAGACTCATATAAATTTTTATGCCGAGAATACAGAAGATATTTAATGCTGTTTCCATGTTTTGCCTTAGCAGCACCATTAGAATAGTTGCAGTTAATTCTAATTTGGAAATTCTTCGTATTAAAATAATTGTAGTTAATTCTATTTCGGAAATTCTTCGTAGTAAACAGTTTCACATTCTGGAGATTGATATAAAACCTATGGTTGACTATATAGCCTATTTTTCAAGCACATAAACAGCTGTACATGATAAGTGTACGCATATCTACAGCTGAGAGGAATTAACCTGGATATTCCGTAAAATCTTGTATTTATTTCCTCTTAGAGTCCGGCTTGTATTGGAAAACCTGAGTTACTGGAAATGGGGTCATCCTGCATCGCGCTTAACAGAGAGCAGTCCCTTTTCTTAGAGGTATAATAGGTCTTCCTTGTTTGTCTACGATCTTTCGTAAATGGTCCCTTTTCTTAGAGGCATAGGAGTCCTTCATTGGAGGGGTGGGTAGGGCTCTCGGCTGGCACGCTGTCGGCCAAGCGTTCGACTCTCCGAGCGGCCAATGAAGAATCAGAGGAATTTATTTCTGGTGATAGAAACTCATTTCTCGTCATAATGTGGTTCGGATTCCACAATAAGTAGGTCCTTTTCTAGGTAACCAGTTGGTTCTTAGACACGTAAAATAAGTCTAATCCTTCGGGCCAGCCCTAGGAGAGCTCAGCTCAGTGGTTTGGTTAAACTATGATATACTTAATTTAACCCAGAGGCATAGGTCTTGCTTGTTTGTCGAAGGTCTTTCGTAAATGGTCCCTTTTCTTAGAGGTACGTATAGGTCCAGTGGTACACAATTTGTCAAGTTGAAAAATAAGTTTATTTCTGGTCAGGGAAATGTATTAAATCGTCATAGGTCTTTCTTGTTTGTCTATAAGATCTTTCGCAAATGATCCCTTTTCTTAGTGGCATACGTCTTGCTTGTTTGTCTAGGATCTTTCATAAATGGTTACCGTCAAACCCACCAGTTTACGCGTAATGACCCACGTTGAAATAAACTGGTATTGCTTCGTTCAAACTCCTTGTCAAGAGCTGAGGGTTCCCAGATGGTTATTTTCAAAACCGTACATTGGCAGATTGTCGTAGCATTAGTACCGGTATTGATCTTGACGATGCCTGTATCATAATGTGGAAAACCCACATTGTTTTTACGTCTAGTTATATAGGAATAAATGTATACCATGAATCATTTACCAAATGGCACCTCAGTCCTTTAAAAAAAAAAGAGGGGGGAGAATGACGGTCGCCTGCATCCATAAAAGCTTAGTGCTCTTATTGTTTATCGCTGGGCTGTATTTTCGTGGAGATTTACTATTAGTGTGTGTCTTTGTTTGCGCGCGCGGGAGAGAGAGAGAGAGAGAAAGACAGACAGACAGACAGACAGTCAGAGATAGTATAAAACAGCCCACATGGTGCCATAACTTTTCATCTTTTCCCTGGGGACGTTTCAGTAACTATTTTTTTCCGCCTGCAGCCCAGCTTTGGAATTCTCTTTATTCTTCTGCTTTCCTTGAATCGTGTATCTTTTCCTCCTTTAAAAATCACAGTGGTCTAAGATTTCCTCAATGGCTGAACGCCATTCTTTCTCCATTTCTTTTCCTTTTCTTGTTTTTCTCCTTTGGTCTGTGCTAGACAAGGGTGTTTGGATGCCCGTCCCATCGGCCTTTGCTTTTACAAAAAGAAGTTACTCGTTCATGAACAGCAAACGAAACTAGCCATGTGTATGGAGGTCGCCCTGACATCACTGTATGGAATGCGCTTTATAAAACAGAGCTCCCATATGTTCAATTTGTAGCTGTGATTACAGAGGTTATGGTGCAATTTCTCTCTCACAGTGAATCGGAAAATGCGTTCATTTTCGTATTGACGTCCTCGTTCGATTTGTTCATAGGCATAACATTGCAGTTTTCGCATGTGCTGTTGGCATAAATCTCCCTACTCATACTGACGCGCGCTTACACACAAACACACATTCACATAATGCATAAATATGTTTACGCAAACACGCAAGACTCACAGCTATGTATGTATGTATATACACACAATGAAAGTAATTTTGTTAACTGCTTCTTGGTTGAAGACCTCTATTACTATTTATGTCACAAACACACACACACACACACACATACATATATATATATATATATATATATATATATATATATATATATATATATATATATATATATATATATATATGTATATATATGTACGTATATACACACAGGTATCAATGAAAGTAATTTTTGCGTTAACTGCTTTGTGGTTGAAGACCTCTATTACTATTTATGTCATCACTCCGAGAGTGTATGTTGACAAAATGATCGTAAATTCGAGAAAACGAGCAAATTCATTCTTCCATAAATCTTACAAAAATGTTGTGGCTTCAGGTTGCCGTCGGTGGAAGCTATAGATTTTATGCCAAAGACAAAAGTTTGTGAGAACATGGAGACATAAAGGAAATACCGAAAGCGCGCGTTCAGAATGGCTGGGAAAAATGATATAGCTTGGTGGTATACCATGAATCTTTTTCTTTATGATACTGACAATCCTGAGCCTTCGCTCTCTCTCTAGAGATAATAAAGGATAGAAAGAATTTCCAGAAAAAAGAAAGTCTTCGGGGATTATCGATATCAGGTCGTCCTGTACTGCTGCAAAGATTTCGGGTCACGTTCAGTTATTTACTGGCATCGCTGTGGTGGGTAGCTTGCATTCCCTGAGCCTTTGTTTTCATTGCAGTTGATTAAGGGATACAGCACCCGTTGGTTCTCACCGCTGCCTACTGGGGCTTAATCCTGTGAGCCTCCCAAAAGGGCGTGAGGAAGGCAGCGTGAGGGCGGAGGTTCTTTGCTTCTTGGTAGATGGAATGTTTTCGGAAGGAATTCTGCTTTTGCAACCTCAGTGTTTGGAGCGTTCATTACTAATCTGTACTTTATTTTATTTTTGCGTATCGTAAACCTGTACTTCGAGGTTCCTTATCTAGTCCATGTAATCTTTGCTTTACCCCTGTTCGTAATAACTTCTCCTGAATACATTCCTAAACGTACCAGTAACCATACTGATATTTCCCCTCATATTTCACATGGAACTATTTACTTCCTTGAGCTCAGTCATCATATTCACTCGCTCCCGCTTTTCTCACAAGCCATTCCGGATTCTTTCAACGGCCTCTGTGACTTCTTTATCACCTGTTGACACTGTTATCTGCAAACGTTACACCTGTCTGTCTTCATTCACACCATTCTTGTTTACACCACACAGTTAGCCATTTATTTTCTGGTTCTTCTCTCGTTCCTCCGGGCACTCTTACATTTCTGGCAAATAGTCTCGTCCATAAAACGCCAGATGTCAAAGATATTCCTGTGTTGTTGCTCAAGAGCAGCTTGTGGTACGCGTTCCTGGACAGACATAAGTTTTCTTGCAGATTTGGGCCGCTTTTGCATAGACAGATATAGAGGTTTGTAAATGGAAATCTTCAAAGACTTCATTTGTCCACCAGCTTAATCCTAATTTGACAAAATGTAACCGAGATATTTGTGAATGATAAATATAACTGGATTCATCTTCTCTAAATGATGTCGCACGAGGTGCACAAGATACATGAAAGCAAAGTAAGATGATAACAGGTGTAATAAATCAAGTATTTCACTAAAAAAAACTAGTTGTTCCACGGATTAAGTTAAAGTTAACTTTCAGACTCTATTTACTTGAGTAGTAAAAAGAGGAACACCTCAAATAAATTATAACAAAAGAAGACATACACAAAAGTTTTTTTTTTTTTCTACCGTGAAAAATAAAATAGAATTTCGACTCAATATCCCAAAACAAGTTTATCCTTTTAAATTCGTAAAAAGGGATTGAACTAGAAACATTATATATATATATATATATATATATATATATATATATATATATATATATATATATATATATATATATATATATATATAGATATATATATATATATATATATAAAATATATATATGCGCCGAATAAAACGCCATAAGACCACGTCAAAAGGAAAAGACCCTTCTAGAAGAGTAATTTGATTTGAGAGTTGCGACATCCTCAAAAGTGGGACGAATGTTCTTGGAGTGTATCGGTAATAAATAAAGTAACAAGTGATTCAGCTTTATATATATATATATATATATATATATATATATATATATATATATATATATATATATATATATATATATATATATATATATATGTATATATATATATATATTTATATATATATATATATATAGTTCAGTCAAGATTCTCTACGAAAACGAACAAATCTCGCGAGTAAAAACTGGTCTCTTTTAGGCATGTTAAGGGAGCAGAGAAAGAATGAAATATTGCTACATTGAGATAGTCAGAGGGGGGAAGAATCTTGCGTTGAGCTTTTTAGTGAGGCAGAGAGAGAGAGAGAGAGAGAGAGAGAGAGAGAGAGAGAGAGAGAGAAGAAATTATCGCTACAAAGTTCTCCAAAAGAATACAAGAAGCTTTATGATAACCTGATGGGTGACGTTGTCATAACAAAGTTTGAGCGCTACCTTAATTAAAGGACATCTACTCTCGTGCAGATTTTACATAAAATCATATAAGTTTAAAGAAAAAAGTCGTTTAATTGGCGAGCATAAAAAAAGTTCTCCTTCTCAGCGCCAAGGTGGTCAAAACCTACGCTGAATATCTTAAAGAATATTAGAAATAAAAGAAGGAACAACGTACCCCATGTCAGTTTTCGAGGGCTTATGGTCTGGGGTTTGTAGAAGAGAAAGGAGGCTCGAATGACGAGTGTGTCAGCCCAGCAGCTTCGTAATTCCCGGTAATTTCCAATTCCTGCGACTGCTCCCTCAGGCAGAATGAGGAAATTCGTCGATGTATCCTCTGATAAATGCGTTCCATTATCTTTCCATATTTGCATATGATAAACGATGATGTTTTCTTTCGTGACAGCCTAATGAATTTATGGTGCACAGAGGCAATTTTTCTTCATATGCGCAACAGTCTACGATGTGTATTTTGTTTTTGCCTTCTACCGAATAAAAAATGTATCGTGGTTTTTCCCTTCATTCCCCCGGCCCTTTCGTCCGTAATCTATAGATGGGAATTATGTAAATATTCGAGCGTGAGTGAGAGCGCGAATGAGCTTATCTGTTCAATAGCATCGATATGTGATCACTATTTTAAAGGCTGAAGGAAATGTTTGCGTCGTCTGTTCGGAAAATTACCGCTCAAAAGGTGCATATATATTTATACAGCATATATATATATATATATATATATATATATATATATATATATATATATATATATATATATATATATATATATATATATATATATATATATATATATATATATATATATATATATATATATATATATATATTTGTGTGTGTGTTTGTGTGTGTGTGTGTCCAACCACACACACACACACAAACAATGAGTCTTACCTTTCACCCTATGCAGAGCGGCAAGGAAGGATACTATTACAGGTACTT
>NC_089789.1:25326105-25388605 GCF_040412425.1 Macrobrachium rosenbergii
CTATCACCAGAAATAAATTCCTCTAATTCTTCATTGGCCGGACGGAGAATCGAACTCGGGCCTAGCAGAGTGCTAGCCGAGAACTCTACCGATTCGTCCAACGAGGAACTGTTCAAAGACCTCCCTGTTGTGTTTGGCCCAGTGAGAACTTGAATAAATATATTCTAACACATGCGGTTCTATAAAAACATTAATGAAAATATTGTAACACATTATGTTTGACTCGAGGCATCTTAATATTCAACATTAATCATCACATCCCGTGATGATTCCACTGGAAACCACCGAGGGGAAACGACACCTAGCATTACTCGCGGTATGAAAAATGGTCTAAGGTTCTTAATTGCCTCGAAGGTGAAATAAACATATAACACTTTGTATATATATGATTCCCTCGACGCCTTTCAAAAGTCCAATTTCTGGCCACTTCCGTCAAGAAGACTTAGTATTCATCCTACGAAAAAGATAGGTGGAAAGATAAATAGACAGGTAGATAGACAAATAGACAAATAGATATTGAAGTGTGTTGTACTTTACTTTTATTGTTGGCTGGATGGCTCTCTGGGGTGTTATTCATTTGCATATGGCCGAATGGAAAAAGGGATCTGTCCCGGAGGATGACCAACGCATTTGTTTTTTACTGATCAGGAGAAGGAAAAAATTCTTTTATGTTTACGACAGAAAAATACGAAACTTTTGGAATTATAAAACGGGTTCACTCCGTCTTGAGTGCACCTCTGGGTAAAGATTCCGCGTGGTTAATTTTACCATGAAGTAGTTTTATACTCATATTTATTTCAGAGAAGAGCAAAATTTGACTATGAATAGCCTCTTTCATATATACTGCACCTGAAATTACCAGCAAAAGCGCTCCCGAAAAAGTTATACAGGTAAATTTCGTGGATTCTTTTTGAAATCCAATCTTCGTCCCTTTTGGTTATAAAGTTCGGTTCTTCAATAAGAGCAGCGTAAGAGATTTGGTCAAAAATGAAATTTCATCATCAGTGAGTTCAATTTTGATGTTATCGATACCATCCGTACTGTCATAGCTTACATCCAATTTTTGCAAGAAGTCATCGTAATGCGAGTTTCATTATCTTAAAGCTACATTAACAAATTTATTTGTTGCGACATTGGTCACTACTAAATACCGTAAAATTAATACAACTAACAAGCGATTTGCGAATTCCTTCAACAGGCCTACTTCTGGTACCTACAGTCAAGTAGGATATAGCTGCTTTTATAGATAAATAGATAGATAGATTGATAGATAGAAAGATATACTCCTAACTGCACCGCTCGCCCCACCGTATACATATTCAAATCAAGTAAAGAAAGAAAAGTGGGAGTTTGGTGCTGTTCCATGGGACGACATAGTATCAGTTTTTTTACGGATTAGGCGAGACCCAATGTCGTTTACATCTTACATGAAATGAAAGGAACGTTATCAGCCAGTCTCACTCGGCATCACGGGCGCCTTAGCGCAAGATTTCTTTCAGTTTTCTTTGTCGGTTCGAAATTTCGTAATTGTTTAGAGAAATAAATCGGATTTTACTGTGACTGAGAATCTATTCCGTGTGAGATATACCTTTAAGAAACGGCAAAGTCTATTCATAAGAGAGAGTTTGAACGTAATTTTTCTTTATATTTCCACAGGTTTATTCTGCATCCTCTCTGGGATTGTAGAGAGTTAGTGTCGCTATCGAAATCGGAGCTTCATAGGAAATTTAGTGACGTGATTAATTTGGGCAGATCAGTAATGGAATAAAATATGCTATTCCAATACGCTACGCGGTACTAATAAATTTGAAGGAAGAATACGTATCAGTCCTTTCAGTAAGCAATTGCAGTTTTGATTAGTCATTCCTAATCAATGATTGCTTTTTAAATCCAATGATAACACAATATTCACCAGAGATTTATGAACACTTGATACAGCGCATTTAAATGCCATGTGCTCCCTGTCACCTTCCATTCCCATTAGTTTCATTTCGTTGAACCTTTAATGAAGAATAAACATGTTCCGACAATTTTAAAAGCCTTTTCAACAGAACATATTTTTATTTTGATTCAACTGCTGAATTGTTTTACTGAGAAATAATAGTAGCAATATCTATCATCAGCATTATCGCCATGCAACGCACTGGTTTCTGTGAAATAATAATAATAATAATAATAATAATAATAATAATAATAATAATAATAATAATAATATATCGTATTTATTATTTTGCAGGTATTATAGTGAACAGGCAATCTTCCACAGAACGCAGTGCGCTTGTGGCAAAAAGGAATTCTTTTGGCGTTGCTTCTACAATCTCACTTCCTTCGCCTTGTAAGACACAAAGCATCAATAAAAATAATGATACTATAGAAAACTATTTAAGTCCTCGGTTCCTTTTCTATATATCTTCATAACAGATAAGATACATGAGTTTCAAAGATGTTAACATTTTGGTTTAAGAAATGGTCGTATTTCTTGGTTTATGAGTTTTTCATCAATAAAAAAATGAAACGCTTTGTATCAAGACCTATTTTTGTACCTCTAACAAATATTAATTTTCAGGATACGTGGCCTTTATTCTTGTAACGCCAGTTTAATATAAACCAATCAGCCATAACACCCATCGTGCCGAAAACCTGGGTGTGTTTTGGATTATGACTGAATTAGATTTCCAACACTATTTTGGGAATCATTTGTTACGTATTTGAGTCTTGGGGCATCAATTATATTCTGTAATTAACTTTTGAAAGTTATTGTTATTATCATTGTGTGTAGGTGGATAAATAGAGAAACAAAGTCTTGTTGGAATACAAAAGTCATAAAACGGCAGACCTAATGTTCACGTGCTTCCGTAAACATTTCAGTCATATGACAACGCGAAACCTAGAGACCAAATTTTTATATTTTCAGCTAGACGATATGCAGTCGTGTTGCAGAGAGAGTACGTTGCACTCAACCAGTTTTGCATAATTGTATAACCAGTATGCATCTAAAAAGGAAACCTGAGCTTATTAGCAAGGGAAATGCTTCGGGGAATATTCTAATTTAAATCCGGGTTGTGTAGCCGACGCTCCAAATTGAGTTAAAAAGAATGGCCATAGCTAATCATGACTGCATGACGTCAGAGTTGGACTTGCAATTTTAATGAAATATTGTAGCTGTAGATATGCATATATATACTGTTTATACATATATATATATATATATATATATATATATATATATATATATATATATATATATATATATATATATATATATATATTTTTATATACAGTATATATAATTGAACATCTCACTGAGTACAGTCCAATTCTGACCTCATCCAGTCGCGTGATTAATTATAACCCGCCCCCTTTTTTTTATAACTCAGTCTGGAGCGTCGGCTACACAACTCGGATTTAAATTAGAATATTCCCTCCAGAAGTATTTCTCTTCCTGTTAAGTGCTGATTTCCTTTTCAGAAGCTTAGTGTAGACTCTGTGTACACAAGATCCCTTATATACATACGTACATGTATGTATATGTGTGTATATATATATATATATATATATATATATATATATATATATATATATATATATATATATATATATATATATATATATATATATATATATACATGAGGCTTAGTTGGAGATCCTCATAAGCATGAAACTGTCTCAATCTTTTCATTCCCAAGTGACTCTTGACTTAAGCTTAGTATTCTATAGGTCATGGATCAGAAGGAACTCAGTGTTCTAACTGCTTGATTACTGTGCAAGGAAATACAGCGAAAACAAACACAAAATTACAATTTGCCATAACGCACCTCAGGAGAGACAAATTATTCGGCTGCAGCGTTCCTGGAATGATAAATTTTATGGGTTTCCCGAATGCTCTAATGCCGCTGGCCCGGTCAGCTGAACCCATTGCACCGAAATTGTTGCAGGGATGAATAGTAAAGTTATGTCGCAATATTAATACATATCAAATCTGTCCAATACAAGTTAAAATTACATGGCGGCGAAGAAAGACAACGGCATGCGCCTATAACTGTTGTCTTTCTTTCTTCCCAGTATCGTTGATTTCTCTCACTTTTATCTTAGGCCTACTTAACCTACTGTACTTTAATATTAACATTTACCCAAATCAGGATACCATATAAAACACTGCAAAGGCTACTTGAACTTCACCATCTCTGCGGCAAATGCTGCTTCCCTAGCCTGTGATGTAAGCATGTTAGCATGTGTAATTTCCTCTCACATAAACAGGCACACAGGCACACACACACACACACGCTGTATCTAAATAATTCCATAATTTTGAGCACATCAGAGAGATTTTACATCGTTAATAGAAATAAAGTAAAATATGCAATAACAAAACGGTACATGTATTACTGATCGCAGCAAACGACGCATTCAAACAATCTTAACCTATATTAACCAAGAGCAAAGGTAGTATATCTAGCTCTGTTATTAATTTGTATCCATTGCATAATGTAGGGACCACATTTCAAACCGAACTTCTTGCAAGAATTTATCTGAAAAATATCTCCAGCAAACTCTGCAATGGACTGATTGTTAACAGCTGCGTTTGACATAATATATATACTGTATATATATATATATATATATATATATATATATATATATATATATATATATATATATATATATATATATATTATATATATATATATATATATATATATATATATATTATATATATATTATATATATATATATATATATATATATATATATATATATATATATATATATATATATATATATATATATATATCAGAGTGCTTAAAGCTTAGAGAGATCAAATTTTGTTTCAAATTTGAGTGAAAAATAGACCTTCAGACAGAATGGAAGATTTTCACGATTTTTGTTGCTTCGTGGCCCTTTGTTATGCCCCTAATGATGTTGTTTCATTATGAATCATAACAATAATAACACTCCAAGGTACACTAGGGAATTATTTAGGCACAGGTTATTGAGACTATGCTCTCATACACTATCAGATGTTTTAGTTCGTGTAATTAATCATATATTAAAAGGAAAAAATAATAATAACGACAGCAATAAGATGGTGAACAAGTAGAGAAGGCGAATTTCCCCCTCGAACGCCATCTTTAAATGAGATTTCAGCAAAGCTTCTTAAACCCAATGATCAATGGAGCACATCAATAAAACTTATGTAAAGACATACACAAAGAGAGAGAGGAGAGAGAGAGAGAGAGAGAGAGAGAGAGAGAGAGAGAGCGAGAGAGAGAGAGAGAGAGTAAAAAATTTTGCTCAGAGTTACCTCTTCGTTGCTTGCTTGAAGCTCATAATGCTCGCTCATGCATCTCTTTGAGGTAAGCTCTCTGGCTAATGGCCTTCTTCTGCCTTCTCTCGTCTTTCCTGATAAGTTGTTGACTTCTCTCAAACCTAAATTCCTCACAAATATTTATGTGCACGAAAGGAAAGGAAAAGTCCATTGAAATTTCCACTATTTCATACTTCGGAATACTGATGTTAAACAAAGAAATGGTATCAGAGAAAGATCCTGGAGATTTCCCATGATGCTTTACAAGACAGGCTTCCTTGGCTATGGCTGGAATTTAGTTGCTGTTTCCTTTTCCCTTCAAGGGAACAGCTCCTCCACTCTGTCCAAGAGAGCCACAACCTACTTCTCTGAGGATTATTGAGCGTAGTCATTTTGTTGTCCATTCCCGTTAAATGTCGAAGTGCATGTGGCAGCTGTTGTTTTAAGGCAACATTTTCCAGCCTAGGAGTTAGTAAATGGAGGAGCATACTAGTATATTTTAGGCCAGAAGTGATCCAGAATGTGGCATATATTATTTTAAATAAAAGTGTTGCCTTAAAGTAATATATGCCACCTCTTGAATTACTTCTATCCCTAGACCATAATGGATTCACTCTGTTGTAGGTAAACACTTCTGGTGAGTATTGTCAAGGGCTGGCGATGTGAGGTCACCACAACTTTAGCCGAGTGATGCAAATTATGCTTTCCATTCTCCTTGAACTGTATCTTGTGAACTGATTCTTCAAAAGCAGCGTTACATTGTTTAATATTTAATATTAATAACGGTTTAACAAGCTCCTACCTGGCCACAAAAACTTTTTTTTCTCATTATAACCTAATTGTTGACATAATCACAAAATTCATCCTTTTATTTTCATCATTATGAGAAAATGATGAGTAATTATGTTAAATAATAGAATAAGAAAAACATCAAGAAAAACACTCCATGATGACAGCTGACCTTCCATTATGAGGAAGCTTTTAGGACTCAGCGACTCCACACTCATCTGATATGGAGCCTTCTTCTTTTTCCTTGACCTTTAACCATTGCTTCTATTAATTAACTATTCCATTGCGTCCTCTCTCCGTTTTTTGGGCTTACTTTCAAACTCCCCTCCTCTGTCCTTCATAAAGCCTTTGTGCCGTTTCAATAATGCACTGGCTTCTCCCTTTCCCCCGCCCTAAGCCCAGAATTTGTCTCAAAGCTTTAAATGATGTGGTCTCCAGCCGTTTTTGTTCCCTTGTGTGCCCAGTGCTTGTTAGTGTCAGCCCTTCTGTCTCTCTTTCTCTCTCTCTCTCTCTCTCTATTCCCACACCTCTCCCCTTCTCTCTCACTTCCTGATCTCTCTTATGTTTCATTCTTTTCACGTACATATTCTTGCCTTATTTTTGTTTTCATTTATTGTCATTATCACTCTCGAGTTCACGTAACAAATCAATGTATTATTCTATCAATCTTTACGTTCTGGTTCATTTATTTTTTAACTCTTCCACTGAAAGGTAAAAGGGGCCCACCAGACGAAACAAGAGAAGGCCAATAGCTAATTTACTAGAAGAAAAAAATAAAAAAAAAAAAAGGTCAGAATCTTTGTAATAATTTAGCAGGTCTGAGACCTCATAATTACCACCCAGTTCAATCTCCTACTTGATATATATATATATATATATATATATATATATATATATATATATATATATATATATATATATATATATACATATATACATATATATATATATATATATATATATATATATATATATATATACATATATATGTACATATATATATGTATATATATATATATAAATATATATATGTATATATATATATATATATATATATATATATATATATATATATATATATATATATATATATATATATCACATGTATGCATGTGTGTAACCCAGTATATCTTCAGTTAAATTAATTGATTGATATATTTTGTATATGCATGAATGTATGTATACACATATACATACGTAATTTATTCCCGAGGTACAGTGAATTGGATATTAATCGATATTTATGGATAAACATTTTTTAACAAATAAATCACGCATGTATTAGTGACGGAAATTCATACATAAATACATACATGCATATATAGAGTATATGTACACATACATACATACATACACACACACACATTATATATACATATGTGTGTGTGTTGTGTTTGTGGCATGTAATTATGTATGAATTTTCGTCGCTGGTACATGCGTGACTTTTTATATTTACAAATATTAAGCCAGAAATAGAGTTTAATGTCAAATTCACTATACCTCGAGAATGACTTACGTATTAATAGATACAGTATATACATTTATACATACATACATACATATATATATATATATATATATATATATATATATATATATATATATATATATATATATATATACATAAAAACATATCTTATTTCACAATGAACACCGTTTTCGGAGAAAAATACATGGAATAAAATGAAAATAGAACTAAAGTAAGTAAAAAAATTAAAATTCATAAATTTCATTATTACCAGAATGAAAAAAGAAAATAAGGGTTTCTTTACAAGCACAAAAAAATATAGGTAAAAAGAAAAGGCATGCCCATCTTAAAAGCAAAGGGTAAAATAAAAAAAATAAAAAATTATGTTGCTTTTCCGTTTCCAAGGGTGGGTTTCATTTTAATTCTCAAACGACTTTGTGCTGGAGCTCCATAATAAGCGAAGGAATGCAATGGGCAGAACAGAAAGAGAATCAGCTGGTATACCAGACGGTCATTTGTTTGTGCAGGTTCATGAGTGGCGCCCTGAGGTGGTTCTGCTAATGGCCAATACTCGATGTTCTAATTGATCTTCCATTGTTAGTTGGTTTTGCTAATGGCCTTTTCGAATTGGCGTCCCGTTGTAAGTTGAATTTGGTATTGGGCTTCTCGTTCTAATTGATTTCCCGTTAAGTTCAGACCATCTTCCATTTAGCCTCTAGACGGCGTTAAGAAATGTTGTAATCATTTTTAAGGGGGTCTTCGATAAGAGTACTGACCACTTCCGATTCTTCTAGGAAATATATCCGAGTCTTATTCAAAATACAGTGCTTAGTTTATTCGCCGACTTGTATTCTAACAAAAGCGATATGAATGGGTTCTCAAGAGGGCCTTTCTCTGATTACAATTCTTTACTACATGTGTATGTAAGTGTAAATAATAAGTTACTCTGGTACCAAAAAAAGGATAAAATAATGATTATTGCTTTAGTAAACAAAAACTTCAAAGAAACAGTGGCGTTGTCCAAAATGCTGAATTCTTTTATACACCCAGCCACCCATAAGAGAGAAAAGAAAGCTAAGCAATATCCTGTCATTCAGGAATTTACGAGAAAAATGCTTGTGTACCATGCGATCTTCTTTTTTTTTTTAAACGACAAAGTTACTACTATTTTTCAAGTCGAAGTGTGAATGAATTTTGACTAGGAATTTCCTGTTATTCAATTTTTTTCTGTAAATTGATAATATGGTAGTACTTATAAGAACCATTTCCTTTTTCTGCTTCCTATGGTACTCTCGGATATGAGTTTTAACCATCGAATTTATAATGTCAATATTTTTTTAAAAATTGAAAAATATGTTTGAACGTTGCATGTTTATCTAGTCTGTTAATACTTGGAATTTACTTCTTGAGTAATCTCATTGATTTATAATAATAATAATAATAATAATAATAATAATAATAATAATAATATTATTATTATTTATTATTATTATTATTATTATTATTATATTATTATATTATTATTATTATTATTATTATTATTGATAGGACAAACCTACTCCTTGGGATTTTTTCATCAGCTATTTTCAGGCGAGTTCGCTTGCTTACTAGTATCATTATTATCATTCCACCGGCTTCGCAGTGAACAAGTTTTAAAGATTACGTGGCTGGCAGCCTCCTTCCAAGAACGTAAAGCCCCTGTGCGACAAAGGAAGTCTCATAATATTCCTTCATCAAAATAAGTTTCGCCGCCTTAAAGATTTCACAGCGTCAGCAAAATGGTGTTAAAGAGAATCTTTTACGTCCTCTTGCTTTTGCATAGGGATCAATGCTTAAAAAATTGGTGGATGTTTGGAACAAAAATAGACCCCCAAACTAAACATATTTTCATGTCTTTCTACTGTTCCCTACCCTTGCAGAATGTTCAGTAAGAATGCATGATCACTATGAATAATAATAATAATAATAATACTAATAATAATAATAATAATAATAATAACAACAACAATAACAACAATAATAATAATAATAATAATAATAATAATAATAATAACACAACAATAATAATAATAATAATAATAATAATAATAATAATAATAATAATAATAATAATAATAATAATAATAATAACAGGTTTAATAAGAAAAAAAGAAGACGAAATTTCATTTCGACCGCCATCTTAAATCAAAAGGAGACTTCAGCTAAGCTTTGATCGGTGGGCACATCAATACGACTTTTCTGTGGAGAGAGCGAGAGAGAGAGAGAGAGAGAATACAAAGTTTGCCCAGAATTACGTCTTCGTTGCTTGCTTGAAGCTCATAATGCACGCTCATGCATCTCTTTGAGGTAAGCTTTCTGGCTAATGGCCTTCTTGTGCCTTCTCTCGTCTTTCCTGATGAATCGCCGAGTCCCCCCAGACCCAAATTCTTCACGAAATTCAAGTGCTCCGCGAGATGAGTTGAAATTATCCTTAGCGCAGCTTGATAAAGGTAAACACCGTTTTCACCCAATTTCCACTTTTCCATGCTGCCAGCAAATGAGAAACCTTCAGGAACACTGATTACTTCACCCACGTTCAAAAGGACGGTGGGAGGTGCATCTGCTAACACAGACTTTTTTTCTCCAGAAAAGTCAAAATAGGTTGATAGGTATTTAATCTATTACTTTACTTGTTTTTTTATGGCAGAACAGATGATTACTTTGATAGATTTTACGCTGTCATTCAACTTTTTTAATGTTGTAATATCACATTCATCTCATTTACATTTAAAACGACTTCTAATTTATATGCAAGCACGACCTGTATGTATACATATACATATTTTCATGATGCTGCCTTGTCATACATATATCCTCCTATAATTCTGATACATTTACTCATTCATTTATCATGTATTATGTGTAATAATAATAATTATTGAAATATCGTATATAGAGTAATGTCAGATCTCAAAAGAATTAGTGCTTTAGATGACTTAACAACGTAATTTAGAATGAATAATTTCTTTCCTGATAAAAATGTAGTATATGACGAACACGTGTGTCCTAGAGAGGGGTTTGTTCCACTTCATCTGTCACCAGTTCAGATAAGAGAAGGCGTTGTGTTGGGTTTTTCGCTTTGTTTTAATTCACGCGATATCAGGTCGGGAACAACAATTGCAGTCTGTTTGAGCATGTTTAATGTTACATACATGGCTCTGGTCATGTATGCAGTTTTGAGAGTAAGATCTCATGATCGATTGCATCATGTATTGTCCCTGTTGCGTTCAAAACGTGTTGCTTTCATATCTCGTCCCCAAAATGCCTTTCTGACGTCATATGTTTCATTTCATACTGAAATCTAATTTTTGTTCTTTCTTATTTGAGAGACCATTAGCTCCGGTTCCCTCTCTCTCTCTCTCTCTCTCTCTCTCATTATTAAAAGAGAAGTTATTAACGTAGAATATTTGTGGTCACTAGTATTAAACTTAACTTTTGAGATCTGAGTATAGGAAAAGTGTAAACTTTGGTTGTAACGGTGCCTGATAAAAAAAGTGTGCCTTGTGAATCGAGATCAGCTGAATATCCTGTGATTTTTCAAAGGTTTTCACAAGCTTGTGTAAGGTAAGGTGAATTTTACTTATTATTACCATGGTATTATAAGGTGTGTTAGGAAAATTTTTGCCTTAGTGAAATTGTTATTGATAAATCTTTTGTGTATTTTTGTGTTTCTTGTGTTTGCAATTTCTTGATTTTTGTTGGTGATTTAACATTTATTTACTTAGCATTTTAAATATTTCCTAATAATTTAACATTGCATACTTGATTTAATTTTTATATTATATTTGTATTTTTATATATATGTATATTTATGTATATATACTATTTATATAATACTATATATATAAGAATTATATTAAGTATACCTTAGTTTTACCAGACCACTAAGCTGATTAACAGCTCTCTCTATAAATCTCTCTATATATATATATATATATATATATATATATATATATATATATATATATATATATTACACATAATAAGTTTAATACAAAAATCATAATTCTGTGTGGCTGGTACAAAATGCTTGTGGGAGAGGTTGTGGGATTAAAGTAAAATTTACTCATATAGATGTATGTATATATACAAACATACATACATACATACATATACACACAAATATATATATATATATATATATATATATATATATATATATATATATATATCACGTACACTTTCATACATACAGACACGCACAAATAGGTTAGCTTAGTGAACCTGTTGTGCTTAGATAATAGGTTAATGACATATTCTCACAAAATAGACCACAAGAACTACCATGGAAGGCGGGGGGTGGGGGGGGGGGAGGGGGGTCCAGATGACTAGTGAAAGGAAGTGAACTTAGTTCCCGAAATATACAATGAGTCTTTGGCAATCTAAGGCTAAGCAACAACTTTAAGTAGCTAGTGATTATTTGAGTACGAGTTTGTTGGCCCGTGCCACACATGCTGGAACTCGACGCTGCTGTCTCCCCTACCCTCCCGATCCCCTACCTACCCCGCCCGCTTCCGGGGCGGACAAACAGATTTGTAGGAGGGGGTTGGATGTCTCCCCACCCTCCCATTCCCCTACCTACCCCGCCCCTATCCGGGGCAGACTAACAGGTTTGCAGGAAGAGGGTGGATGTCTCCCTAACCCTCCCGTTCCCCTACCAACCCCGCCCCCACCTGGTACAGACAAACCGGTTTGCAGGGGGTGGGTGGCTGTTTCATGTGTCCCTACTGTCACCCAGGGGAGGACAAACAAGATCCACTCAGATTTTATTATTATAGATAGATAGATGTTGAACTGCAGCCAAGTTAGGGGCAAAAGACCAACAGCTTCAAGAAAATATACTTAATGAGGACCGGAAAATTCACATATTCTAAGGCCAGAAAGAATGAGAAACGATATAGTGAAGCTAATAACATATGTAGATCAGATAATTATGATGGGAAGGTGGAAATGACTGGAACATGTCCTTCGCACCACCCTTGGGAAAATAGTGCGTGGTGTCAGCTGGGCTGCTGTGTTCCTCAGACATATTTGCATTACTGTTAGACTGAAAGCTGAAGATGAGTGGAGATTTGTAGAAGTGAAAGCCGAGTAAAAATTGAGTGGCGGAGTTTCACAAGGTATATATATATATATATATATATATATATATATATATATATATATATATATATACATATATATATATATATATATATATATACTGTATATATATATATATATATATATATTATATATATATATATATATATATATATATATATATATATATATATATATATATATATATATATATTTTATATATATATATATATATACATATATATATATATATATATATATATATATATATATATATATATGTATATATATATATATATATATATATATATATATATATATATATATATGTATATATATATATATATATATATATATATATATATATATATATATATATATATATATATATATATATATACCCAAAATACTTTATGTATTTCGTATATGAAAATTATATTGAAGTTCTCTTTACTATGTGAGACTTGTGAGAAAGACTGTGTAGACAAAGTAAACAGGAGTTAGAGAAATACTTTCTATTTTATCTGCGAAACTGGCATTTAAGATTAATGTTGGGCTTTGCGATTTATGTCGACTTATCTTGTTCTCCTTTTTCGCCAGTATCCTAAATAAAAGTGAAAATGGATAAAAATATCTAAAACAGAACACTGAATTCACTTCAAAGTGATTCAAAAGCTTTTATCTTGCTATCGCTTATGTATTCGTGCAATGAAAATAAGAAAATTATTTTTAGGCGCGAAGCGTAAGTTGAAAATAACATTTGAAGTTATCGTCCCTCAAGCCCACCGCTGTTCAAAGATATGAGTAAATAGTAATGTTCTTTTGAAGACTTATAAATCTTCTTACGTCTTTCCTGAGTACCTGGGTGTTAGCTATACCATTCCTAGTATCCCAGATAATTCTCCATTAGTTATTCCTTTTTGATTAGTGCATTTTATCTTTGACTCATATGGTTTTCCTTACAATCTCTGCCTTGCTCTTGTTGACTGTCCGATTCTTGGTAACATTTTCAACTAGGTCTAGCTTTCATATCCAATAAAGATCTAACTGAGTTTTCACACTACACATTAATCATTCATGTTCTCACCATTTCCCTAATCTATTGAGGTCTGTTAAGCTCCCTACACATGCAGTTACATTTTGGAAAAGTGTGATCTAAACAAGTCTAAAGAGTGAGGTATTTTAATTTATTCTTCCATCTATCACTCAGAAAACCATACGAGGCTTTGCCTACCCCACCGCCAAATCAAAGTCCTTCAAAGTACTTAAGGCACCAGAAAACCAAACCTTGGATTCTTCACTACTTAAGGCATCATGTAAGCTGAGTCTCATTAACAGCCGGGGTTTTAATAGCCTTGGTTGGATAGATATTTCATGTATTGCTTAGCCTCAATACATGAGGATAAAGAAATATTATTTTCTTTCTCTTCAAATTTAGTACTTTTTCTCCTTCTTTCTTATATTCGGTGGCAACTGCAGACCTACACTCAATTATCTGATCCTGAGCCCCGTGATAGAAGTTATTTTGTATTATTCTTGCAATCAAAATTTGTCAACAAATTATGATGCGTTTCATTTTATTTCAATCACTGTTGCAAGGCATTATTTCTAGATTTGTACCGTATGAAGAAAATCATCACTATTCAGAGTATTTTATCCCCACAATAACCCTTTACCTTTAATACTGTAAGTACCTTCAGAGTTCAACTGCTCCGCGCTCTTTTGCTTTGATGATGCATTGTCTTTCTCCTTCCTTCTACCGTTGCTTCTATTCATTCAGCATTCCGCTGCCTCCATCTCCAGCTGGCCCCTAACCATATTCATTCTTATTCCACTAACTCCCCTCCTCGGCTCTTCACGGAACTTTTGTAAAACTTAAATTATTCACCGCCTTCTCCCTTTCTCTGGCTTTAAGCCCAGAGTTTGTCTCAACACTTTTAATGTTGAGGCCTTGGCCCGGTTTTCTTCCATTGTGTAGCCACTAGTTCTTGGTTTTAACTCTCTCTCTCTCTCTCTCTCTCTCTCTCTCCTCTCTCTCTCTCTCTCTCTCTCTCTCTCTCTTTCTGTTAACTTAGCCTTTTGAAATATGTGTTTTTGCATTATTTATTTCGTTTTTGTGCTGAGTAGAACCCCTACGCTCACTTTACTACTCACTTTAGGGTTGCATGTTGTCATTTAGCAGACCCAGGAATCTAATAATTCTCTTTCCAGTTGGGAAAATCATTAACGTGGTGCCTCTTTCAGTGTATTTCTGTTCAGTCTCCCTATTTCTTCCTCTTTCTCCTTATATTGGTGCTTTTTAAAATCACATAGAAATACACACACACACACACACACACACACACACACACACATATATATATATATATATATATATATATATATATATATATATATATATATATATATGTATGTATGTATGTATGTATATATATACGTATATGTAACACTTCTATCATGGAAATAAAACGATACATAAATTATTTAGAGTAAATGGACCGGAAAAAAGCTATACAGAGAAGAAGGGGAGTGAAAGTTCTTTCTACTTTTCTTTAATGTATCCGAGAGAGAGAGAGAGAGAGAGAGAGAGAGAGAGAGAGAGAGAGAGAGAGAGGAGAATGTGTGTTGCGCGCGCGCTTGAGAGTTGAAGCATGTGAAGTTTTTTTTTTTTTTACAAAATCATCTTTGTTCCAAACTGGGTATGGTTTCAGGCCAAACACCAATGGTCTGACAAACAAAATACTCAGAAAAAATACTGTAATGCATGATTTGAAAATGGGACTGACAAGTTCTTGCTAATGCGAGCTGCATAATGATCAAAATAATAGTAAGAATTGATGATATATGTTTAAATGTGAAAGCAGCAATAAACAGATAAATGTCTGCACAAGATGTCAGGACTAGCAAAACGGAAGTTCCGCTGGTTTTTAGTTTTCTGTAAAAGAAAACTATTGTGCCGGCTTTGTCTGTCCGTCCGCACTTTTTTCTGTCCGCACTTTTTCTGTCCGCTCTCAGTTCTTAAAAACTACTGAACTGAGACGGCTGCAAATTGGTATGTTGATCTTCCACCCTCCAATCATCAAACATACCAAATGACAGCCCTCTAGCCTTAGTAATTTTTATTTTCTTTAAGGTTAAAGTTAGCCAATATCGTGCTTCTGGCAACGTTATAAGACAGGCCACCACCGGGCCGTGGTTAAAGTTTATTGGACCGCGGCTCATACAGCATTTTACCGAGACCACCGAAGGATAGATCTGTTTTCAGTAGCCTTGATTATATGCTGTAGCGTCTGTACAGAAAACTCGATTGCGCCGAAGAAACTTCGGCGGAATTTTTACTCGTTTTATTCTGTGACCAGTTCTTCGTTGGACGATTCGGTAGAATTCTCGCCTAGCATTCTGCTAGACCCGAGTTCGAGTCTCCGACCGGCCAATGAAGAATTAGAGGAATTTATTTCTGGTGATAGAAATTCATTTCTCAGGTATAATGTGGTTCGGATTCCACAATGAGCTGTAGGTCCCGTTGCTAGGTAACCAATTGGTTCTTAGCCACGAAAATAAGCTAATCTGGGCCAGCCCTGGAGAGCTGTCAATCAGCTCAGTGGTCTGGTTAAACTAAGGTATATTTAACTTTTTATTCCGTGACCAGAGACCTATTCATGATTATTCCCGTGGTCCCATCAATGTCTGCAACGTCCCCTGCACAAAGACGCTGCTAATTATATTCCTCGTTGCAGGATCACACACGTGCAGGCAATATCATATACTGAGAACGTGACATCAAAGGTGCATGCTTGAGGCACTCTTGCCGATGTCAAAATCACGTCACCGCGTCAGCGTAAACAGCGTTACGAAATCCAATCTTCTCCAACCCATAGGAATAACCAACCATCGTGCAGATAGTTAAATATCACAGCCAGGTAGCCAGTGCACGTTGTAATACCACCAATCTATCATCTCACCGCTTTATGTACTTAGTTTAGTTCTGATGTAAAAAGAAGGAGGCTTGTTTGGGGTTGATCTGACATGGACGGCTGAGGTTGATGAGGCTCCCGTGGACAGGGAACGATTATCGTAGTGTGATGAGGCTCCCGTGGACAGGGAACGATTATCGTAGTGTTTCCACGTGGCCTCCGGATGGGGCACCATCAAGAGTCAAGGCAAAATTGGGTTTAATTCGAATCCATGATTTTCAAATGATAAACTCGCATCTAATTGCTACATGGATCAACCGTTATCATCGATATGTTGTAAGGAGGTTTATGATGGCTTATTGGTTCTAATTGATCTTTCGATAATCTCAAGAATTCTAACATATACTTTTAACCTCCAGTTGAGTTTGTTTATCTATATTTCTTTCAAATAATTTTCAGCGAGATTCTTTATATATAACAATGCCAACCACATTCAGTTATTCTCTAAAGGTCGTTAACATTTCTTGAAACAACAACTCAAATTAGAATATTTTCCAGAATATAAGACTAAGCTTAAACGCCCTTATGAATTTGAACTAAAGATTTGGCGGTGAGAACCCGGAGAGGAAAAGGATTAATGATTCCTCTCCGTTTGATGAGCCCTGTAGGGGATTGCTTTGATCACAATGGTTCGTTTAAAGTACAGATTAATGGGTGGCATTTCAAGGGGAACAGTTAATGAGTGATACAGGTGTCGACAAAGGGGTTAGCTAATTATGATTGCTTGAGGGAATTGCAACACATAAAAGGAGCAATTAAACAGTTTTACATAATGAAGCATCCCTATCACGTGAGACAATCAATAAGGCTAAATAATGTTCCTGTCCTTCAGGAATTTTCGAGAGAGAAAATGGTTCTGTGCATATTTTAACTAATTTTTGGGAGCGACCTAATTCCTGGTCATTTTTCAAAGTGATGGGCAGTTGAATCTAAAATAGTGTTTCCGTGCATTTTGTCCTTGTAAATGTTATTGAATTTTCAAGATTTTGTTTGTTTGTTTGCAAAGCAAAATGTTTTGTTTAAGCTTGTATACTAAAGTGAAATTGATTAGGTTCTATTTTTGCACTTTTGCAGTGGTCAATCCGTCTCCTGAATTCCAGACCTCATTTAAACCGACTTTATAACGAAACACGTCATGGTAACGTCGCGAAGCAGCCGCTATAGCAGATTCCGAAGGTAAAAAAAAGAAGAAACTAACGAATTAATGAGGAAATTCGCATTTGAACGAATAAAAAAATGAAAGACCATCCAGCTTGCGCGTCGGGCTCAGCCAACTACTACCTGTACGACCAAGGCATTGCTACTAAGCATGCCCCGGATCGCAAATAATTTATACTTTTAAAGCATTGCGTTATGCCAGATCTATTATAAAATATTGTATATTAAATTTAAGACTTTGTGACAATGCATTTATAGAATAAGACGATTTATATTTAAAAGTAATAACAGTTAGGTTTACACCGGTAGTGATATATGGCAACAATTCCTTTCGCGTAGCAGTGGGAGAAGTTTAATGACGTCACCAACAGAAAAGTTGGCGGTTTTCCACCCTTAACCCATAAAGCTACTGAAGGAAGAGGTGACGTAACCTGTAAAAACGAAAATTTAATGTGTTTTGTCTGTGTTTGTATGTCTGTCACGGTGTAGAGGTTTGATTTTGAGTTATAAACATTTCTTGGGTGACATAGAGGCCGTGTGCAAAATTTTGTCTAGGTCTGTCAAGCGGTTCGGATTTCTATAGCGTCCACACAAATATATAAACATTCACTTTTATATAATAGATACGTATATATATATATATATATATATATATATATATATATATATATATATATATATATATATATATATATATATATATATATGCATCGCCTCCAGTGCAATGATGATGAAGCACTCTGTCAAGCAAGCTTCAAAAGTCTTGTGGTACTTTACTGATTAAAACAGCATCTTCTGCATTTTCTGCGTTTTCCCAATATTATCGTTACGCCCAAATAAACCCCGCTCTTCCATCTCCAACCAACATTTTTTTTTATTAGAAAATCTTCAGTCAGCTTTGCTTATTTTACGGGCATCCCAGAGGGACGCAAAACCTTCCATAATATTGGTTTTTGGACGCCCTTTAATGCCTTCTCGTTATGTACAAAAGCCTTAACATAAATATTTGATTTAGGCTGTTCCTGCCTTTACTGTACGTCATACACACACACACACACACCACAATCTCTCTCTCTCTCTCTCTCTCTCTCTCTCTCTCTCTCTCTCTCTCTCTCTCTCTCTCTCTCTCCTGCGGTTTTCTTTTACAGGGGCGCTGAATGTTGAAAATTGGTTATGCGTTCTGTGTATTTTATTGTGCAATAACAGGTATAGATAACAATAAACTATATATCATTTGAATGCAGTTTACCTCAGTTTTTTATGACGCACAAAATTTAGGATCTTTATCACTTTTTGGTTACTTATTATATGCAGCTAAATATAGACATCATTATCAGATACTTTATAGCATCATTCTGTTTTTTCTTTAAAGTAATATAATAATTTACTACTTCCCAGCTTCCAAAACAAACCATAAAAGGTACAATAAAAGGGAAACTACTCAAACACAAAAGAATAAAAATTTATAATCAAGATCACCGGAAATACTGTATCATTTCAGTGTGATTGTCAAACAACTGTGATTAATATTGATCAAGTATTGGCAATTCCAAAGACTGATCTTAGTTTGGTAAGCTGGAAGTTTTTTGTAAATCTATATTATTATATATTTATTTGGCATACATATTTATGGCAAACTGTGAAAAATATTGTTTTTAGCTAATTTCCATCAGTCACTGGATTTTTTTTATATGGAACCAAAATCAGCAGCATAAAAGGGACACTAACTTTTCACAAAGCAATCAAAAGAAAAGACTACTGAGCGAATTTCAGACCACAAAGTCAAAACTTTTGATCGAGAATCATTAAAATCTTTTCATCTTTTCCTTGCGTCTCACTCTGCAGTAGCTGGCATGAACACATACCTACATACATAGCTGTATGTATGTATGTATGTATGTATGTATGTATGTATGTATGTATGTATGTATGTATGTATGTATGTATAAATTGAAAGAGAATTTATTGTAGTTTTGTACAATGCAAAACAAATTTGTACATTACTGTCACATACTTTGGCTAACATTTTATAAAGAGGGCTAAAAATATTTGTTTTTGGCTAACTTGTCACTTCTAAGTTTCATTTTTTCCATTTTGTGAAATACGAAGTGAAACTATTCAGCTTTAAAACAACACCAGAGTAAGCAGTATACCACGAAACATAGCTTTACACAGATCACAAAGTTGTCGGTGACAAAAATCCCATAAGTTTGAAACAGTCATGACTTGACCTTGTCTGAAACATGAGAGTTAACAACTACTGACATCTGCTTTCATATTCCTGAGATGTTAAAGAGGGTCTCTTGCTTGGGAAAACGCTTTTATTATCAGAGAGAAAGCGAAGATTCATTTTCTGATTATCCACATTAAGAATAAAACGCAGTCTTTGCAAACACTTGAAATCTGAGAGAGAGAAAATGTAAACATTTGATGAATCTGAGGCCTTTGTCTTATTAGCTGTATGTCTGCGCCGTAGCTAGTTGAAAATCTCCTTGAGACATAAACAAAACTCTGCAAAAACATTAAAACCATAAAGCCTAAAAAATGCATAAATACTTCTTTTATAGATTTAAACGCAGGCCTTGCATTCACGGTTTTATTGGTAAATACCTTTCAGCTATGTCCTTTTAGCATTCAAAAAAACATCTGGTCTAACTGTAGTGGGAGCTGTGAATTAATTAATGGAAATTATTACTCAAGAGGTAATTATTACTCAAGGGGTTGCCGGTTAGTAAAATCCTTTGTTAGTTTGTCCTTAACCTAACAGAAGAGTTACGGCTGCTATTTTGATTCGAAATTATGAACACTGGAGTGGGAGACTAGTGGAACATACAGGAAGTCACACCTAAAATGATTAAATGGGTATCTAAGTGATTTATAGTTAAAAATGCAAATAATAACTCGAATTAAAGCGAAGCATTTCCATCCAGATATTCCGAGGTTTATCCTTTTCTCGACGAGCGAATACAAAGAAAGAATCCTTCAAAGTTCAGGAAGACATTCCTAATTATTACCAGGAAAATTAGGTTGATTTGGCAAACCTCATTCTGATTCTGATTAGGAGCAACAGGAAAATGTAGGACGTTGCCAAATCTGTTCCTCCGTGGGTATTGGGCAACATACCGAACAAACATGGAGAAATGTGCGCGTAAGATTTATCTCGCAGTAATCATCTTGTCGGGAATAGAACCGAGGGTTTTCGTAAAATTAAGTTTTCTGAAATTCATCACCAGGGAAAAGCTTAAGATGACTCTCAAGTGCGAGTGTTGATTTAACGTCGCAGTTTCTACTCAGAATTGTATTCATAGAATTAGCGTTACTAACGTTATTCCTCCCGTTTAAATCTAAAAAGACTGGATTACTGGCGTCGGACTTTTAAGACGGAAAGAAGAAACATCGCAGAGACAAAAGTAAGCTAAATTCACTAATCTCTCGCAAAGCCTGGATTACTGGCTTCGGACTTTTAAGAAGGAAAAAGAAGAATACCGCAGAAACAAAAGCAAACTAAAATCTCTAACCTTTCGCAGCTTTACTCAAAGATAAGGCCAACTTTACACAAGAGATCGAACTGACAAACAAACACCAACGAACGCATATGTTAGACGACATTATTACTAACACGAGACCTGAACGATCTCTTCGTCAGTAAAATTTACGCCAGAGATCAATCCGATCAATGTATCAAGCCTTTTATCTCTCTCTCTCTCTCTCTCTCTCTCTCTCTCTCTCTCATACTTCTGATATATATTTCCAGGACTGTCAATGAATGTTACTGACAACAAAGTTTTCTGCGGCTGGAAACTCCCTGTCAGTCATTGTCAAAACATGCTGGATCTCACTGATTGTGTAACATGCTTTGCGTGCGTTGCCTTGAATATAGCAGGTCGTGATTTGTAGCTTCAGTAGCTTTTTATTTTAGGTTGCTCTGCCGATCGCCATTTAAACACTGACATGAACTGAGCGTGGATTTGGATTATCAGCGATGAAGGATTTTTAAAGAACAAATGGCACGCGCTGACGCTGGGTAAGTCTTAAAAGAATAATATTTTGAGCGGTACGTTTTGGCTTTCTAACATTACCCGATTTTTTATTCTGCAGATATATTATCGAAAGTACCTATCTTTCATTCCCTAGCTCCTTCTAATTCAAATTCATGTTGTTATGGATATGCAAATAAGGTTTTTTTTTTTTTTTTTACAAAAGGTTGCATCTTTATCACGACCTGCGTTTATTTCACGATCATATGTGGGCAAAATCACAAAATTCTCATTTGAGTAATAACTACTCCGTCTACCATAAACACACGTGCAACACAATATACATATTTACAAATATTTACAAATATATATATATATATATATATATATATATATATATATATATATATATATATATATATATATATATATATATATACACGTGTGTGTATATATATATATATACTTATATATATATATATATATATATATATATATATATTTATATATATATAAATATATTTATATATATATATATATATATATATATATATATATATATATATATATATATATATATATATATATATATATATATATATATATATATATATAGAGAGAGAGAGAGAGAGAGAGAGAGAGAGAGAGAGAGATATTAAGCCGGCCTGATGTAGACCTCAGGACTCGAAACCTGATAGAGACGACAGGAGAGAGAATGGTAGTTGGTTTCGAACGGTGACCTTAAGAGACGCTAATAAACATGAAAAGGGGCTTTTGGTTACTTCTGAACTCTGAACCGGGAACAGACGACGCCTGATGCGGATCTTTTTAACTCAGAATCGGCAGTGTGGAAAACAGTTCTGGATGCTCTTCGTTTCAGTGTGCGGCTGAAAATGAAAAGTCACTCCGCATCTCTAACAGCTTTAGAAGCGGGACTTTATTTATGATCTTACAATCTGAATACGAGAATTCCATAGACAGGGTAAACCTAAACAAAAATAACATCAACAATATAATATTAATGTAAGTGGTAATACTAACAGTAGCTGTCGTGGTAGCAGCTGTAGTAAAATGACAGCAGTAGGAATAATTACAAAGCAAAAAATTCATTCTTCTGATATGATGGAATCCGTATCTATTCTTGGTGTCTCGTCACTTCCCGCGCTTTCTGTATCCTGCTGTAGAACGCGCTGTTGTTCGGCGAATGGTAACGTGTAATCCGGTATAATCTCCAGATTAAGCGACAATATCCGTCAGACACGATGAATTTGACAGGAGAACACACGGAACACGGGGAGGACAAAGAGCACTATGCAGATACAGATTTCATCCTCTCATAAACAGAAAGCCCCCGTGAGATCGCGCCCCTGTACCCAAAGTGCTCACTTTGTTACTTTGGCATTATTATTCTTAATGTTAATTCTACTTCGATCTTGTTAAAACCATTTCTATCACCATCGCTATTTTAGTTTTCTGTTAAAGAAAACTATTGTGCCGGCTTTGTCTGTTCATCCGCACTTTTTCTGTCCGCCCTCAGATCTTAAAAACTATTGAGTCTAGAGGGCTGCAAATTGGTATGTTGATCATCCACCCTCCAATCATCAAACATACCAAATTGCAGCCCTCTAACCTAAGTAGTTTTTATTTTATTTAAGGTTAAAGTTAGCCATATTCTGGCAACGATATAGGATAGGTCACCACCGGGCCGGGGTTAAAGCTTCATGGGCCGCGACTCATACAACATTATACTGAGCCCACAGAAAAATAGATCTAATTTCTGTGGCCTTGATTGTACGCTGTAGCGGCTGTACAGAAAACTCGATTGCGCCAAAGAAACTTCGGCATATTTTACTTGTTTAATAATGCTTTTGCATTCCTTGAAGCCATTATTATTATTATTATTATTATTATTATTATTATTATTATTATTATTATTATTATTATTTCTGATGAAATTTCTCATGAAAAGTCAACATATCACAAGTTTTGCTTTCCTATAATAACTTTAATAATGAGTGAATGAAAACACAGGAAAAGTCTCTTCTCCGCCGTTTTGTTTATTTTGTAAAGCGTCGATTAGAGTTAGGACATAACATCGATATTACTACAGTGCAGTGATGAGCACGTTCCTTCAAACACACACACACACACACACACACATATATGATATATATGTATGTATACATATACATATATACATATACATATACATATACATGTTTGTGTAATTTATGCCCATTAGGCCTTTTCCTCAGACGGCGGTTGCTCCCTAGGAAAAACAACACATCAACCACTGCCACATTCATATTTAAGCGCCTGAACCGTGGATGGACCCTCTATCCATCAATTTTCATACACAAACAGCGAATGCTTATCAGAAGCGCGTCGAACTTTCAAACACACACACACATACGCACACATGCTCCCACTCTCCTGTACCTTGCAAGCACTTTCTTGATTCCTGGATTTCGATGCCCCTTCACTTCAGTACCTTTGACACCATCTTTCCAGCCATTTCATGGTCTTCCTAACATGGAATCGCGATTTCGTACTGTCTACGTATAACTGATATTTAAATCATAGAAGAAAAGAAAAAAACATAATGAAACCAACGACTAGTGAAATAAACGTCATTTGAAGTTTTAGTCATTCCACATGAAGAATGTTAATTTTTACTTTTGGAAGACTGACTGACATCTGTCGGTAGATGGAGGAATGGAACACTCAGAGTTGAACGGTGAATAAGTACAAGAAAAACGCAGGTACATAAATAAAAGGGAAGAGAGAGAGAGAGAGAGAGAGAGAGAGAGAGAGAGAGAGAGAGAGAGAGAGATTGTTTCACTTTGCACGACAGCTGTCTTTCCTTTTAATATCTACAGGTGTAAAAAACATGTACGCATCCTGGTCCAACATGCAAGAAAGGAAAGAAAAATAAACTCTCATGTGCATTACATCAACAGAGAAGGCTTCGAAAATCCCTAAAAAAAAACAAATGACTTAGTCAAAGAAGCCTGGTACTATCATGACCAATTGATTTACGAATCACTTGTTCAAACACATCCTTTAAAACTCATCCGGCGAACTCCAATGCCAATGTAGCTATAAAACGCGTTTAATGGCCGGGACTCTATCTTTATTTGCACAGCTCTTCGCTAATGCATTTTGATTCACGTTTCCGTTTAGAATATATGAGTAAAATATTTTTAAGGCCTTCTTTTTCTCTTTCTCTTTTGTGAAGGAATGCAAGAGGATATTTCAGGTTGGAATTTTTCATTTTTTATTTCATTTTTTCATGAGACGATAGAAGAAATCTTGAAATCACTTTATTACAGGTAAATATGGGGAAATGAAGAAATGTCAATTCACGTTATTGGGAGTTCTTGAGAAAAAAGCATTTTGTATAAATACTGAATGATTTCCAGTTGTTATAAAAAAGTATAACTCCGACTTAGTAATTTCATCTGTTGTTGTAAGATGTTCCCCGAATTTGTCTGTAATAGTATGTAAGTTTTTGTTTAACTGCTAAATTTTTCATCTCCTGCAACAGGATTTCGTTTTTTTAACTAGAAAAATTAAAACGCATCTGGAGTGCTACAGGGAAGTTTCCCTGTCCCTTCTTTTCAAACGGAGAGAGAGAGAGAGAGAGAGAGAGAGAGAGAGAGAGAGAGAGAGAGAGAGAGAGAGAGAGAGAGAGAGAGAGAAATTATACTTGTGAAGCAATTCACTCCCGAACCAGTGGGTATACTACCTTGACGTTGCCCATCAGAATTGTTTCAGTCATTACTAGATCAGGTAACTGAAAGCCATGAAATCAGTTCTTCTAGTGGAATTAATTACAGTGTCCCATATAGTGTTTGAAATTACGTCCATTTAGGATCTCTGAACTGAAAAGCAGCATCACATCTAAGGTCAGCCAAGATACTTATATCGGTTGATGTATGTTGGCTGCGTGCTTTGAAAGAGATAATTCTACAAGTTAGAAGTCTTGAATGTAAGCAATGTAGAGCGAGCCATTTCAGCCGAGTTATGGTAGAGTATCTTGGATAGAGAGAATTTAACCCCAAGTTAAGGACTACGATGGAATAGGTCCTTTATTGGATGTGGTAATAAATCTGGAGCACTTCCTGCCTTGGTTTTGCAATTTTATGGGTATTTTATGGCGGTCTTGCTTAAGCTAGACTCTACGGAATTTCATCTCCTAGAACCTCTTTTGATAAGGAATGTCGTGCACTCTCTCTCTCTCTCTCTCTCTCTCTCTCTCTCTCTGTGTGTGTGTGCAAATCTGGCCGTAGTTTGTAAGATAACCGGAACTTATGAATGGGTAACAGAAATTCTGAATAATTTCGTGAGTTAACCCTTGCTCTTGGGTTTTAGAATGAGACAGGCGACTGCATTTAGGAAAAATAGTTCGTCAAATTACTAGTTAAGGATTCGTGTCATACGAGCTAGGCACGTTAAACAAAAATTCTGTCATTATTCCAAATTTAGTGCCCGATTCGCAGAGCTGATTCATAATGGATCTACATCCTCTTCATACAGTTTCTCCTGAACTCATATCTACTGCTGCCAGCGAGTCGACATTCCTCAAGTCAGACAAGGCCAACAGCTCAATTCGAATCCATTGTTGAGTGTTCTGATGAATACTGACGTTTCATCAAAGGATCAGACGCGTGAGCTATACACTTTGAAGGAACAACGCCGCTTTGTACTTTCTGATACTATGAGAATTGGGAGAAAATGGATGGTTTATTTTACATTTTGTTTAGTTCCGTACTTTTCATCTGAGTTTATAGATTTCTGCAAATGTTTTTATCAATCTTTCCCCCCATGAGTAATAAATTTGGTGGTAGCATTCTTCATTTCCTTTGCTTAAACAGAATGCGGCTCTTATGAAATGAAGCGTTATTCCGAAATCTATGATAGCATTTGTCTACTACTAAATGAGTTATTTATGTTGGTGGCTAAACTATTTCTGCAGTAGTTGGATGCTCCTATTGTAGTTTTCCCAAACTGCCGACGATAAAATTTTTTTGATTTCGATTCAGTTAGCAGCGATGATTGATGAGAGGCGTGTCGTTGTAATGATATGGGTAACTACATTTCATCGAATGTTATACTCTGTAATAGGTGATTAGATAAGGTCCGAAGAGCCTTATCGTCAAATCTTATATGAAAACATTGCCTGTTAGGTCACGATTACTTATGAAGATAAATGTACTCATTAACCGGCGGCACACGTCGTGTACCAAAGGAAAATGTTTGAGTTAGACTGTAAGTGTCGTATAAATCAATTGAGCTGTTTAGAAATTAAGTATCTCGCACTTCACCTTGTAAGGGGACCCATATCTCTCGCTCCATCATACCCTCATCATTTACTGACAGGTAATTTGTTGGTTAAACTGACGTAAGTGAAGGCAAACTTGAGTGGTCGACCGAGGCACAAATTACCCTTTCAGCAATGATGAGACAGCGATAAGCTCGCACGATGGCTAGGCGTAATTCATTTGCATATTTTGCCAGAGAAGAGGTCTACCTCTCCTCGTTCCTGGGCAGTTACTACGTGATATGCAAAGTATCACTGGATTAGGTTCCCTCCCTGGTCTTTTCCTCTTAGCTGCAACAATCTCTTCCAACTTTGCCTTTGCATAAAGTTCACCTCACGAACAATAAATTTTTCGAGCGAGCCCTAAGAAAGTCGAGATATGCTGCTTCAAAGAGAGAGAGAGAGAGAGAGAGAGAGAGAGAGAGAGAGAGAGAGAGAGAGAGATGGGCAAAAGTAACTCATAAACGGCGATAGCATCAAGTATCTCATACGCAATATGTTTATTATTTTTCTATTAGACTTGCAAGAGGAATGATTCCATTAGCAAAAATTAATCTCCCGTTGCTTACTAAAAATGTAGTCTGTAATGGAGTCTATAATGATATATTCATTGGAAAGTAATTTGTCATGACGTATTTACAGCGAATGCTGCTAATGCATTATTTGTGCGTCATGATTCCGTAAAAGCCTATTCGTTTTTATGGCTTTATTATTAATAAGCAGCTTTTATGAATATGAACAAAATGTTACGCTCTGGTGTTACTGGGAATTGAAAACGACAAGCCGGAAGACTTGAAAAACATTTTGTCATTTCACATTATTTTATGACAGTGTCGGCAGAACTGACAAAAATTATGAATTGTGAGAGTACAAATGACCTCTGAACTATTCGATTTTCTCAAGCGTCATTTTGCAGGGTTTCCACTGAAAGCCTTAAAATCCGAAATAGCAAGAAAATAAGGAAAGCGTTTTTTTCCACTATCACCTTAGACATAAGCTTCATAATCATCTAGATCTCCGAAAGTATCATCTTCTCACGTCTTGATCACCTTTCATCGCCTGAAGTGGCCTCGGCGGGAATTAAAAGGACGATTTGTGATGCAAGTAAGAGGAAATTGTTGGGCCCAGAGCAAAAATGTCGTTCGCTTATATTCAGTCGCAACTGCATGACACACACTTGACACCTAACGGTAATATTCTTAACGAAAGTGCACCATGGAAATTGCAAAACAACCAAACTTGCAAGTTTTGCTGCCAAATAATTCCGGCAAAAGTTATTCCCTTGCATTTAAGACACACTGACACACACCTATCAACACATAAAAAAACACGTACATATATATATATATATATATATATATATATATATATATATATATATATATATATATATATATATATATTTATATATATATACATATATATATATATATATACATATATATATATATATATATATATATATATATATATATATATATTTATATATATAGATCTGTATATATAATTGTCCCCATGGTCTTTTTAACTCCTGGCTCCATACACTAGAGCTGTCTACCAGACACAAAATTCCTTAATTCAGCAGTGACCTCTGCCGGGAATCGAAACTGGGAAACTCTGTAAACGGGCATAATATAAACATATTTCAACTTTATCAATGCAGATACAGATTAACTGGGCCCAGGAGACGAAGGAATAGCTAATATTAAGCAATAATCTCTCCATCACGTTTTCTGAACTTGCGTTCTTTTCGGTAACCAGCCATGACCTTCCATATATACTCTTCGACAGCAAAACATTCACGGACCTTCATGAAATATCCACATTTTCTTTTTCTTATATTCACTAGAAATTTCTAACTCTGTCCTCTTATTTTTCTGTTGTGTAACATCAATGGGTTTAATCTAGCATTATGAACTAAGTTTTTTCTTTGTTTATATTTTCCTCTTATAATTTCAGTTTTCAATTCTTCTCAGATGTGGAAGTTAAACCCTAAAAACCCTCCATCTCTGAACGGCATCAAATGACCTTTACGTTTTTTTTTTGTCTGAAAGAAAGAAAACATTGCACTATTTTCAGCAACTGAGAGGGGGAAAAGTTTTTAATCTTTCTTTTGACATTTTTAATAATTTTTATGGGGCACAAACTGAAGAGCCTTGTTTGCAAAACTATGATAAACATCAGTCAAACTTTCACCTAATTGCCTCTGGCTTCTTTCCCACGAACACTTATCATTTTCATAGGAACGAAATACGCAGCTAAACGCTCCTGGAGTTTTAGACAAGAGCAAGGAAAATTATTAACTGTGGTAATTATGAAACTTCTTATTTGTGTGTAACGCTCTCTCTCTCTCTCTCTCTCTCTCTCTCTCTCTCTCTCTCTCTCTATATATATATATATATATATATATATATATATATGTATATATATATATATATATATATATATATATATATATATATACAGTATATATAAATATATCTACATATATATATATATATATATATATATATATATATATATATATATATATATATATATATATATATATATATATATATAAAATCAAAGGCATGAAGGAAGAAATCACACCACATACATCTTGAAGGGGCAGGAAGACGCATAAGCAGTGATATGGGCATTTATTTTTCCAAAATTCCGTAATCGACACATCGTCAGGGCTCTATGAAAAGATTTGAAAATGTAATTCAGTTAAAATGAGTTTGAAGTGTAAAACCAATAAAAACAACTACACATCACTTAAAGTAATACAATGTAAACCGAACAGAAGATTTACAGACATTGCATCAGACAACAAAATATAATTCCACCACCTAGCGTAGAAATATTAAAAAAGAAAAATGAAGATAGCACACCTTATACAGAAAATCGAGGTGAACTTAACAAGCGCCGAAAAGAATATACACTCACGTAAAGCATGTTATAACTGTCGAATGAGGCAACCAGCTAAATGAGGTAACAGGGCAACAAGGCAATAAGAGCAGGAGACAAGTTAAAAACAATGTTTGCAAACGCTTTGACAATTAAGCGGTAATTATGAACAAAGTACAAGAGGTTTAAATAATGCAGAAACCGTATGAAAGGAAACTATGGTAAAAGAAATATCAAAAATACATATATCAAAAGCCAACATATAAAATATATACTGTATATATATATATATATATATATATATATAAATATATATATATATATATATATATATATATATATATATATATATATATATATATATATATATATGTATGTGTGAGGGTGGACCAGGGAAACCAGTTAACTGTATTTATTCCCAACGTTTCGTAATATATCTATATTACATCTTCATCTGTTGAATAATGAACAGATTACACAAAAGTTACTAAAGCTTTAAAAATCATACAAAATAAAAATTAAAATAAAATTCACCACAAAACAGCTGAAAATAACAGTATATATGTATATGATTATTCAGACTAAACAGCTGAAAGCAGTAGACTGATTACTCAGACTGTTTTACCATCAGCGCGTTTCCAAGATTAAAATGGGTTCGTTCTCAGCTAGCACTCTGATGGCCGCGAGTTCGAATCTCCGACCTGCCAGCGAAGAATAAGAGGAATTTATTTCTGGTGATAGAAATTCATTTCTCGCTACAATGTGGTTCGGATTCCACACTAAGCTGTAGTTCCCGTTGCTAGGTAACCAATTGGTTCTTAGCCACGTAAAATAAATCTAATCCTTCGGACCAGCCCTAGGAGAACTGTTAATCAGCTCAGTGGTCTGGTTAAACTAAGATATTTTCGATGATTAAAAGTTCACTCGCATTACAATTTTGGCCAATAATTCCCGAGTCTTTGGTTTTAATATCAATCTTGCAGATGTTTGAATGGTTTCGTATGATAGACTGATCTGGGTTGGACAGCCTGCTCTCAATACGGAAACTGACTATTCTATGAGAGTCGATTCGAACCCTTAGGAATGGAATGAAAAGGAATATAGAGTTTAGGCCAAAGGCCAAGCACTGGGACCTATGAGGTCATTCAGCGCTGGCAAGCAAATTGAGAGCAGGTAGGTTTGAAAGGTGTAACAGGAGGGAAACTTCTCAGTTGCACTATGAAATAATTGTTAGGAGAGGTGGATAGCAAAATGGGAGAAAGATTCATCGAAACCAAACACCCCTCTGTCACCTGAAGCTTTACATGACAGACGGGTGGGTATAAACAGCAAAAATCACTTTGATAAAGAATCATAAGAATGGAATGCGTACTTAATATGTAAAGTTAATAATATAAGAACCATTTTTACCGAAGGAGAAGATACAAAGTTGAAGGCCTCCGGTTACTCCAGAGTCGGAAAGCTCTCTCGTCCTTGAGTTGAGAAAGACATTCTGGAGGACCATGCGCAAACAGTCTTCCCTCATGCTCTTGGCTTCAGCCAGCCTCTGTTAATCCTAATATATATATATATATATATATATATATATATATATATATATATATATATATATATATATATATATATATTTACATATACACACATCACACACATATATATATATATATAGATATATATATATATTACATATACACACACACACACACACACACACACATATATATATATATATATATATATATATATATATATATATAAGCTGAAACTGAATTCTCATTAGAATACTTCAAGTCTAATTGCTATCCTACTAACCTCATTTATAAAAGTATCAGAGCTCAGCTCGACAAGGTATCCTACTGCACCGAAACTTAATTTCTACTCTAGATTTCCTTTTCTCCCCAATAGTAAAACTTTTAAGGATGAGGCTACAAAAATTTTGTCAAATCATAATGGAGCTCTAAAGGTTAGCTTGATACCAAGGAGTGGCACTGTGATTTTCTTTTATGCAAAACAAAAGTCAATGGCTCATAAAAAAAGAAGAGAGGGTAGAGAATTATCAAAGAAATATCTCCAACAACATCCACCTTGCTAGCAGCATGACGGTGATAAAAATCTTAGTGAACTGTCGATCAAGAAAAATGAAGGATTGTGGGCCAGTAAACCCAAAATATCAGGATGATAAGAACTTGCGTGTTACGGTATCTCACTTTCTATCGCCAAGGCATCGTATAAATACAACGTAATGACTGACAGAAACCAGGTCTTTCGAGAGAAATTTTCATCGCCGGGATGGAAAGCGTCGCTTATGAGTATAACTCTGGACACCTCTCCGTGCTGTGTGTGTGTGTGGGTGTGTATACATACATACATGCATACATACAGTATATATATATCAGTATATATTTATATATATATATATATATATATATATATATATATATATATATATATATATATATATATATATATATGAGAAGCATGAGGAATAATAATATTTATATATGTATTTCGTTTCTTTATTAGCTAAACATTCTTTGAGATATTCTGGGCAAAGGTAAATGTGAAACAGTGCCTGACGTATTCAGCGAGTCAGTGCTGACATGCAATTATCACTAGAGAAGGCGATGCCAGGTATTAGCCGGTTCTTGGCAAGTCCTTTAGGATGAAATTGCTAGTCCCATGACCTTTTCGTGATTTATAGCTGACGCTAGAATCCTCCAGAAATCGATTGCATCATCAAGCCGAAAAGTTAGATATGTGTTTTTCATATCATATTCTTTGTTCATCACTAAACTATGTCAGCACATGACTGAAAAATCAATCAATTAGATATGCATCTAAATTACAAGACATTTTTTATCACATGTCAGACAAATTTTGCTTTTTTTGTACCTTATTTGATACTTTGAGAACGATAAAGATATTCCAACTGGAATTGTTATTTTCTTTTGCATTCATGCTGAGGCTCTTATTAAGTATTCATTTGGGATCTTGCCTTTCCTTTATTTAAATAACACTTTATTTAAATAACAGATTTCAGGGAACGTAGTGTAATACTTTTGGGTACGATGCCAAAAAAGGTACGTAATGACGCACATCTACATTTGGTTAAAAGTTCATCTACACATTTGCATATCCATTTTATTGATTTTTAATCAAAGTAACACAGAACTACCGTTAAAAAGAGAGACCAATAAACTTTTCTTTTTCCTCACTGCGATCCAATGACTTCACACTTCCCAGCCTTCCACAACTGTACAGTAAACTACTCGAGCATAAAACTGATCAATCCTTTCTTTATTGACATTAATACGAAATTATAATGTACAACCATTTACTTAACAGCCAATTACGGTACTTCCTGTTTCTGAATTCAGTCCGTGGATTCAAGTTGTCTTAATACCACATCAGAATTAATAAAAACATCTCGCTCTTCATCAGGAGCTCTGGTATTGCTTTTCCGTCGGATTTAACTAAGACCATTTTCATTATCGTTAGTTCCTGTGTACTCAAGGCATCGTTTTCAGTATTCGATAAATACGCTTAACGAGAATCACAGACAAGACAATTTTCCATTTATTCTCGCTGCAGGGAAAAGAAATGTTGAAGAGAACCCATTTAACTGTTACTGATTTCACTTTCTCAAGCTTTTACTAAATAAATAAGGAACAAAAGTAAAGCAATACATTAACAATAAATAACTGTCAACAAGAAGTGCCTAAGCATTTTCCGTTTGCGTCATTGAATGATACTACAAAAAAATCATTGTCTTAACTATAATTCCTTGTCAATTACGGAAAGGTCATCCACCTTTACTATCATTAATATAATTCTGTGTATGATGAACAATCACGTTAAAAAGCCTTAAGAAGGGTTTAATAAGTTTCACAAAAACCTCCTAAATATCCCTCATTATTATTATTATATTATTATTATTATTATTATTATTATCAGTCAAAATAAACATAAATAGGCTGCCCATTAATGAAAATAATAGCTCTAGAAGTTAAAAATAACTAACGAACAGCAAACAAATAAATGCACGTGCGTAAGATGCCAATAAAAGTCATAAAAAACAAAGGCCACGGAGCCGAGTCCTCAGAGGCAGTAAATCAACTCTTATTCAACTTTCGTTCAGCCGTTCATCTTCGGAAGGACTGAGAACTTCTGGCTTTGGCAGACTGACAATATGGCTGCTCATCAACATAATGTGAATGCCGATGCCTGCAAAGTGAGTAGCCAGTATCACAAAAATCAATGCTTCGAGTCTTCCTGCTGATCTTGTAAGTCTGCTGAGAGAAATAATGGGTGAGAATTAATGGGTGAGAATGAGGCCCCGCCGAGAAGCTGATAGAGCGGGTGAATTTAGTTACTGTTCGGTTCCCGATGGGGTCATTCCTTCTTTGGTGACCCTCTTACTGGTGACTTACTTCTGGGTATCAACATTGAGCGAATGTCGACCAGAGTGAGACATGCAGCGCATCATGTGAGTCTCACATGAATGATTTCACCTACTTGGAGAGAGGTTTACCTCGTCGAGGTTCTCACGATTGATGGTAAACATTTTGATGGGGTGATGAACAATTACGACTGACTGGTAAACATTTTGATGGGGTGATGAACAATTTACGACTGATGTTCTCTCTCTCTCTCTCTCTCTCTCTCTCTCTCTCTCTCTCTCTTCTCTGTCAGTTGCGATTCACAGTAATCGACTAACAACTAGATACCAAATTCAACGCTTAGGTCAACAAAGGCATACTGTTTTTTTGGTAACATGCCAGTATCATCCCTACTCAACCGGTTCGAAAATCGAACTCTCATCCAATAGGCTTTGAGCATCACAAGGACGCAGAGAGAGAGAGAGAGAGAGAGAGAGAGGAGAGAGAGAGAGAGAGAGAGAGAGAGAGAGAGAGAGAGAACAGAACAAAAAAAACAGAAAAATAAAAAACAAACAAATTAAAAATAAATTTAAAACTTGGTAACCGTATGAAACAACGCATCTATGGCTCTCTACCAGACAAGCTAAGTAACCAAACGGTCCTTTGGTTACTTAGCTAAATAGGTTACTTATGTAAATAGGATGGTATTTAACTCTGATAAATTTGAATCAATAAATTATGGTGATAAAGAAGGAATGCTATATGCATATAGGGGATCTAATAACGAGACAATCACAAATAGGGAAGCAGTTAAAGACCTTAGTGTGATGTTGAACAGGGATATGATACGCAATGATCAAATAGCAATGCTACTGGCAAAATGCAAAGTAAAACAAGAAAAGCCGAACACATGATTATGCTTTATGAAACGTATGTACGTAGTCCACTTGAATATTGCAATATGATGTGGTACCCACACTACCAAAAGGATATTGCACAATAGAGAGTGTACAAAGGTCAGCAGGGTAAAAGGTGCCATTTGGCGTCCTAAACATTTGGCGTCCTCAAGAAAGGGTGTCATTTGGCGTCCTCAGTTATTATTATTATTATTATTATTATTATTATTATTATTATTATTATTATTATTATTATTATTATTATTATTATTATATTTTTGCTGAAGAAAATAACATGCATATATAAAAAAATTATGTAGTAGGTAAAAGGTGCCAAGGCTCCGAACTGATATGAGAGAGACCTACTGCGTGACTCATCAACAGCTGTATGACTGATAAGAGTTGAACCAATATAAACTATCTGTTGTTAATCCTACTTTATCGATAAGAGTCTTATTAGGAGGAGGAGACACCTGCTGAGCTGATATGGCTGAACTGATATTATACATATAAATATATATACAGTTCTTCTGCTCTCTCTCCATATATATATATATATATATATATATATATATATATATATATATATATATATATATATATATATATATATATATACACACACATATGTATATATACACATATGTATACATATAAACCTGTACATATTGTTTACACGCAAACACAGTATAGTATGTACATATATTTGTGTGTATATATATATCTAGATAGATATATATGTATGTATGTATGTATGTATGTATGTATGTATGTATGTATGTATAAAAAACAGGTCAAACGTTACATGACTTTATCTTTCAAATATTTGGTGAAGTCGTTGTTTATATTCAAATTTTTGGTACCTGTTATCAATTATTCAACTTATTAATGAAAAGCCGTCATTATTGAAATTCGTGATGAAATTAAAATATATTTTCATTAAATTTTTCTCAGAAAAAGATAAACTAGAAAACGAATCACTATATAAGCACACACACAGACACGTGAAAAGAAGCTGAGTGATTGAGGCATATCGTGTCGACCTTCCGGGAACTTTCCAAGACTGGCCTCCAGCGTCTCCAGAGAATCCACGGCCTTGCTTATTGAGCCTCATCTTAAAGCGGAGCTTTTACTTATTGATACACACAATTACACATAATTATATATACATATAGTTAGAAAAAGAGATGAAGAATTATTCCAAATCATTGCCATCTGCTGAAGTCCCTTGACATTCCTGGGAATCCCAACAATTCCTGAAGACTGAGCAGCTCAGTGGGAGATGAAAACGTCTCTGAATCCAGATACGTCACGTGTCCGATTACAAAACTTGGGATAAATCAGACACAGTTCATCCGTATGGGAGGACTTCCTTCTTTGTGAAGACAGATGATCAATTTCAGAAAACGAGGAAGCCAGGTCAACGCAGACGTAGGAGACACGAGAAGGAAGAGCTTGAGCTGGAAGTCTCCTCTGCCATTGATACCTCGACGAAGTGATATCGATTTCACATATTCCTCAGTGGCAACCTCTGGCGTGGGCCTAAAAATCCCGTAAGTGCAATGCCTACCACATATGCGAAATTGATTTTCCCACCTTCTGAGGATTGTAGTGTGGCAGGAACTTACGCATCGAGGAACACCTTCAGCACTGGCATGTTTCCTAAGTCAGCAGCGAAATAACTGGTTTCCTGGACTTGCATAGGAATCATCTGTTTTCACAAAAAGCAGAGACGCCGTAGGCTCTTGGCTAGCTAACAGAGCGAAGAATGGGAAGGGCCCATCCCTGGTAAAACTAAACCCCATTTCAGTGATGCTTGTTGGCGAAGATGCCCTGAAGTGAGATCAATTGTGACACTCAGATGCCATATATATATATATATATGATATATCGCCAAATATATATATATATATAATGCAGAGTCTATTCAATGCGTTACCAGCTCATCTGAGGAACATATCGGGAGTGAGCGTAGATGAGTTTAAGAATAAGCTAGATAAACATCTAAGCTGCATCCCAGACCATCCAAGATTGGAAGATGCAAAATATACCGGAAGATGCATTAGCAATTCTATGGTATGCATCAGAGGTGCCTCACGCTGAGGGACCTGGGGCAACCCGAACGAACTGTAAGGTGTAAGGAGAGGAAGGAAAACGACGCTTTCTTCTCCTCCTCTCCAGAGTCGTTCTTTTGTTTCGGAGCAAACCTTGCGTCCTCTTGCATCATATTAATGTTTTCATTTACATATTCACATGGCGTTTACCTTCAGCTGCTCGTAAACTTGAGTGAGGACTTCTTCAAGTACCTTGGGAGCTTTTCAGCACACCATCAGTCGAGCGCCTGCATACGAGTGGGTTTTACTCTAAAAGTAACACTGACATCATCTTACTCTGATGTTAGTCTTTTATTCTGCCGTTCTACTGTCTCTTTCTCATGTTTTTTTCTTTTTCTTTGCAACCGTCGTCTCGTTCTTCTTCTCTTGTTAGTATTTCTGTTTTTGAAAGTAGCGGACCACGGAGGTAAAGAATTACGAAATGTAATGGATGTAAAATAGTTCCCAGGGTTTAAAATGACCACTTTAGTCTCTCTCTCTCTCTCTCTCTCTCTCTCTCTCTCTCTCTCTCTCTCTAAAAAAGAATAACTTTGTGTATTTTCTCCTGTCATGAACTGTGATAAAAACCCTCAAAAATCCTGATAAATTTAGCTTGAAGATATTAAAGAAAGCATTTACCAATAATAGTTTCTTTTATTCCATTTGTTTAACGTATTTCCCTCACCCTCTCTGCGCCCACCGCCACCTCCACCGTCTTCATTATTTCATGTTCAGTGTTTTAAGACGTTTCGTGGAAGGCAAAGTAATATACAGTAAAATTTCAGTAATACTACAGTAATCACATATAAATAAAGGGAGGTGACTATCATCATTTTTATTATTATTATTATTATTATTATTATTATTATTATTATTATTATTATTATTATTATTATTATTATTATTATTATTATTCCAGTAGATGAAACCTATTCACATGGAACAAGCTCACCAAAAGGGCCAGTGACTTGAAATTCAAGCTTCCGAAGAATGTTGGTTTCAACCTCCCACCGCAGACCCCACACTGCAGCAGTAAATGCTCATGGTACAGAGCCAGTGATTTTTCATCGCCCTGGAGGAGACGCGAACCCGCGATATCTGAGTGGCATGCCACGACACTACCCACTATACCAGCGGACCAGCAGTCACTCTGCTATTCGTAGTTTTGAATAAAAAGGGAAAAAGCTACTGACGTTGAACAGGACAACACAGAGAACTTTCCTGCTGCTGCTGTGGATGAGAAGTGTTTGTGTGTGTGTGTGTGTGTGTTTGTGTGTGTGTTTGTGTGGGTGTATGTGTGCGTGCGTGCAGCTTAATTTGTTGATTCGCCGAACTTTTAGTACGACCTAACTTCAACTCGGCTGTTGCTCAAATTAGTTCTGCATGTGAAAATAAGAGAGTAAAATTCACCGTCCCCATCAAAGATTTTTAATTCTTGTAAGTAGAGAGAGAGAGAGAGAGAGAGAGAGAGAGAGAGAGAGAGAGAGAGAGTTTGTAAAACATTAACAATTTACAGTTTAAACTCATTCACAGCGGGACCAAGCGAGTGCTGCCTAAAACACATTGCCAATGAATTCTCATTTTTGACATCGAGAATAATAGAAATGTTACTATTAGCTTCTTTTAGGAGATTAGTGAATAACCCATTACAGTACTTCATTCTTTATGCATAAGCTCCTAGTTAAGGGGCTTTTATCATAAAGTAATAACGGGAAAATATTTTTGATGAATGTTATGAAAGAATGGAGAAAAGCATTGATGAATGCTATTACTGACCAAGTAATTATTTTAATATATTTTTTTATTCATATATTTACACACACGCACTCACGCACACGCATATATATACAACTAAATAAAATGTCTTCGTGCCTAAGAAGAAGATTACCAGTATCATATTATATATGTATATATATATAAATATTTATATATATATATATATATATATATATATATATATATATATATATATATATATATATATATATATATATAAATTTCTGACTCACGTCGGGATCGAACCCAGGTCTCTCAGGTGGAAAGCAAGGGTGTTACCCACTGGGCCATACAAGTCTAAAAGAAGTTGGAACCTGAGATAACTGCACCAAGGACTACCTGAAGCTAACTGCTTGCATACCAGCTGAGTTTTCCCCAACTTCCTGACTCAGCAATGACCCAATAGACAACATTTCATTCGAATTATCCCTTCTGAGTGAATAAGATAGAAATCATCAACACACAATCACGTGTGAACAGAAATAAATTTCTGACCTACGTCGGGATCGAAACCCAGGTCTCTCAGGTGGAAAGCAAGGGTTTACCACTGGGCTACAAGTCAAAAGAAGTTGGAACCTGAGAGCAACTGCACCTAAGGAATTACCTGGGCAAGCTAACTGCTTGCATACCAGCGAGTTTTCCTGAACTTCCTGACTCAGCAATGACCCAATAGACAACATTTCATCTCGAATTATCCCTTCTGAGTGAATAAGATAGTCATCAACACATCATGTAGTGGAATAGAAATAGCTTTGCCGAGGTTGGGATCAGGTGAGCTGAAAACAGCACACTGGGCCATACAAGCCCAAAAGAAGTTGGAACCTGAGAGACCTGGGGCAGCTGCTCCTCTGGTCGTCCAACTTCCATTAGACTTGTATGCGTCCCAGTGGGCAACGCCCTTGCTTTCTCCAACTGAGAGACCTGGGTTCGATCCCGACGTGAGTCAGAAATTTATTTCGAGTTCCACACGTGATTGTGTTGATGATTTATATATATATATATATATATATATATATATATATATATATATATATATATATATATATATATATATATATATATAGAGAGAGAGAGAGAGAGAGAGAGAGAGAGAGAGAGAGAGAGAGAGAGAGAGAGAGAGAGAGAGTAAGGTAAGGGTTTTGGCTATTTTGGAATGCACTTGACTTCAAAAATCAAAAATATTGCGTGTATTCCTTCTACCTACGAGAGCATTCTTTATAAAATGAAACGCTATGCATATCCGTTTACTTTTCTATGTACAACAAAGATATTCTGCGGCCGTCGTCCAGCCCACTGCCAGCGTCTCTGACCAATTGCCCAAATGTGTGAAAGAAGAATGATGGTACTTTTTTCCAAACTTCTTGGAGCCAGGGTTTAAGTCATCGGCAAATCAGACTGTATTACTACGCTTATATTTTTTATACGGCTTCTGTCTGTTCAAGAAATGTCGAAGTTGTGCCGCGATTTATAACAAATTACACTTCCTGACTGATTTTCTTCAGGCTTAATTAGAAACAATGCATTGCTTTATTATTTTTGAGACCCATTTGCTTCATGTTCTTGTAATTTGTATTTTATCAGAGTCATGTTCCGGTGATGTAAAGAATTTTTCTTCATTTTGCTTTTTTACATAAATGAATTTATTGTTCTCTTTCGTAAAAAAAATTCCAGTTAGAACAGAGGAAATGAGCTTCCAACGTCAATAAAGAAGCGCATAATTAAACAGCGTGATGGAATATTGCATAATTAGCCAACTTATTAAAATGGATCAACAGAAAATAATAACTTCAGAATCACACAAACTCTTTATCGAAGAGCATTTTGCCATTTGTCTGGTTGGGCTGGAAAGCTACTTTTTTTCGTTACTAGTCATGGCTCAGAAAAATTTTCAACATCTACTGGAAAGCAGTGACGCTAAACAACAAATAAAGTCGTATTTCTACGACCTCTGTAAAAAGAGCTCTACATTTGGCTTCGTGAAAATCTTGTTTTTGATGCCACCCAGGGGCTGGTTTTAGTCTTTGTTCGTTCTCTACATTATTCGTATGATTAAAATCATCATTAAACTTTATAATGGAAATCTTTGAAGATTAAAACAATTAAGCTTTGGAATACGATAGAAATGAAGGCCGCTACCAACACAGCTGGCATAATTGAAAAACGTTCCTTTCTTTTTATGAGTTTACTAAAACAACATAACGTAGCCTGTGATGTCTCCCAGCGAATGCGTTGCATCTAATTCCTAAACGAAACAAGAAAAAATGGGCCGAAGTTTCTTCGGCGCAATCGAGTTTTCTGTACAGCGCGGCCCGGGAAACTCAGGCACGGTCTGGTGGTGGCCCCATAAAATTCTTAGCCGCGGCCCATGAAACTCAGCCACAGTTCGGTGGTGGCCTGTATTGTTGGTACCTATATGGGTGCCAGAAGTAGGATTGTGGCTAACTTTAACCTTAAATAAAATAAAAATCACTGAGGCTAGAGGGCTGCAATTTGGTATGTTTGATGATTGGAGGGTGGATGATCAACATACCAATTTGCAGCCCTCTAGCCCCAGTAGTTTTTAAGATCTGATGGTTGACAGAAAAAGTGCCGACAGAAAAAGAACGGACGGACGGACAAACCCGTCGCAATAGTCTTCTTTTACAGAAAACTAAAAACTACAACATTATTATTAGAATTCGTTTTACCACGCTAGTGACCAATATGAGCCTTCATTCGTTTCAGTTGCGCCAAAATGAGTTGTCCTCAAACTCACTGATCTGCCTCTCTGTATCATCTCTCTTAACTGGATGTGATGTCATAATTATAACCTACAATCAATCAATCAATCAATTAATCAATCATTCAGTCAATCACTTAATTAGGACGACAAGAGTGGCAGGGCTCAGATGAGGCAGACGAGGAAAATTCCTAACGTGTTTTGACGTCTCGTATTGTTGTTGTTATTGTTTTTTTTTTTTTTTTGCTCTTGTCCCTCTTCTTCCCTTGAATTTCTAATTATTCTTATTCATTGTAATTTTGTCCGTCTTTTTCTTTTTTTTTTTTTGTTTTTTCATTGATGGAAATCAGTCAAAACAGAATATTACTGGAGCGCAGTATAAATCAGTCATTCGTGACCATTCTACCTGTGAGTGAATTTCATGGTCCTTGCCTTATTCCGTGAAGTGTTTTGCTTATCGTGAATAATAATAATAATAATAATAATAATAATAATAATAATAATAAATAATAATAATAATAATAATAATAGATTTAATGCCACTGAAAGTATAAAAGAATTCGTGAACAACAACGACAAGAAACCTGTTCACGCCTTATAGAGCAAATTAAAAAATGTTCACTTTTTATAATATATCGTGAGTGAACTTTGTAACGTAAAGGTTTTCCATGCAGTAAAACTGCCACTTAAAATTATGAAAAATATGCCGTTTAATCTTCAGCGACTCTAAAAACTCTCTTATTCCGCAACTCAAGTTTTATTGCACAAATTCTACGTAGCCGGTGAAAATGTGGAATAGTGTTTGATCTTTGATGATACAACAGCAACAGCTGCAATTACAAGGACGAGATAACACGTAACCATTCCTACCAGAGATGATCTTAGAGTCTCTAAAACACCATGACATCTAATAAATAGTTGAATTTACGGTTTAATGAATCGGATATCCATGAATTAACACAGATCAAATTCATTGTTGGATTGTCTGGCATTCTTCAAGCATATAGACAAATTTAGTGTTGGATTATCTGGCATTCTTCAAGCATATAGACATTAAGTTTAATGAACAAGTCACGTGACCCTATCCCTGGCAGCAGAACATGCAGTTCAGCATTAACAGTAAAACATGTTTCATGTGAATGTCCCAACTTCAACCCACAGCGAATGTCAAGTTTTGGAAACAAATCGGTCACAGAGATTTTTCAGGATCTTAAGCATTTTTGTCTTAAACAGCCATAAAGGTGTTACAGAAGTGCAAAATCACTGACCAGATTTTTACTTTTATTATCGAAAACAAACTTTTCCGGGAAGCCACACGAGAACTAGAGATTATGAAAAGCTCAGTGACCCGGTAAAAGAGAAGCAGTGAAACGACATCTGCTGGATAAGACGAAGGTCATCTTCATGTGTTAATTACAACAATATACTATGGCTTGAATGTAACACATTACGTTCTGGAAATTATTTCATTCTAAGGTATTTTATTTCATACAGGAAAATGGGGAAGGAAAAGAGTGCCTAATTCCATTTAACAATATGGCGTAAAAATATTAGAAAACATTCATAGGCCAAGTCTTTGCATGAGTCTTTATACAGCACACTGCATGCTCTATCTCCTAACACAATGCGAGGGTGCGTACGCAAGGCGAGCAGTGTTCGTTGGACAAACACTGTTACCATATCGTACTATGGGGTATGGTGACGTCCTAAGCGCCTATTTGAGGAGAACTGAGCTGGCAACAAACAGTGCTACCAGATATTGATGTATATATAGTTTCTCCTCCGTTAGCAGGTCAAAATCCGGCAGAAAAAGTTCGAAACCGATGTCATCGGTCAAGATGCAGAGTTTTTAACTCGGAGCAGAACACAAGTGTTGTGGTCTTCAATTTTTTTCGTTGCAACAGACTGATTTTCTGCATTACAGTGTCCGAAGCTTCGAACCACGAACACGGGTAATGCCTGTTAAAGTCCGTAGTGATCGCTTCTGACGTCTTGAGCACACATTTACTTTTCCTATTGATATCTGGTAACAGTGTTTGTCCGACGAACACTGTTCGACCGTGTGTACGCACCTGAACTGTCGTTTCTATGACTATTGCGCTAATTATAAAAAAAAAAAAAATCTCATTGCGGGGGAATTACGAAAAACACCAGTTATTAATTCAGGCGTACACTTTTCTTTAAACAATTCCTCTAATTTACTTGAAAGTAATTGAGAAGATATGTTAATAACTTTTCATTCCTAGTCCTCAGGGGAAGAATAAAAGGATAATTCTCTAACTTGCTAGGTATTATTCTCGCATCTCCGGCAAAAGAGGCGAAATTGATGACGTTCTCATTGTGCAAGAAAATAAGCCTTAGTTCAGATGTCTCTCAGAATAAGCCCGAGTGTTTAGGCAACGGGGAAATGGACACTGGAGGATTAAAGAAATGTTGCATCAGGAAAAATAAAGACGAGCAGACACTCCAAAGCAAACACAATAATCTTGAAAAGATAAGACAAGACATTTTCAGAGAGACAGCGCAGCCTGTTTTCATAACCGCTGGTAAAACGGAAAGAAAATGTCGAAGAAGAACTTCTGAAATCTTTCAAAGACTTTCCAGCCTCCGCTCAAATATGTAGTAATAACCTGGCCCGCATATCAGACAGTGTTTTAGACAGGAGAGATGAACTTAGGGAAACTTGCTGCGACAGTTATGGTTAAGAACGAACAAAGTGACGGGGCAAAAGTATTAGGGAACTTGATGGCGGAAACACTTTGGCAGAGACGAGGGTAAAAAATAGGATCCTGCCTCTGACGGAGAAACAAATACTATTAGACGCGAAAACCATTAAAAATGATTGAGGAGCATGTAGAGAGAGAGAGAGAGAGAGAGAGAGAGAGAGAGAGAGAGAGAGAGAGAGAGAGAGAGAGACAGAGAGAGAGAGAGAGAGAGGGTTTTTGCAACAAAACAACATGGTGATAACGCTCTAAACCCCACGGAATGAAAACTCATTGTTTTCGTCACAAAATGTAAAACTCAAAGAATTAAAAAGAAAAAAAAGTCAAGATAATCATACCAGGAAATGCAGACTAAGTTCTTAAGAGAGAGAGAGAGAGAGAGAGAGAGAGAGAGAGAGAGAGAGAGAGAGAGAGAGAGAGAGAGAGGGGGGTTTGCAACAAAACAACATGGTGATAACGCTCTAAACCCCACGGAATGAAAACTCATTGTTTTCGTCACAAAATGTAAAACTCAAAGAATTAAAAATAAAAAGTCAAGATAATCATACCAGGAAATGCAGACTAAGTTCTTAAGAGAGAGAGAGAGAGAGAGAGAGAGAGAGACAGACAGACAGAGACAGAGAGAGAGAGAGAGAGAGAGAGAGAGAGAGAGAGAGAGAGAGAGAGAGAGAGGGGTTTTTGCAACAAAACAACATGGTGATAACGCTCTAAACCCCACGGAATGAAAACTCATTGTTTTCGTCACAAAATGTAAAACTCAAAGAATTAAAAAGAAAAAAGTCAAGATAATCATACCAGGAAATGCAGACTAAGTTCTTAAGAGAGAGAGAGAGAGAGAGAGAGAGAGAGAGAGAGAGAGAGAGAGAGAGAGAGAGGGGTTTTTGCAACAAAACAACATGGTGATAACGCTCTAAACTCCCACGGAATGAAAACTCATTGTTTTCGTCACAAAATGTAAACTCAAAGAATTAAAATAAAAAAGTCAAGATAATCATACCAGGAAAATGCAGACTAAGTTCTTAAGAGAGAGAGAGAGAGAGAGAGAGAGAGAGAGGACAGAGAGAGAGAGAGAGAGAGAGAGAGAGAGAGAGAGAGAGAGAGAGAGAGAGAGGGGTTTTTGCAACAAAACAACATGGTGATAACGCTCTAAACCCCACGGAATGAAAACTCATTGTTTTCGTCACAAAATCAAAACTCAAAGAATTAAAAAGAAAAAAAGTCAAGATAATCATACCAGGAAATGCAGACTAAGTTCTTAAGAGAGAGAGAGAGAGAGAGAGAGAGAGAGAGAGAGAGAGAGAGAGAGGGGGTTTTGCAAAAAACAACATGGTGATAACGCTCTAAACCCCTGACGGAATGAAAACTCATTATTTTCTGTCACAAAATGTAAAACTCAAAGAATTAAAAAAAAAAGTCAAGATAATCATACCAGAAATGCAGACCAAGTCCTTAAGAGAGAGAGAGAGAGAGAGGAGAGAGAGAGAGAGAGAGAGAGAGAGAGAGAGAGAGAGAGAGAGAGAGAGAGGGGGTTTTTGCAACAAAACAACATGGTGATAACGCTCTAAACCCCACGGAATGAAAATTCATTGTTTTCGTCACAAAATGTATAACTCAAAGAATTAAAAAAAAAAAGTTAAGATAATCATACCAGGAAATGCAGACCAAGTCCTTAAGAGAGAGAGAGAGAGAGAGGGTTTTTGCAACAAAACAACATGGTGATAACGCTCTAAACCCCACGGAATGAAAACTCATTGTTTTCGTCACAAAATGTAAAACTCAAAGAATTAAAAAGAAAAAACAGTTAAGATAATCATACCAGGAAATGCAAACTAAGTCCTTAAGAGTGCACGAAACTAAAACTATGAAACTGAATGCTGCCCTTTTACTTTTTACGTTTGTCTCACAGTGGCAGAGCAGATATTTGCTGTGCTCGCCTTGGTTTCTCTGTCATTAATTTTTATGTAGGTTTTGTCATTTTTTTATTCTTGGCTCGGAATTCAAAGCGGCAAAACGAAATGTAAATAAAACCATACGAAAAAATATAATAAAGGGAGATTATAGAGGGATGCGAGAAAGCGATATGAATTTTGGATGCTGTTTTTAAAAAAATTTGATCAATTAGCCAGAAATCCACTAAATTCTAAGGGGAATTCAGAGATGAAAATAAAAATCGAGTCAAGACGACATGAAATCTTTCAGGCAGGAATCGAGGAACCTGTCATCACCAGATCGTTGATAACTGCGGATGATATAAATTACTAAATAAAAAGAATATTTTTATTGAGTCGTTTAAATTTTTTTCCAGCCCCTCCGAGATGTATTAGCGAATAGCTGAAGTACAAACATACACACAACACATACTCACACACATATGTATGTATGCATATATATAAATATATATATGTGTGTATATATATGCATATATATATATATATATATATATATATATATATATATATATATATATATATATATATATATATATATATATATATATATATATATAAAAATAAAATGGGCCTGGAGGCGTGATCAGGGGACGTTCCCACAAACCAAGAGAGAGAACCGAGGTTCGAACCCTGGGTTTGCAGATGATCACGTTCGATCAAAATGATACTTATTGTGCTTTTATTGACCTAAGCAGTGGATTATGCACCTGATAATCAGTCGACTACGTAAGATGGCAATCATTGTGGGAAAACAATAAAGCTGATGAAGATAACAGTTTCCAATATGCACCCACCCCATTAAATATTGGCTGGCATCTACATTCTCTCGAAACGATCGTGTTAATAAGTTTAATTTAGCTTATTATAAAAAGGATATGAAACTAATTCCCAAGAGTCTTCAGAGTTTCTCTCTCTCTCTCTCTCTCTCTCTCTCTCTCTCTCTCTTTCTCTCTTACTAATATGTTTGTCAAACATATACATCATTCATCGTCTTTCTTGAAAAATATAAAATGCTGAGAGCTCTGTTAATGGTTTGGACAAAAAAATTATATAAATATAGACAGTACAGAATAAACATGATAAAAATAGGGTTTAAAGGTATATATGTTTTATATTTATTTTAACGTAATAGCCAACAAAACAAGAACCGTGAAAGATGTAAACAGACATTTTCCTCTCATTAGCTTTGGGATTTAGGTGATGATAACGTAAACATCTCCAACGAGTCACAAGTGAAGGAAATATTTAAGGGTTTCCTCATTAAACTCATCACATTGAAAATATTGAACGGAAATAAAACAAACAACGAAAATGAAATAATGTTTCCTAGTCCTACGGAGAATTATGTAATATATGTGGTTGTACAAAGAATAAAATATTGAAAATCTGATCTTTCAGCTTTTATCAGACTCATTTGAAGTTCAAAAACTGTTCTTCTATTGGATAAAGTTCTGCGAAGATCCAACAGAAAATTTTGAAAATCCCAAATTCGAGCAAAAAGAGAAGTTTTATATAAAAATATTTGCGATACATCAGAGCGCCTCTTCATGGCGGAAAAGTTATCAGTCTATCGCCTCCTTAATTCTTGACGCCACCCTTCTTCCCGTTTTCGTTTTTTTTCTTTTTCGCCCGGAATAGAAAATGGCACTCGATGTCTATCCCACTTGTCTTTCTGTCTCAAATGAATAAAACTTTGTGCGATAGCCTAACTTTTCTGACGTTTATGGATACGTCAGGTCTTCCTGCGCAGCCTCCTTCCACTCGGATCTGCCAGCGCCGCATTACAGAGTTCCCTGGTGTTAAAACACACAGCACAGCCTCTCGTTAACTTTTCACGGAGCAGTGACGATATTCGTCATCGGGTAACGAGTTTCAACTGGGCAGTTTAATTACCGTTAAAGACTCCTTGACAAAGGCCGGTTGGAGCTATTGCTATTTACGCTTGGTAAGATTCTTTTTGAAGAGTAATTGATGCCATGTCACGGGAGCTAATTGGTTTTCTAATATAATTACTATGATTTATCTCTCTACTTTATTAAAAGTACGAAATATATAAATATAAATATATTACATATATATATACACACATATATATATTATATATGCATATATACATATACATATATAAATATATATGTATATATATATATATATATATATATGTGTGTGTGTGTGTGTGTGTGTGTGTGTGATAGACAGATAAAAAGATAGAGAGATAGATAGATATTTTAGCGAGTTCTAAAACGTTTGATCATTTCATAGCTGTCACGCCCCAGGACTGACCAGACCAAACACTGATTAAATTTGTTCTTCAGTGAGAATACATCCCTGCATGTTTAGCTTCTCGTCCCCACACCTTTACGACTTAATGTCTACTGTCTTCTCAGTCTTTTCTCCCTTGCAGCATTTTTAGGCGTTCAGATCAACCTACAGATCACATTGTTCAAATTGCTATGCCTTTTATTTGATTGTCATAGGTTTTTTTTTTTTATTCTTCGTCTTTTATGTTCATCTTATCAGTGGCCCTTTAAATACTGCTGTTATATTTATGGAGCCTGATATTTTGTTTCCATTCTCGCTAAGACTGCATCAAAACTGAGTCGTTTCTTCAGTGACTTTGCCCTTATGGCCTGTCTACGCTAGCGGGCATGCCCAACGGGCACTTCAAGCTGTTTATATTTTCTCTCGCTTCTGAAACAGTGTTACCAGACAATCACATCGTTCTGGCTCCATACTCGGTCGGTCAGTATAGTGGAACGGGTTATGGGAACAGTGTTTGCCCGTCGGGCAGTGGCCGCTGGTGTGGACAGGGCTTTACGTCTTGTCATCCCGAAAGGTGGCTTTTCTGTCCCTTCCCTATTCGGCACTATTGAGGACATTGTATCAGCTGATTCATGGGTGTCCATCGTCTTGAATTTTCATCGAACATATTTCTCATGAAAAGTTGCTGGTATTGTAGTAAGGAGCAATAAAAGCTATTTGCTGAACAACTCAGCTGGTCCGCTGGTGCAGTGGTTAGTGTCGTGGCATGCCACTCAGAAGGGTTCGTGTCTCGCCCAGGGCGATGAGAAATCACTGGCTCTGTATCATGGTCAGTCACTGCTGCAGTGTGGGGTCTGCGGTGGGAGGTAGAAACCAACATTCTTTGGAAGCTTGAATTTCAAGTCAATGGCCCCTGTGTGCTTGTTCCATGTGAATAGGTTTCATCCAATGAAATGATAATAATAAAATACTTGCGAATTGTCCCTTTTCTAAGACAGGGCCATTGCCGTATTTTGGCTAATTTGTTAAGAATAGTACTGCCGGCATCTGGAACTCTTTTATCTGAATTAACTTATAAACGTTTTGAAATTTTTTGCAACATTTTACGAGTTGCAGCTCTGCATCCAGATGTTTTTAACTCTGGTCGTTGTAGATATGTTGAGGTAAAATGAGAAAATTGTTATTACATAGGGACTCAATGCGTTTTAGGCTGATTACATTTAACAATGTTTGTCCTTTGTCTCGTTTCCAGACAATATAATTGCCCTTACGATAGTTGTTGGCTAATCAAAGTAGAATGCTTGAACGTATAGTACTACTATATGGAAACGATATATGACCCAAAAAAGCGAGTATTTGGTTGTAAGTTATTTACAGGGTACTATGTATCTGATGTTGATTTATTAATGTCCAACGGGGGAAATATGCATGCCTGGGAATTTTGCTGGAGAGAAGTAAGCGACAGAGAAAATGATAGGGAGGGTGGGGGTAGGTAGACGAACTACTAATGACGTAGAGCTGGTATTACTGAAGTTTTTTGTACTGGAGGTCCATACTTACTAGAGCGGTTACCGATGAAGGTAGAAGCAAAAGTTGTTTTTTTGGAGCCAATCATTATTTAGGAAAAAGTCTTATGAACGACAAGGAAGGTAAGTACTTGAAAAGCGAATGCATGATGGAAAGTATATCTTAGTTTAACCAGACCACTGAGCTGATTAACAGCTCTCCTAGGGCTGGCCCGGGATTAGATTTATTTTACGTGGCTAAGAACCAACTGGTTACCTAGCAACGGGACCTACAGCTTATTGTGAAATCCGAACCACATTATGACGAGAAATGAATTTCTATCGCCAGAAATAAATTCCTCTAATTCTTCACTGGCCGGTCGGAGAGTCGAACGCTGGGCCAACAGCTTGCTAGCCGAGAGCTTTACCCACCCTGCCAGTGAAGAACTGAATGCATGATGGAGATATAATGGAACCCGAGTCCAACATTTTTGTATAGAAAGCCGTTCAGATATTGCCAATAGAATATAAACTTTTATAAACAACAGCATCGAATAATACATATGATAGAAAGTCCGGAGCTGGAAAGGCTTAATTTTTCCTACTTTATTGTTTGTTATTGTTTCATGAGTGCATTTGATTTAATAGATAAAGCATGATGCTAAATCCAAGAATTTTCCTGATCATGAAACAACAATTAGTTGTCAAGATTTAAAAGAAATTACTTAAGAATAGTTTTTCAAAGATGCATGAATTTTTTTTATCTGGCTTTGTTAACCCTTTTTAGCAATACAACCTTATTTGGATAGTAATTATGTTTTTACAAAGTTAATATTCTTGAAATATCCGAATAATCCGTTTCCACTCATTAACCTCATTTTCCTAATGAGTATGTAAGCTAGTTACCCCATACGATATGGTTGTTTAACAAGATCCGTTTTTATATATATTTTTCATACCAAAAGCAAAAACAAGAAAAAAAATTACAATATTCATGCCAAAAGTCTTATTCTAAATCTGATTTAGTTTAAATAAATCTATCATCAAGAATATATATATATATTTATATATATATATATATATATATATATATATATATATATATTATATATATATATTTATTATATATTTATATATATGTATATAAATATTTATATATATATACATACACACATACACACATATATATATATATATATATATATATATATATATATATATATATATATATATATATATATATATATATAATATATATATATATATATATAGATATATATATATATATATATATATATATATATATAATATATATATATATATATATATATATATATATATATATATATATATATATATATATGTATATATATATTCTTTTCTTCACTAAACGATTGGTCCTATTTTCCCAATACTGACCAGTAACTCTCTACCGATGATTCACGCTGACTTACTGATAACTGATAATATTTGTGCAAAATAGTAACACAGAAATATTATCCTTATGAACAGCCCCTCTTGAATTTATTTCGGAGAATCTGGTGGTCGTAATAATCTCTGCAGAAAAATAAAACCACAGTGTTCTTTCAAACTATCTGAGGCTTCTGTGATTCTGTGATCCAAGTGTAGTGATTCTTAATATTCGATAATAAAACTAGATATCCAGTCCAAAAAATGGAAGAAAATCTCGCTTCACCAGTTTTTTTTTTCTGATAGGAATTTACAACTGGTATTCATTTCATTTATCTTGACAGTTAACATAATATTATACCGTGTCGAATTATTTCTATTTTTGCATTACAGACAAGTGCAGTAGTATTTTAGTAATAAATATTATATAACTTGCTTGAATGGCAACTGAATGCTCTGTTAGAATCGTTTCTTCCCGTTACCGAAAAATGATTTCCCCTCACTTGGAGATTATGTCAGCTAAGAATGCGACCACCAACCTCTTCCCCAATATCATGGCTTCGAATCTGCTACAGACCCTGAACTTGATGTGAACGGCAATGGGATACTCTGAGGCTATAAACAAAGGAGATATAGAGATATTTATGATCTTGATGGGACAAAAGCCTAGTTTAATCATTCTTCTGAAAGTCACTTGTTCTACCGAGTCTTAAAATCCTGTGAATATTGGCGCAAAAGAGAAATGCAGACCGTGAACAGCTAGATACAGAGAACTAGATGTTAACTGTAAATGTATATTAAATAAAGGCATATAAGAGTTTGTCTGTCCATAAGAAAATAAAAAGAACCGTCTGTAATCTCCCCGAGCCAACCGAAGTAACTTATTGGTCTTCCATGAAAGAAAACTTTTTATTTCCCTCTCCAGACTCCTCCTTTTGTTTCGGAGCAAACTTTGCATTCCCCTGCGTGATATTAATGTTTACATTTACATATTTACATGATGATAGCTTCATCTGCTCATAGACTTGAGTGAGAAATTCTTCGAGCACCCTGGGAGATTTTCAGCTTAACATCAATCTCGCGTCTGCATGCGAGGATGTTTCCGTCAGAGGCAACATCGCTTTGCTTCTTCTTCTTTTCTTCTTCTTGTTATTTTTCTCTTGAAGGATGTGGATTAGCTCTACGAGAGAACCACAAAATCTGATGGGAGCAAAGGGGCTTATCTGCTTTAAAGTAACCAGCTGAGTCTCTCTCTCTCTCTCTCTCTCTCTCTCTCTCTCTCTCTCTCTCTCAGCATATACTTTCACAATGTTTCACGTCTCGTTGCTTTCATCTTCCGAAATGTAAGTTTCGGAACAGGGGATTATTCTGTCCATGCCTCTGCCTTGCTGTTTGCTCTTATTTAGTTTCTCGACACTTGTGCCGTGTTATTTTGTTCGTTCCTAACCATAACTGTCAAGGCAAGTTTCTGTAACTTCTCCTTTTCTGTCCAATATAAGGTCGCCGATATGCGAGCCAAGCTATTGCAGCCTAGGCCAGCGGAGTCATGGTCGGTTCATAGCGGGATTTTCTTTGGAGAATTTTAGCTGCTCGTTGTTTTCGACATTCCTTCAAGTTATGAAAACATTGAGCGTCATGGTATATTAAATCTTCAGCGTAATGTTTTTTGTGTATAATGATTTTGGACGTAAGGAATTATCTTCCTTTCTTTTTCACTATTTGTCATTTTCTTTCACTTACAATTTCACTCTTGCATCTGACATTTTGTGCATTAAGATCTTAGTTTAACCAGACCACTGAGCTGGTCCAGCTCTCCTAGGGCTGGCCTGAATTAGACTTATTTTTACGTGGCTAAGAACCTGTTACCTAGCAACGGGACCTACAGCAGCTTATTGTGGAATCCGAACCACATTATGACGAGAAAGGAATTTCTATCACCAGAAATAAATGCATTAAGATCACCAACTTCCCGTTTTCCTCTGAGTGCACGAATGTCCTGCCCTTCATTTGTTTTTGTTTTTTCTTTCGCTTCAGAGAACTAGAAAAGGAAAGTCAGTAACGAAACTCTTATGGACGTACACGAAACTTACAAGAAGTATGTTAGTGATTTATTTAAAAATATTGTTACTGCTAAAAGAAAACACATAAAACGTGATAAGATTAGTAAGCAACATTCCCAAACAGTCACCACTGAAGAAATCTAAACATAAATTATACTAAAACAAACTATATTACCAGAGAACACAACTTATATCAGGCTTCACAAACTGACTTTTTCAGTCTCTACGATTTTCTTATCATCACAGAATTATGCATACGGATATCACAGAACCATTCTTCATCTCCTGATTTGTATTCACTACTTTCATGGTAACGTAGCAATGGCGTGAACAGTAATGATAAATGATGATTTTTCTGGTTAATATTCATAAACGTCAGATTCCAAACCTTGTCCGCTCGTCCTTCACGTGTTTTTCTTTTTACTATGTTGGTTGCATATTTGCGTTTTTATTATGTTGGTTGACTATGTGTTCTATTATTTTTTTCGTTAGTTTCGGCTCATTTTATCATGCTGGTCGGTTATGTGGTCTTTTACTATGCTGGGTGGCTATTTGCTCTCTTGCTATTTTGGATAGCTATTTGCTCTTTCATCATGTTGGTTGGCTATGTTGTATGTTTTATTTATGCTGGTTAACTATATTTTTCAACGTTGGTTGGATGTGTTTTTTTTTTATGCTGGCTGGTATACAAACTTTTATCACCGGAATTTTTCAACTGAAAAACAAAGGTTATATGATCCATGTAAAAGAGTATCCCACATTTTCATGATGTAAACAGAGGCCGAGTTCTTTTATACCAATAAAACGTGAAACTCTTAAAGCAAATCCAGTATTTACTGAAAACATTCGCGCCAAAAGAAAAAATAAAGTATTGAAAAATTAGATTAGAAACAGAGTGTAGTTTTGTCTTTTCGTACGAGGATGCAAGTTCCAATAAGTCTGGTTGAATTTGAAAAGGGAAGCTCATGTTCTCTAACAAATAATGTAACTTTTTTTTATCACGAATGTCGATGAGATGATACTGTGATGAAGTTCAGTAGAATGATTACTGTATGGAAATTGATAGATGATAAACAAAAACACAATGAATTTATGGAAATATAGTTGCACGCCCCAGCTATCAAAAATACCTGATTAATCTCTGCTCTCTGTTCTCTTTTTGCTTCTGTGTTTGTTCCGGGAATTGCACATTTGCATTTTCTCCTAAATTGAGAAAAGGAACGCCTTTGCTTCCTTTTATCTTAGGTCTGTTTTTCATGATATTCAAGCGATGTTTCCCTTCTAGTCTCCGAGATTTTTTGTTTTTTTTGTTTCTTGTTTACAAAAGTTTTATGACTTTTTTTCCGGAATCACACATCATTGCTAAGAGTAGATGTTTTCTGCAAAAGTTTTGGGATACATTTTCTTTTCGAGACGGCGGTGTCCATTGAGTAAACTGATTTCTGACGCACATACATACATACATACATACATACATACATACATACATACATACATACATACATACATACATACATACATACATACATACATACATACATACGTTCCTTTTACTACTAAACTGTGGAGGGCTCTTCTTTTCAAAATTATTAACACTGTAAGTTTAGAACAGGTTGCAATAATACTTAAAAGCACACAATTTCTTAACCTTTACTCACGTCTATTGCTGCTTAATATTTTGCCAATTTATCGCATTCGACATTCTTTTTTTTTTTACTTTCTCTCTCTTCATATCTGGGTAATCTATTGCATGGAGACAGCCTTTGAAAGTCAAAAGCATTTCAGGTTTGTTCCTTGAGAGAGTATGCTAAATGTGAATACTGAAGCATGTTAAATTGAATCACTATTATTAACATTAGAGAATACTTCATCACGAGGTATAAATTACGACCTAAGGTTGTCTTGCCGGGGCTATTCGCTTGAAAAATTACCCCTATTCCAATCTCCGTCCCCTTAACCTCCCTGTATCTCGGCCTCACCGTTGTTCATTATTTAGCCTTCTAAAACTAATGTGTGGCTTATTTTTTTTTTATCTACATGTAGTTTAGATTAAGTTGATCTTATGCCAGCTTGCCCCTTGGACAGCCCGTGACCTTGCCGTCGAGAAAACTTGGGCAGCTCTTCCGCTGCTTTGTCAGAGGAAATTCTCCAGAATAGTTAAATTGACAAATAACTGACTAGACCCAAGAGCAATTTTGACGTAAAGGCCACTTGCTTTTTTGACAGCTCATAATCTCTCGTCAAAGACATTTTTCTTAGTAATTTACAGTTAGGTAATTACTGATGCCTTGCCAAACACACACATATACAGAGAGAGAGAGAGAGAGAGAGAGAGAGAGAGAGAGAGAGAGAGAGAGAGAGAGAGAGAGAGAGAGAGAGAGTGTGTGCAGGCGAAGCCTAAGATACACCTCTTAAAGTCTGGTAGCTATTATGCTTTCATCTTAATTTTGTAGTGTTTTCGCTCCGTTGGTCATCGTACTCGAGGGAGATAAAATAACAAGAGCAAAATAGAAAGGAATTCAAAAGAGAGCAAAAAGTGCGGAACAATAAAAATACGAAGTCGATGTTGCCTTTACGGAAACTTTCTCCTCGTAAGCAGACGCGGTATGCAGTGCTGAAGAGCTCCCAAAATGCTTGAAGAAATTCTTACTCAAGCTCACGACCAGCTGAAACTGACTTCATGTAAATATGCAAATGTAAACATTAATATCACGCAAGAGAATGCAAAGTTTGCTCCGAAACAAAAGGAGGAGCCTGAAGTGGAAAATAAACAGTTTTATTTCTTGGAAGACCAACAAGTTGCTTCGAATGTCAGGGGAAGATGCAAGCAGTGTTTTTTTTTTTTTATGCTGCTAATTCTCAGGTTTGTTTCTTTCTCTATTTTTATACGTTTCTGCTTGTATGATGTTTGTCTATTTGTCTGTCTATTTTCAATACCCCGCTGAAGGAGTATTATAGCTAATAGAATCATTCAAATTACAGATGCTCTTAACAGAAGCCATAAGTAACCCACTCTGTTAATCTCTCTGACCATTTTATTAGTTTTCTGTAAAAGGAAACTATTGCGCCGTCTTTGTCTGCCCGTCCGCACTTTATTCTGTCCGCTCTTTATTCTGTCGCACTTTTTTCTGTCCGCCCTCAGATCCTAAAAACTATTGATGCTAGGGGGCTGCAAATTGGTATGTTGATCATCCACCCTCCAATCATCAAACATACCAAATCGCAGCCCTCTAGCCTCAGTAGTTTTGATTTTATTCAAGGTTAAAGTTAGCCAAAACATGCTTCTGGCAACGCTATAGGATAGGCCACCACCAGGCCGTGGTTAAAGTTTCATGGGCCCCGGCTCATACAGCATTATACCGAGACCACCAAAAGATAAATCTATTTTCGGTGGCTTTGATTATAAGCTGTAGCGGCTGTACAGAAAAGTCGATTGCGTCGAAGAAGCTTTGGCGCATTTTCTACTTTTTGTGATTTATTGCCACTCATCTCAAACTTCTAAACTTTGCGACCGCCTTTAAATGATTCAAATACAAAGGAACTTCCTTCGTTGCGTTATTTTCTTTTCCGTATTGCTCTCATAAACATCCATTCTTTTTTTCCATTTGCTTTTATTGCTTGTCATCTGAACGATGACAAGCAATCATAATGCGATGGGGTCGGTTCCTTTTCCTCTCCTCTCTTCACCTGTTGCTTGCAGACACCACCAACCCTCTCATGGTATTAATCTCCCCGTGGTTGATTTCCTTGAGAGTCAAAATTATGATCCTATATGGATAGGGTTCATCTTCTGAATAATAATAATAATAATAATAATAATAATAATAATAATAATAATAATAATAATAATAATAATAATAATAATAATAATAATAACTATGTTATAAGAAATACTATTAATGACTTTTTTCTTCCGGTAAGAGATGCACAGATCACACGAGTCATAATTATGCCGTAAATTTGTCAGACTCGTTTGTCAAACACATACGGAGCTACACTTTGGGGCCTCCGTCATAAATAACTGCCGAGCGTGTTCTGATACTGATGCAATATTGAAAGAACTGATATGTTCATTTCGTCCACCTCCGTCTCTATAAGCGGGTAACAGTGTCTTGGGGTTTAAATCGTTTATGTGACGTAATGATTCTGCAGAAAGCCAAATGGAAATTCATATGATAAAATCTCATATTTGGAAATGTGTGATCATTTGTTTTACCTGTTGTCGTATATGGAAAGGAGTGATGGTTATGACGAATCCCTATCACATTGTGCTCTATTTCATTTGTCATTAAATGCATATTTCTTTTAAAAGAATGAATCTTTTCTGAAAAAAAAAACCACGGGAGCATGAGAAAATTTTTATATTGTCAACTGCTTTATGATGATGATGATGATGATCATAATTAGTTTTATGAGTATTCATTATGAACATACAGTCTTAAAGAACAGATAAAACGCTATATACCAGTTTGACAAGCTTCGGCGGAACAGAATGGCTGACCTAAATTACTTTATTGCGAGGGAAGCGAATATCCATTTTATCGCTTACCCATTACTGAGAAATAGGGATACAGAGATTATGCAGAAAAATAGTCTTCTAAGTAATCGCAGAACAGTAAGAGATTGCTCAATGTAAAAATAAAAAAATATATATATACATATATATAATGTATATATATGTATATATAATTATATATATTTAAATCAGCTTTGGATCTAATTTTTTTTTTGTCCGTATCTGCATCATCCTGTTTCATTTTGACATATGAAATTCATAAAGAGGTAATCACATAAAAAAATTTGGGGGCCATAATTTGGATTTTTTTTATTCGACCTACGTTATATCAGGCGATATTTGACCTACTTTATGTCAGGCTATATTCGACCTACGTTTAATCAGGGTTTTATTCGACATACGTTATATCAGGCGATATTTGACCTACGTTATATCAGGCGATATTCGACCTACGTTATATCAGGGGCGATATTCGACCTACGATATATCAGGCGATATTCGACCTACGTAATATCAGAGGCGATATTCGACCTACGTTATATCAGGCGATATTCGGCCTACATTATATCAGGCGATATTCGACCTACGTTATATCAGGGGTGATATTCGACCTACGATATATCAGGCGATATTCGACCTACGTAATATCAGAGGCGAAACTCGACCTACGTTGTATCAGGCGATATTCGGCCTACGTTATATCAGGCGGTATTCGGCCTACTTTTAATCAGGCGATATTCGACCTACGTTATATCAGGCGGTATTCGGCCTACTTTTAATCAGGCGATATTCGACCTACGTTATATCAGGGGCGATATTCGACCTACGTTATATCAGGGGCGATATTCGACCTACGTTATATCAGGGGCGATATTCGACCTACGTTATATCAGGGGCGATATTCGACCTACGTTATATCAGAGGCGATATTCGACCTACGTTATATCAGGGGCGATATTCGACCTACGTTATATCAGGGGCGATATTCGACCTACGTTATATCAGGGGCGATATTCGACCTACGTTATATCAGGGGCGATATTCGACCTACGTTATATCAGGGGCGATATTCGACCTACGATATATCAGGCGACATTCGACCTACGTAATATCAGAGGCGAAACTCGACCTACGTTATATCAGGCGATATTCGACCTACGTTATATCAGGCGGTACTCGGCCTACGTTTAATCAGGCGATATTCGACCTACGTTATATCGGGGCGATATTCGACCTACGTTATATCAGGGGCGATATTTGACCTACGTTATATTAGGGGCGATATTCGACCTACGTTATATCAGGGGCGATATTCGACCTACGTTATATCGGGGGCGATATTCGACCTACGTTATATCAGGGGCGATATTTGACCTACGTTATATTAGGGGCGATATTCGACCTACGTTATATCAGGGGCGATATTCGACCTACGTTATATCAGGGGTGATATTCGACCTACGTTATATCAGGGGCGATATTCGACCTATGTTATATCAGGGCAATATACGACCTACGTTATATCAGGGCGATATTCGACCTAAGTTATATCAGAGGCGATATTCGACCTACGCTATATCAGGTGATATTCAACCTACGTTATATCAGGGGCGATATTCGACTTACGTTATACCAGGCGATATTCGACCTACGTTATATCAGGGGCGATATTCGACCTACGTTATATCAGGGGCGATATTCGAGCTACTGTATATCAGAGGCGATATTCGACCTACGTTGTATCAGAGGCGATATTCGACCTACGTTATATCAGAGGCGAAACTCGACCTACGTTTAATCAGGCGGTGCAACGAGCCTGCTGTAACAACTATCAAACAAGTAAAAAATGCGCCGAAGTTTCTTCGGGGCAATCAAGTTTTCTGTACAGCTGCTACATCGTATAATCAAGGCCACCGAAAATAGATCTATTTTTCAGTGGTCTCGGTATAATGCTTTATTAGCCGCGGCCCATGAAACTTTAACCACTGAAGGTGGTGGCATATCCTATGTCGTTGCCAGTAGCACGATTATGGCTAACTTTAACCTTAAATAAAATCAAAACTACTGAGGCTAGAGGGCTGCAATTTGGAATGTTTGATGATTAGAGGGAGGTTAATCAACATACCAATTTGCAGCCCTCTAGCCTCAGAAGTTTTTAAGATCTGAGATCGGACATAAAAAGTGCGGGCGGACAGACAACGCCAGCACAATAGTTTTATTTTACCAAAAAACTAAAAACCAAATCATGAGACTAGGCAAACGTTAGTAAGACGTCTGGCTGGAACGGTGTAGCAAATTCCCATAAAAAAAGTTATGACAGAGCAGTTAATGGCTTCGGCTGTAAAGTTAAGAGATATAATGTTGTGCATCTGATTTTCTCCTCTTCTTTTGGTCTATTATTAACGTGACGACCAAACACAGCACTCTGTGTGCAGGCCCTCAGGAACGTATCAGATTCCGTAGCTAAAATGCTGGTTGATAATGCGGTCTCTTGTCCTGTTGGGTGGCTTAGTGTTATGTTATCTGTTAGTGGATAAGTAAAGGAAAACGGATTATATAAAGGCAGTTTATACTTTTCATGACAAGTGCGAAGACGATTGAGTTGTTTTACGTGAATGAAACATGAGATAATGAAAATAAAACCTAGTAATTACCTAGCTGAAAGGCCACATTGAACAGTTTAAATCAGAAAAGCCGACAGATTAGCTTTTATTTAAAAAAACAGAAATAAGGAAAACGTCCCCGCCCACAAAAAAGTACACGCACCTCTTCCGCCCTCAAGAAAATAGCGTGTTTTTAACATAATACAGAATTCACTTTACACCGAAGAGTTAAAATTGATTTTAATCACACTTTTTATATACTTACTAGGAAGTAAGGAACACTTCTCGTTTAAATGCTCATCTTATTTTTTAGTAAGGCATGGCTAAGTGTGATTAAAACAAATCATCTGTACGATAAAATACCATAATAAGTATTACTGAGAAATGATAGATAGTTACAGTAAAAAACTACATTAAAAAATAATGTCATTCACTATTTTCTACTCCATCTCAAATACTCTCTCTCTCTCTCTCTCTCTCTCTCTCTCTCTCTCTCTCTCTCTCTCTCTCTTCCTTCTATTTATATTGAACCTTGTAACCCCCTTTTTTGCGTTATTGAACTATTTCTTTTCTCAAAACTTTTTGTTCTAAAACCTTCATTTTGAAATAGCTTTCTAAAAACCTATCTTGCAAGTAAGAATGCTTAGAAGACACAAAGAAACATATACGAGCTTTCTCTTTCTTTCTCTTGATCTCTCGTTCACTGCTCAAAGTAGCTAATGCCATTCCTTCTCGCTGCCTTTGGTGTCTGGATAATTCTAGATTAACTGGAGAGACATGATTCCCTGAGTGGCCTTATACTTGGTTCCACTTCACGCTTACTGCCTTAATCCTCTCCTGCAAGCCTCCACGGAGCCCGCGCCAGTGTAATTTGGGGTAGAGTAAAACAACAGCAGCAACAAGTGCCTCTGTGCTTCCAGACCGTAGGACACTACACGAGGTGAGCTGTAAAAGTCATTAGCTAACTCCTCAAGAAGATGTTACCGATGGACCTGAAAAGTAGCAGTTAGGCTCAGTAACTGTCTATCTATCTATCCACCGCCCCACCTCGAAGCTAAGCCGTTCGCCAGTGCCATTGACGACCTGTTGCAAGACACCCAGATTTTCGAAGACCACCGATGTCTTGCTGTTCAGTGATTGAGTTCAAATTATGATTCAGTTCTTGGCATTGTGTTTAGAGGCATGAGTCATTATATGAGCAAGGTAACACTGTGATTGCTTGGGGAATAAGTTCACGTGCATTTTTTGGAAATGAATAGTTGCAATATTAATCATAATTAATAGTGGTTTCCTTTAATAATTTAAAATCATCTTCTAGTCTGTTATGTCAGACTTTTTAACAGTGCCGGGTAATTCTTGTCTAATTAATAGAATAAACTGACATATATCGATGAAATATATCGAAATGTGATGTGTTAGCGCTGTATCCAGAAATTGCATCAAATCTCGGAATAGCACACTTTCATGACTCTTAAGTTAAATAAAGGTAAAATTTCCAACTTTTTATTTCGCTCATCATTCAATAGTTTTTAACAGGATTTAAATTTGATAACGGATTTTATATCATTTATAACGTTGCTTAACTATATTGAAGTTTAGGAG